>NC_053156.1:86344320-86656820 GCF_016835505.1 Polypterus senegalus | reverse complement strand
AGTAGAAACCATATGTTTGTGTAGTTATTTTTATATATTTTAAGCCCTTATAAACTCTCCCACACTGTTAACATTATTAGAGCCCTCTAGACATGAAATAACCCCCTTTAGTCAAAAGTTTAAACTGTCCTCCATGACAAGACAGAGATGACAGTTCTTTCTCACAATTAAAAGAATGCAAATAGATCTTCTTCTCTTCAGGAGCAGAGAATTTCAGAGGGAGAGAGAGAGAGAGCGCTCGCAAAGAAAAGCAAACAATCAAAAAATCAATACTTGTGCTTTTAAGTTTGCCGCGGCATTTTTTAGAGGAGCGTTAGTATCTTCTAAGCAAACAGCCTCTGTGCAAACAGACCCTCTGCTCACATCTCCTCCGTCAGGCGCAGAGAACGTCAGAGAGAGAGCGAGATTAAAGCAACAATCAAAAAATCAATACGTGTGCTTTTGTGCTTTTAAATATGCGGCGCGCAATAAAGCGGCATTTTTAGAGGAGCGTCAGTATCTTTTAAGCAAACAGCCTCTGTGCAAACAGCCCCTCCATCAGGCGCAGAGAATGTCAGAGAGGGTGAGAGAGAGGCAGAGACAAGCAAACAATCTAGTTCCGCGCGGGATGCATATCTTATAGCATTGAGGAGTTTTAGTTAATATGTAATACATGCTCTGATTGGGTAGCTTCTAAGCCATCCGCCAGTAGCGTCCCTTGTATGAAATCAACAGGGCAAACAAACTGAGGAAGCATGTAGCATAAATTAAAAGACCCATTGTCTGCCGAAATCCGCGAACCAGCGAAAAATCTGTGATATATATTTAGATGTGCTTACATTTAAAATCCGCGATAAAGTGAAACCGCGAAAGTCGAAGTGCGATATAGCGAGGGATTACTGTATACCTGAACAGATGTATTCAAACTGATGTATATAACTCAACCAATGTATTCCAACCAATGTATATATCTGAACCGATATATATATCTGAACGGATCTATTAAAACCAATGTATATATTCAAAGCAATGTATCCGAACCGATATATATATCTGAACTAATGTATATATTTATGAACCAATCTTTTTTTCCCTGAGCGGCCACTCACAGTATTATATATATATATACACACACAAACATATATATATTGTGGAGGATTGCCGGCTTTCCATGCCGGTCCGCACCCCCAGGCCGCCAGGAGGAGCTCTCCCGACAGCAGGATCATGCCCCGAGGTCCAGCAGGGCATTATGGACCTTGTAGCATTTTTACACAACCCTGCTGGATACCTTGGGGGCCATCAGGAGTCACTGTGGGGGCTTATGGGCTCTTTCATGCCTATGACCCGAGTACGCCATGGTCATGTGACAGGAACTAATAACGTGCTCCCGGGTTAAAGAAAAGGACTGATTGCCCTGACCCGGAAGGAGTAAGGAACTATGGACTGTCGGGACAGGAATACCTCCGGGTCAGGGGCTATAAAAGGACGGTGCCTTAGTCCAGACACTGAGCTGAGCTGGGAGGTAGAGGAGCAAGTGTCTGGGCGAGGAGGAGTATTTATAGTCGAGTATTGGATGAGTAGTGTGGAAGGTGCTTGGTGCACTGTGAGTCAAAATAAAAAGTATTGGACTTTTACCCGTTGTTTGGAGTCATCCCTGAGGGTTCAAGGGCTATATAGCGTTTTCACAATATATATATATATATATATATATATATATATATATAAATAATCAACTCAACAGGACACAAAAAGAAAATATGTGTTGATGTTGATTGTTTAATCTAAATTTAATTTGTGGAAACACAGAGGTTCAGAGAATAAACATAGTGCTTACTGTTTCCACTGTTTTCTCTATAAGCAGAAAACCAACATGAAACATAAAATGTCATTTGTATTTTGACTTTGGACTTGCATTTCTAATTTGTTTCTGTTTTGTTGTGAGTAGTGCTTTCCCTAGCATCAGCTTTTTGCAGTTCAATCCAATTTATTTTTGCATATCACTTTTCATTGAGTACAAACTCAGTAACATCCTGTTCTGCCATAGTAAAACAAAATGCAGAATTTTAATTTAGGGATGAGGAGATGACGTCTTGCTGCTAAAGTGCCTTTTACCAAAATAACTGCTCCGAGGTGCTAAACCCAAATCTTAGTTAAAGATTCAAAAGCAAAGAATTGAAAGACAATACCACTCAATCTTATTAATCACACGGTGGGCTGTGTTCTAAATAAACAGTCTTAGCTAGGAAGTGCACAGAGTCAACCTGAATATCATTACCCATTTCACACCATACCACCAGACATGTAAACAGTTAAACTGTTAACTTGAATACTGTCAACTGATTCAGCTGTCCCAAAGAATCCAGCATATAAGCATCTGCACAATCATTCTGCTCAGACAATTTCATTTTACTGAAGGTCTTCAGCTCACTTCCTTGTATTGCTTGATACTTGTTCTTTCTGAAACATGCTGTATTTTCATATCTTATATTTATCTATTTATTTTTAAATTTATATTTCTGTATATCCATTGATTTATATATATTTTTTTAATTTATACTGCTTTTCTTAGTGATTTGTGTCATCCCTATTTCTGTACCATAAAATATATTGTCACTGCAAGTTTATGCACCAGTACTGCTATCACTAAATATTTTTAGCTCATGGAATAACAAAAATACAGTGAAATAAATAAATAATTTGAACAACTGACATTTATTGTGTCAAGGTGTGCACACTAACAATAAAGTTTTAGAACAACCCCATTTTCTCTGCTTTTATTGAAATGTATGCAATTAAAAAGTGTAGTGGATAAGTAGTAAACTGCCAGAGGCTAAAAAAGTAACAAAAAACTGAAAGCTAATTTAATTTTCAGAGTTATAAAAAACATATTTTATAATATTGTTTAGCTATGATAAGTTTCCTATGCAGAAAACTCATTTAAGAGTGTAGGTTTTAGGGATGTAGACAGGCTATTCAGAAGGTGCAACTCAAGCAATAAAAGTACATTTCATTTGACCTAAGCAATAACCTTTTGCAGGTTCAAGATATTGTGTTTGAGCTTGTTGCCAAAACAAATCACCATAGAGGATATGTCTGCAGAAAAGAAAGCAAGTAATGGAAAACCGCTTTTGGCTATAGAACAAGATATCATTTTCACTAGAACATCATAGGACTACAGTTTTCTGTAGGAACATAGTATGCCCAAGTCTATTGTATTAGGGATCAGTTTCGTAAGAGTTTTATTAGGAATCAGTTTCATAAAAAAAAATGTATGTGGTTGTGCAACACAAGTATCCCAAAAAAATAACTTGTACCTGTTATGACTACACCCAATTATAAAAGAAAATCAAATATATCACTCTCCACCCAGTTTTCCAAAGATGTTGAGTGGTCTCTTTTAACACCATATTAGGATAATCAAAAACTAACTAACTGCAAGAAAAATGCCAATTCTTACTGGATTTTCTTCTCTGCATTGATCAATTTGGGTGGCTCTTTTTCTAACTACACATCAAATTTAAATAACAGTAGGTACAGTGTTACATCCCACTGTCACATCAAAAAAAATCTTCACTGGTACCCATGTGTAAAAAACACAATAATAAATGCCACCAGTATATTTGTCCCCATTATTTTTACTTACATAATGTTTTTTCTCACTGAGTCATAATGTCTGTCTGGGAGATTTTTCAAGAACTGTTACAATCATATACTATGTTGTTAAGTAATAAAATTTTCAGTATCAAATAATGTATTAATATAATAATGCCTAGTGTACATCCACCTAAATACAACTGTTTTTTTCAATGTTGTACTGCTACACATACTGGATATGTGTGTTTGAGACATTCACTTCAGTTATGGTATGGGCACAATGACACCATTGGTGAAGGTAAACTTAATCTAAGGTATACTAGTCAATAGGAAAAGTCCTAGTCAATCATTACAATAGATTCTTATTTTATTTTGTTTCTCTAAATAGAATGAAATACACCAAACTGAATTATTGCTATCACAGTTTTGCTTTTTTTTCTTTAGATTTTTATTCAAAGCTAATTTAGGGGAAACATCATCATCCAGTATTTGCTATGCAAATGATATATGTTATACATTTACACCATTATCATATCTTATCACGCCACTGCCGTATCCAGGTAAGTGCTGCAAATTAGCATCCTTAAGATCTTCATCGGTGCATGTAGGGCCTCAGGAACATTCATGGAGAATGTGGTCCATTGTTTGGGTGGGCTCACCACAGGGTCATTCAGCGCTTGTTGTGATGCCCCCTCTAAATAGGTTGTCCCTTGTTTTGCCCATCTTTGACCCAACTCGGTTAAGCGCAACCCAGTCTTTCCTAGAGAGGGATGTTCCATTGGGTAGATGCTCTTGAGGTGTAGGTAGAGATTTTCACTGGGAGGGCTACGTCAGTCTCTCGCCATCTCTCGAGCCTATGTGTTGGGGACTGCTTTGGATTGAGGGGTTCCACTGTGGCAAAGCCTAAACAAGAAGGTATTCGGTGATTTACTTCCTGGTGGTGGTGAAGTGAGTGCAAGGAGTCCATCAGTTACTTAATCTTTTTCTAATCTGGAACCGATTTCTTGTCGTATATGGGGAGGTGCGATCCTGGCCAGCCTGTATAAAGCAGGAAGGTGCGTTGTTCGCAATATGCCGGATATAAAACTGAATAGCAAAGTCATGTAAATATAAGCTTTTAAAAAATGAATGTTAACCACACAACACCTGAAGTGTATTATTAAGCTTGGTAAATTTTTAAGTCAAAGTTATTTTAATCGTACAGTATATATTATTTTGCCACATAAAATTTTTTTCTAACATGAAGAGTTTTTTTAGAAATTTTAAAAACATCTTGTTTGTTCTTGAAGCTTTCAATGGGGCTAGAGAGTACATTTGTCCATAGGATGAATGAAAAAGCCTTAAAACTTACTGAATAAATCCATTTTTCAAACAAAAAAATATTATCAAGTGTTGATCCGTGTCTTGAGATTATACGCATATTTCAAAACAGAATATCCATATTGTTTTAAGAAGGTGAAAAAGCAAACCATTGTTGTGAAATTCAGACATTTTAAAAGGACACCAGCTGTGCAAGTCACAATGGGTGGGGCAATGCTTCAGCCCCACTGAGACTCCCCTGTTGCGGAACAGGAATGAGAAACCCAGCTCCAAGGATATGGATTCCTCCACGGAAAGTCATTTCCAAGCATCCATTTTTGACAATATTGAATGCTGATATGCAGATGCGAAGAGATGTCTCTGTTCCGTAGAAAAATAGACAATAATAACTGAAAAGCACAAAGAAGCATATATCTCTTATGTCACAAAGATTTCCTGCTATTGCTAGATTAATAGTGCACATATGTACCTCAGTGAGAGAGAATATTGAGCAGGCACATAGTATGCAATCTTGTGACAAGAACTGAACAAATAAGCATCCATTCATTCATCCATCCATCCATCCATCTTCCAAACACACTTTTAGAGATCAGGATCATGGGAAAGGTGGAGCCTTTCCCATAAGCACTTGACACAAAGCAGGAACAATCCCTGCATGGGATACCAGTCTATTGCAGGTGTGAGCACTCTTCTGTCTGTTTTTAAAAGCTATGGCAGAACATAAGTGCTGCAGAAACAGAACTGCAGAAGCAACATTAATATTTCAATACATGGCAGCACAATTTCTTCAACTTTGATTTCACCCCTCTGAGCCACACTGACTGTATCGATACCTGGATATTCTCCATTATTCTCTTCAGAAAAAACATTCACAGTGAGTCCGATATGATCTTTTTGGTCTACTTCTCCTTGACCTTCACAGCAATCTGGAAAGACTGTTGACCATATTGTGCTAGCAAACTTGGCACGGTTGGCTACCGCAACACCTGGGAAAAACAAACTTGTCTTTGGGCTACATAATGTCTATTCACTCACCAGTATGGGGTCCTCAACTTTACAATCTGCTCCTAACTGACTGTAATTTTGATGTTCTTTGTTTGACTTGAGTCCTGGCAACAACTCAATGATTTTTTGCAGCTTACTCAAGCTGTTCCTCCTGGGTTTGTTTACATCTGCCAACACCGTTCCTCTGGATGGGATGGCAGTCTCGCAATACTCTAAAACTTTGTCTCAATATGGCTAATCTGAGTCCGCTGTCTTACAAATCAATGGACCTACTCCCACTATACAGTGTACTTGCCACTGTTTATCAACCGACCAAGCTGAATAAGAACCTTTTAAATGAATTATCTTGAGTTTGCAAATTCCCTTTGTTCTATGTCCTCTAATGTTATTTTGCTGGGTAATTTTAATATTCATAAATATAGACACTTTTACTAACATTTTTATGAGGGATTTTGTATCATGTCTCAAAAGTATTGGTCTGCAGCAATTTGTAGATTTTATTTCTCACTCCAAAGGTCATATTCTTGATCTTATCTGTTGCTTTGGTGTTACTCCCTATAATTGTACAGCATTTGACCAGTCCATGTCTGACTACATACAGCACAAGTTCATATATTTAATCTGTTCATATATTTGTAATTTTAATTTTAATGTTTTATTAATACTGGTTTTATTGTACTGTAATTTTAAATGTATTTTATGTATATTGTGATTTTTGCTATTAATGTGTTTTGTATGGTGTCCTTGAGTGCATTGAAATGCACCTATAAATAAATCAAAATTAATACTTGTTGAGTTGTCATAATTTCACCCATAACAGAGGCTGTGAGCAGAAAAGTGAACAGGAAGTATATTCTTACCTCAAGAAAAAAGTTCTAAATCTAAATCTTTGCTGCTTCAAAGTAGACAAATTCATAAGTTTAAAGGCTTTTGCATTCACCTATGGACTTGTGTATCCTTTAGTCCCATTGCAAGCTGCAAGAACAGACAAGGTATTTTTAAAATGGATATTGAAAAAAAAAAAAAGCTTCATTTCAGAACTAAACGTTACATAGCAAATTAATATTCAACCATGATTGTGAAAAATAACTTCTGACTTTTAAAATCCCAACCTATCCTTTAAAATATAATATGCCTTTATGTATGCAAGAAAATTAGAAAACATGTTCAAGATAATATTCTTAAATCAATTCAGGGTTTCAAGAAGTTAGTGTCTATTCTGGCAACACTAGCAATGAGGCATGAAACATTCCTGAACAGGTTGCCAGTCTATTACAAAGCCCCCATCCCCCCACTCCAATATGGTGCATATGGAAAGCCATATACGGTAGACATAGGGAGAACTGGAATTGCAAACTCAACATGGACAACTGGGCACTGGATTCAAACCTAAGATGCTGGATCCATGAGGCAAGTATTCTACACACTGTGTCACTTTGCTCCCTGATCAGATTTGTATAAGGATAAATTTAAGATTGATTGTGGAGAATCTAAGAAATTTTGCTCATGAATTTAATTTACACCCCACCAAAAAATGGGACATAGAGTCAAAGAAGCTAGTATTGCATCCCTGCTGCTACATCAGCTTGTAAAAAAAAAAAGAGGATGCTTAAATATGATAGCTTAAAGATTCAGCTTTAGAACATTAAACACAAATCAAACAAAGCAAGAAAGAAACATAAATCCACTTTTTTAACTGTACTAGATCAGACTGCTTATGGGCTTCTCATCCAGTTACCTAACACAATCTGTTGTGTATTTGCTGTGACATTTTAATTCAATGCACACTTAACTGGAAGTCTTTACAATAATTATGACTTAACTCCTGATCTGATACACATAGCCCTTGAAATTGAGATTACATTAATCATGTGCTTCAGTTCAGCTCACACCACATGAATGTAATAGAAATTAAAGCACTGTCTGCCAGAATTACAAATCTAGAGCATGCCTGTAGGCTGTTATTGCCAGTGCCATACATACTCACTGCCTGATTATTGACCAGCCATTTGCAGCTCTGAAGTACTTCAGGTCTAAGTAGAACTAGGCCTTATCGAAATACTAAACATGAAGCAGGGTCAATAAACATGCACTCAGTTTTCATTGAGAAGTACACATCCTGTCACCAGTGGAACAAGGATAACAGAAAAAATGCATAAATGTCAGAGCTCTATAAATTATTCATACACCAATTTGTAAAACCAATTACAGTGATCCCTCACTATATCACGCTTCGACTTTCGCGGCTTCACTCTATTGCGTTTTTTTTTCTCATACACACTTACGTCACTACACATGCGCTTTCTGAGAACTTTTATCTAAGCCCTACGATGGCTCCTAAACGTGCTGCTTTTTCTAAGCCTTCTGACAATAAAACTAAGCGCTGAAGGATGATGCTTACTATCCAGGAGAAGGTGAAACTCTTGGATATGATTAAAGATGGCAATACCCTACAAAAGCCTCCTCACGCATATGAAAAGACAGTGCCAGCAACTGCCTCTCAAAATGTTCTTCAGCCGCGCACCCAGACACCCACTGCCTACTCCTAGTACTCCTTCAGCGGAAGAAGACAACAACGCACCTGCTGAAGATACTGCACCACCTCTGAAGACTCTCCTACTGAGGTCGTGCCTTCATAGGCTAGTGGTTGTGTGTAAGAACTGTGTGTGTTTGTGTGCAATTAAATGTACAGTACAATAATCTACTATATACAAAAGTTCGGGTTTGTCCTTCCGTCCCGTGAGTGCAAAGCGTAGCGGTATTCCGCTTATTACAGACTTACTACTTGTGGCTTGAGGTACGAAGCGACGCGATGTGAGCAGAGTTCTGGTGCTCTTATTGTTCCCTTGCTTTTGTGCGCGATGCGCTGGAAAAATAGACAAAATTATGTCTCTGGAAATAATTCATGTTGATGGAGTACAAATGCCTCACCGCGTAGTAAATATCAGGGGAGATTGTGCTTGCTTATTCTCATCTATAGCTTATTTAGTGCATGAAACTCCGTCTTTAGCGGTACAGATTCGGGCTGACATTGTACGACTTCTCCAGCATTTGAAGTTTTTTTTTTTTGTTTTTTCTGTCCACCCTGGCCATCGGACCTTACTTATTAGATAGATAGATAGATAGATAGATAGATAGATAGATAGATAGATACTTTATTAATCCCAAGGGGAAATTCACATAATCCAGCAGCATTATAATAATAAAATAATTATTCTATGTTAATTAATGTTGACTTATGTTTATTTTTTATTGTGTCTTCTATTTTTCTATTCATTTTGTAAAGCACTTTGAGCTACATTTTTTTTGTATGAAAATGTGCTATATAAATAAATGTTGATTGATTGATTGATTGACTTTGGACAGGCACTTGAGGGGATAAAAAAAAACTTAGGTTTTCAGGAGATGTTATGAATGGGCACTTTGATGTTCTTGTGTTCTTTGATGTTCATGTGTTCTCTGTACACATGAAGCGCACAAAAATTGAGAATAAAAGTCGGTCGCCTTAAAAGGCGAGTGCGCCTAGTAATATGATATTTGTAACACCTAATATGTCTTATTTTCTCTTATTTAGTCTAATATATTGGGTAATACGAGTGTAATGGTGACTAAAGGGTGTTATTTCATGTCTAGAGGGCTCTAATAATGTTAAAAAACGTATTTAGAAGGTCGTAAACAGGTTTTCTATACTCTAACTGCGAAAATATTCGATTTATAAATAAAGAATCCTACTTCGCGAAAATTCATTTATCACGGTACAGTCTGGAACGGATTAACCGTGATAAACGAGGGTTCACTGTAATCTCATTTCCACTTGTAGATTAAAAATGTTGTTTCTATCCATTTTTAACTAAGTTTTTATTTTAGTCTATCAATTAAGACATGACTTAATTTTAGTCAATTAGCCTAGATGTCAGTAGGAAATCAGGAAGCAGCTCTGTTTGGTTTGCCAGTCAAGATCAATGCATCCTAATGCACAAACACCCAACATGTGATGTATGAATGTAGATAATGTATCACGCATATCATCATACAAATATTTCTAGCAAAACCTCTCATTTCACAGTTATAGCCAACACCATCACTAGCAATCAAATTTAAATATAAATATAATTAAGGAATACAAGTATAATGCCATAATTTATCCCAATATAATACCAGCATATTCCTAAATAATAGTAGACCGCAATTAAAGAGTAAAGTGTACATGTAGAAAGAACAAAACTTAAGCAGGGGTGTTTTTTTATGGCTTACTTCCTGTTCTACTCATTCATATATATACATATACATTCATACATATACAGTGCGGATGTTCACTCTGATAATCTTTGTGTCAAGTGCTGCTGTTAATAATAATGATACATTTTTTTTTACATAGTGACTTTCCCATATTGACCAGGAACTTTATTTGGAGAGCCAGCAAAAGTGACCAAGTAACTACATCTCTCTTCCTGGTCTCAAGCCAAACTCCTCTTTGATACCAGGGCCTTGCACAAGGCTCTACCCACTGATTCTCTCAGCCTTAGCACTGCAGTCTTCCTGTCTTTCTTAAAACATTTCCCATAACATGCAGGAATTCCATACAATACCCCTCACCTTCTTCTTCTCCTGTGTTGCCCTAACCCTTTATGTATTGCTCTATTCCTTGGACAGCCCTTCATATATCCATCATCCCACAGCAGTATCAGCTTAATGATGGTGATGTTTTTGCCTCTGGAGACTACAGACCACTATATTTGGTTTTAATGGTAACAGTACCACTTCAGAAATCTGCAGCATTATTGCAAAGCCCAAACTCACATACTAACACAGAAGTTTCAGTAGGATAGAGATATTAATTTTATATGACCTTATTATCTTTTTTCATTCCATGTAAATTGTAATTAAGATTATAGTTATTCCATGAGCTTGCAGTACACTGATTAGTTTTATCAAAAAAGCTGTGATATCCTGTATGACTTCCTTGACAAAGTATTCTTTTGTACTGAGAAGGGACAATGTATCTGTCTTTTTTCCAAGCTTGCACAGTGCACGTTACCTCAAGAACTAATTACTGTATACTTTTAAACTATCTTTAACAAATAGTTCTATTCTGCATTTCCCTAACACTGATAAATGTACATTTTTTTCACAATATACATGTACCATCAATTAAAATTATTGCAGATGGAGTCCCAGCCCATCATCTTATACTGTAAGTTCAGCCCTCAGATAATGAGAGCATTGTAAAAGCTAAGAAAGACAAATGAAACAAAATGAGAGAGCTTTGGCAGTCACATTGATGTCTGTAGACGTTACTGCCGCACATGCACATGAACCTCTTCACCAAAGTCAGCCTGGCCAGTCAGGTACACCAGGAAGACACCTAAAGAAGTTGCTGCAGCACCAGCACAACTTGATGCTTGCCAATAAGGAGATTTTCTCTATTAAAAAACTTTGAAATACATGTTTTGTTTCTATCCAAAAATTTGGATGGGTATTTTTATACTACTATTACTACTAGTAATAATAATAATAATAACTAGCCAACCCGCGGCGTAGCATACGCCGCATAATCAGGCCGCTTTTTAAATGATTTTTAAGCACAGAGGAAAAAATAAACATTTGAAAAATCCGTAATTTAATAAACCACCAAGAAAAGTAACATTGCAACAATGCACGCTACGAAGCAACATACAATTGTCCGTGACTGAAAACCGGAGGTGCGCCCCGAAGGACGGGGTTGAACGGCGCTCGTTCAGTACGCACTGCCCGCTTATGTGCCCGCCCCCAACTCCCTACCTGAGTCGCTTTTGTCTGTGTACAGTCCACACTCACCTGTGAGTCACGTTGACTGTTCATTTTCCAAACACCGCCTCAGTCGGTTTCCACGTTGACTTTTCATTGTTCTTTGCGGTTCTGGGTGCTTTTTTATATATAATCCACCAAGTCACCCGGGGGGGGTTACAAAGGGCAGGAACGTAATCAGTGCGAGCGTATGATCCGCACGTACTGGGAATTTCGTTCGTGGGGAACAATTGCAAGCCACGGTCTGCATCACGAATGGGGTTCAACGGCTTACCCACGCTGGGTAGACACACGTTGATCCATTCAGTGTAGCGCGCGCGTGCAGTACCCGACATACAAGTGCATCACAGACCTGTTAATGCTCAATCTCACGTGGCTGAAAGCCACTTGTCCCTGTAAGAATTTGGACGCCGACCGCTGTTGGGTCGTGTAACTATTTAGCAGGCGGGAGTCTCGTTCGTTTTCGGAAATAAGCATCCAAATCGCTCCACTAAGTAAGAACTGCCATGCACCACCACCCACAGAATAAAATACGGGATGTGCCCCCCGCTGCAGTATGGGTCCCTTATTTGTTTGTATTAAAAGTGGTAACTCTACCTGTGACTCACGAAGACTTTTCATTGCTCTGTGCGGTTTTGGCTGCCTTTCTATATATAATCCACCAAGACACCCGACCACGGGGTTTTGTGTACAAAGTGCAGGAGCATAAGAAGACGCATGTTTGTCGCGGATGCGAATTGCTGTATGTAGCGTGTAAAACAGTTTGCTATGAGCAACAGTTTCGTCAATGACATTTCTCCAAAAAAACCCGACTGACAGAAACAAAAAGTTACCTGAAGCAGGAATTTCTATAACATTGAAAGAAGTGTTGTTTCCATGAAATACATTTGAAGCGGTAGCCATGGAGGGCAAAAGAATAGTCAACGTGGCTCACAGCTGGGTTTGGACCGCAGCACAGACCAAAGCGACTGAGTATGTGTTTAATGAGCTGTTTGATTTGGCAGGCAGTGGTCTGAGGTGCGTTCCTGAGCACGTGGGAGGAGGGGTAGAGTTTGTGGGCGGGGCTTCGTTGTTCCTTTCGCATGGTTTTCATGGTGGGCGCGGTTGGTGTCGAAACGGAAAAGAATAATGAAAAGTCAACGTGGCTTAGACGTGTTTTGGACTCCTTGCACAGACGAAAGGGGCTAACTGGGTGGTCGGTGAGTTTTTGCGTCAGGGCACATGGGTAGGCAGTGTGAATGCGTAGAGAGCGAGGGTAGACGCGGCCCGGTGAAAAGGAGTGTTGTTGGGCAGGAAAACGTCTTCCGTGTTCCTGCAGGAGCATCTAAGAAGACGCATGTTTGTCGCGGATGCGAATTGCTGTATGTAGTGTGTAAAACAGTTTTCTATGGTGCAAGCGGTCATGCGTTGTAACCGAAAACTCGTAGACTGCTTACTTCATTGTGTTTTAACCTCAGTCGTAAAGGAATGTTTTAAGGATCCCATGGGATACCCCTCGCACGCTGCATATGGCGATTCACCTCCGCGAGAAACATGCCTCTATGAACAGTCAACGTAGCTCGGAGGTGCATGACATGAACATGGCATTAACCTGACCTGCACCGCATGTGGCCTCCACGACAGACGAATATAAATGACGCCACTTTTTCTGTGTCCTCGCGTCCGACTTGGTGGGCGTGGCCCTGCGAGTTGTCCTATCCAATGGTCTTGGAGTTGGTGGGCGTGGCTCCTTCCTGCGTGCGCCATAGGTGTCTCACTTGTCGGCGGCTTAGTGAATCCACGCCCCTTCCGGCGTGCTTTTCATGGTTGTCTTGCCTTAGTGAATTATATATATAGATAATAATAATTATAACAACAGAAAACTAGGTCTTAAAATTTGATGATGCAAATGCTCCATGTGCCGTTTCTTGTACAATATTTTCTTTTTTTTTACTCATTATCTAAAACATCAAAGAGTAGTTATAATACGCAGTCCTACATATTAGATTTGCTTCAATGTCCATAGGATTCAGGTGTTGTAAGCTGAACCTGAAAATCAACTTTTGAGAATGAAGTGAACATCCTTGAACATCACAACCCACTGATGAAAAAAAATTTTGTAAAATTGATTAACTCTGTAGTCTAAGAGTATAAAAACATGCACAATATCTACAGATAAATATACTGTATCTCTAAGCTTTTTATTTTTCAGGATGTATTTAACCTATTTTTTATTCCACTGGCCTGTCTCAGCAGTTATTTGTCTGTTTTCACAATGGCTTCCTGACATACTTTACTACATCCACATGCAGACAGAAAGCAAGAACAGTTATCTGCAGGTAAGGTTTGAAATCTCTAACCTGTCAGGCTTTCCAAACAAACTAGACACTACTATGAATTTACACATATCGTAAAGAATAAACATGGGCATCTTTAGAGAAAGGGATCATTTTCAACTTTCTAAGGATCAGTCTGCAGACAAAATTCACAAAGACTTCTGGTTAGAACAGACATATGATACAATTGATAACTTTGCCACCTTCACAGTCTAAAGACTTACTTATAACTCAAAATAACTTTAATAATATTTATAACATAAACTAAAAGGTAACAAAAATATTTATATGAAGTGCTATTTATTTATACTAGTTCATCTTTTAACTGCATATACGATCAGCATATCATGAGTAAGCAGACCTCGGTAAAAATACAGATTTTCTGATTAATCGTTATTTTTCATTTAAATGATTCAACTGCTGCTGATACAATATGCAGGGCTACTCAGATGACTGGCTGTTGTTCCAAAAACCTTTCTAGAATTTCCAATGAATGTTTCATTGACTGACTGCATCAATCAGAAGTTTGTGTTTTGGCAAGTCCAATAAACATTGCCTCTCTTTAAGCACGTGGCTAGCTGTACTGCTAAGGTGGAAAAAGATTGCCACGCACCTCATCCAGCCAAGCAACCTGCAGCATCAAATTGGGCATGCAGATATTCAAAGCAGCCGACTTGAATATCTCCATAAACTGCACCATACAAATCATATTTGTGGCGTTGTCAGTCACAATGGATGGTTCTTTTTCTTTTATCCTCCATTCATCCAATGCCGCTGTCAACAAGCATCAGCACTAGATTCTCATTTTAAAACACTTCCTTTTTGTCTGAGAAGGATATGTAAAGACACATTTTCAAAAACTGATTAACACAACTGTTAAACATGAGCAACTGAAAATATGTGTAACTTGTGGAATTATAGAAAAACATGAGGCTTCCAACTGTTTCTTTCTGTTTCTTTTACTTCAACTACTTCAAGATAACTGTCCAATAGGGAAATAAATTTGGTTAAGAGTTTAGTTGAAAGGGTGTCCATATGGAAATTCATAACACACAAATTGGTTATTGAATGACATACTAATTATTTAAAAAGTAATATTTGGTTATTTTATAATATTATTTGCAACATGATAAAGATGTTTTATAAAGTGGATGGCATTGTATTATATTAAAACAAAGTGCCCTCCATAATATGCGTGGATTCTGATTTGGCCTTACATGTGTTAGTTATATTATGGAGAATTTTAAATAAATGCAGTGTTGCGAAAAAGTTGTTTTTTTTTTTTTTTTTAAAGAGCAATAATTTTTTTATTCCACATCTTCCAAACTGTTAACTGTTCATTACTAATCAAGTATTTCTTCTTAAATGTCTTTCCTAGCTTATGCACATGTTATAAAGTCATTATGTAGACATCCTTCAAATAAAGTGTTACTAAAAAATGTCATATTAATTTTTCTCTATTCTCTAAAAAAGCCACAACTTCAAATATATCAGTACACGTCAATTCAGTCAAGATAAAATCGATTTTGAATCAGGACATTGCGGAGTGAAATCAAATCGAATTGAGACATCAGTGTCAATACCCAACCCTGTGAGCGAGACACTTACCAGGATTATACACTTCTATGCATCGTATTATGTTCAGATGGGTTCATATTAGGATGGATGAGTGTATAAATTTTTAACTTAGTATTAATACTTCCTCCTTACAGAATTTTTCCTATGAATCTTCACATTTAGAACACTGTCAAGTTCAGAACTACAGAAAGACAGAAGACAATTTTATACATTTTCAGATTTCCTGGGAAAAGCATGCAAAGAATTTATTGAGATTTACTCTCTGTGATATACTTCAGCGTTTTAGGTCAACAGCAGTCACAAATGAACAGCTAGACTGCATGTGTCAGTCTGATTGTTAACTTCAGAATTGTTTAAAATATGCATAGTTTTTATTAAATGATATAGTGTGCTACATTTTATTTAACCTAGCTTAACAAGAATAAAAACAAACAGTGAATCTTGAGTAGCTCTAAGGGAAAGGATTAATACCGTTTTAGGGTTAAGTCTGCCCTGGAGGCTGTTTAGAAAGAAACTGCCATCTAATGGGGTGATGTGCCAGAGTTAAGCAGTAGGTCTCCTGGGCTTAAACAGTAGATTAGTTTTAGGATCATACAAACTACTTCCGTGAATAATTGGGGAGCATAATCTTTCAGAAATCGTGTTTCAAATGTAAGTGCACTGTGTTTGCTAGGAAGAAAACATTACAAGCAATGTTTCTTCTGAAAAGAGACGTTTATGGTATTCTTTTTGTGAAGTCTTCACAGCAGAAGGAATGGGTAGTGTTTGGAGTAGAAAAGCCAGGTTAAAGAAATTGATTTTTTTTATAAAATGTAACAACTGGGTTATATCCCACAACACCCCATCTCCCCAACAATATTACGTATTTTCCATTTAGATCTTTTGGCTTTATTTGGAAGAGTAAGAATGAAAAAAGCTTTGCTCTTGCTAGTTTTTGCAACTTATCTGATTAATTCGATATTATTTCAAATAATTTTTTTCACATTCTCAGACTTATCCTGGATTACTGCATTTTGCAGGATTATTATGATTTATTTTTTCCTTATACAATTGAACTATGCTTTACTGTTATCACTATTCATGTACTTTTTCTTTTGGAAGAAAAACTTGTTTTCATCTTCTTATAAAATCTTGAATTGTGCATCTTCTTTGGTATCTTCTTTGGATCTTGATCTACAAGTGGGATTTGATCTGAGATTTAACACTGCTATCCTTCTTTTGGTAAAACTGGTCAATGACTTGCCCTCCAAAAACCCCTTATTCCACAAACTAACTAAAAATATAATAATCATCATAAATTCAAAAAATGTAAAATACCAGATTCAAATACAAAAATATTTGATACTCAGTTTTTACTATTGCTGACACCTGCACAATACTCAGTTTCCATGGACGGTGCAATGAGAACCACAAGCTCCCCCCAACTTGCCTTTGTGTCACCAATGTTCACTGTGAGAAAATAGCATCTGGAAAGGAGGCAAACAGCTATAACTAGCAGTAAGAGAGCTTAACAGTTTCCTCGTTGGCTTGAATTGACTTAAAAAAACCAAAGATCCGCTAAACAATCTAGAAAAACTTTTGGTTGTAATGTTGGAAATTTAGCTGAATTACACAAGGTCTCATCCTACAAAATTTCTGGGTCAACTTTCCTTATATTTTTTACCTGGCATTTTTCATATATGTATTTGATGACTTCCTGGGATTGCCCGAATGTGTGAAATGGATTAATGGCTAGCCCGTAGAAGCCCAGTTGCATTTAAGTTGCACAAACAATGATTAAAAGTAATCCTAATACTTTCATATATAATATAGCAATCATTTACTTATTCACTTTCAAATTTAAAATATTTATCCATAATCCAGTATTGCTTCAAGGAATACTCCAAAAAATTAAGTTAAAACTGTCTAGTACAGACTTTTTTGTTGTTTATTTCTTGAGTCAGTATAACAAAGCAGCAAGGCTGGCTGAATACTACACATTCAAGGGTACATTTTTGGGTGTACATTTTCAATAAACTGCATGCTGACATTGTACTCTTGTTTATCTTTTGTTGGGCATGTTTCAGATGTGGAATTTGGTGTTTTTTTTACTACAAATAGACAGACATATGCTTTAAACTGTGCCACCACTTATGTATAAGAGAATGTGGAGTGTACCTATTGTTTCTGGTACAGTATTTTAAATAATTTAACCACAAAGATATTCAACTTATGACTATATTCTTCTTTTTACTTCTTCAAATAATAAATTAAACATTGTGCACAATGGAAGAATAATATCTTTAGAGAACTCTGAACATTTAAATATAGGTGACCCAATACAAAAAAAGAAGATACATTAGGACTGCCTTATAAGTTTAAGCACAGTATAAGCAACATTTCAGTTGTTCTAAAATATAACCTATCAGGAAATCCAGGCATCTTGATTGGGTTTGAAGACTCATGGGAGTGATGAAATAACAGTTCAAAACATTCACTAAAAGTGAACCATCTAGGCTTTGTAATAGCAAGGTGGGAAACACAGAGAACAATAGTAATTATGCAGATGTATTGCAGTGTAAACAGCTTTGAGGTTTTAGTGAGGAGTGAGGCTTTAAAGGTAATTTTGAAACAACACAAGGCCAAAAAAGTAGTTAATGTACAAAGCAAAGACTGACAACTGAATGAATCATTAACTGTACCAATGGCATGAAAGCCAACATGCAGATATTTATAAGAAATTAAAGTTTATAATTAAATTATCACATTTATATCCTAATGGTAGCCTGGGAAGAGTTTTTAATATATTAACAGTCTAAATATGCCTACATAAAGTGCAAGTGCTGTCATTAAATTGTACAGCTACCACTATAAGGTAAACTAATGCTTCTGGAATCCCAGAGCAGACTTAGCACAAACAGTATTGAAAATAAGTAGCTTTACTGGTTTTAGCAACAAGGCTTTAAAGTAATAAAAATGCTGCATGGGGCTTTTAAGTAGGGCTTCAATTTGTAAGCATATGACAAGTGCTTTCAATTATAATCACCTAATTTTTCCAGAACATAAATATGAATTTTTGTGTAAACTCTTAATAGAAATGAAAAATAAATACATACTGACCTAGCGTTCTCATTTAAAATGAACTTTATCTGAATGAAACCCAGACAAAACCTTTTATAAACATTCAAGGACAACATGCTTTGCTAATTGAGGCATTATCAGATTTTAAGGACAAAATTATTTTCTTAGTATTCAAAATAAAAGTAAGGATCCTGATAAAAAAAAAAAAAAAAACCTTGTGTACATTTATTCTTATCTCCTGTACGCAAATAACTGTTTTCCAAATTCTGAAGAAAACTATCAGGGCCAAAGGTACTGGGGCCAACACAGATAATTAGCACATTAAAATGTTAAAACACAGCTTTCCTAGTATTTTAATGACATTCTTTCCAATATTAAATCATTGTTTGCATATAAGAATATAGGACTTTCCAGATACACAGTAGTAAAGTAAACCATCTTCTACTTAAAAAAAAAATGAAATAAACCCAGGGTTGATAATATTAATCTCTTAACAGTTATTAACACCAATGCCACTTTGCCCATTTGATGACCAAGATTTCTTGAAGATCATTCTATATCCTGCTCTCAGAATGAATAGATTGTATTGTTTAAAACCTGCATTTATGAATAAAACTATCTAAAGATATTAAAATGCTCAAGTACATTCTTAGTTCTTCAATGGATTGATGCAAGGCTGTAAATTGAGTGAAATACTGACAGTCTCTCACACTGGCTTGTGGTGAAACAGAACTGAGGAATTATAAAAATGTCATTGGACAGGATTTGACTCCCAAACAATAAGCAGAATATAGTGTACAGTGTAGTTAAAATTTATACTCTGATTGTTATTATACTGTGTGGACTGTGCCCGACAGTTTATCCCGGCCAAGTCCCCCAAGCCGCCAGATGGAGCCCTCCCTGCAGTATGGAGGTGCCCCTAAGACCAGCAGGGAGTCATGGACTATGTAGTTTTTATCCTCAGCCCTGCTGGATACCACAGGGGCCGCAAGAGGGAGCTGCAGGGAGGACCAAAGACTTATTTGTGCACTATGACCCAGAAGTTCGTCATAGGAAGAGCGACGGGCTTCCGGGATGAAGAAAAGTACTTTTTACCTGACCAGGAAGTGATGCAAGATCACATGGTCTAGGGATTGGGAACACATCCGGGTCAGGGAATATAAAAGGACTGAGGGAGCTCCCAGACGGCGAGCTGAGCTGGGTGGTAGGAGGGCAACGCGTCTGGGAGTGGAGGAATGTTGATTGTTGATTATTGATTTATTATTGTGATTTATGAATAGCGTGGAGTGGAGAGTGCTTAGTGCACATTGTTATAATAAAAAGAATAATTGTAGCACTTTTACCAGGTGTTTGGCGTGGTACCTGAGGGTTCAAGGGAGCACTACTGCCCCCGACTGCGACAACTGAGAGAATCTCAGGCAATTAGTTTGAATCCAGTTGTGTTTCTGTATGTGTGGCATTTTGACATTCTCTCCATGTCCATATGAATTTTGCTTCCACATCCCCAAAGACATGCAGGTTAGGTAAACAAGCGTCAATAAAAGTAAGCATTGCAATGCACTGGTGCCATACACAGAACTGCTTCTTGTCTTATACCCAATTCTACCAAAATAGGTATTTGTTCCCAAGACCATGAATTGCATTACATAGGGCTGAGAATGGTATGCTGTCATACTCCTTTAAATCTTGCAAAAAAAAAAAATTGTTAAGATACATGTATGGAAACAACAGAATTAAAAAGTACTTAACACCAAGGCCAACAATCCCAAAGTGAAAAAAGTAGGTTAAAAAATGAAACTATGGATGTATGGAATAAAGGTAACAAACTTGTTTCCATGTGTTTTTATATTTGTATAACCTTGAAATTTCAAGACATTTAATGTTTTACATGAAGGTAATCCAAAAATGTATTGAACAAACATAATCCCAACTGAGCTCTGTAAAACTGCACATATGTTTATACCAGAGAAATCTTCTCTCTTATGTTTCTTGTGTTTGGATTTTTTGTGGTATCATCAGTTGCTTTGTATTTTACTGATAGAATATAAGATCCAGCTCTTCAGACAATGAACTTGGAAATGGATTGATTCAGATCTACGTAGTCAGGTTTGTTGTTATCTCAACACACATCTCTTCACGAGTCTAATGCAATTACACATTCAAAGAAAATGTATACACCAAAGGATTGCAAGCCTCATTTCTAGAAGGAATGTTAGTCCATCACAGGTAGCACTCATGCACACAACCACAGTTACTCTCATGCAATGCCTATTTAGATTTGTCAGTTAAATTAACATGCATGTCACTGAGATGTGAGAAAAAAATGGAGTGAGGTGGGTAGTAACGAGATACATTTACTCCGTTACATTTACGTTATATAACTTTATTAAGCAACCAATCCTTTTACAGTGCTAACTACAATAGCGAGGATAATGTAAATATTAAGGTAGAAAAATCTAATACTAAGGTGAGAGCTGCTGCTGACATAGTTGCATCTGAAAAGACAGTTAGAAAATCTTCTAGCATTGTTATACCATGGAAGATCCAAAGTGTGTCTGATTTAAAGAGAGCATGCCGGAGAGCTGAGCATAAATGGAGAAAAACTAAACTAACTATCCACTATGAGATATTAAAGGTTAAAATAATAGAATACAATAACATGGTCGGTCTTGAGAGGCGCTGCTATTTCTCTAGAATTATAAATAACAACGCTAGTAATCCCAGAGTTTTATTCTCTACTATTTATCGTCTGCTAAACCCAGGTAACTCAAAGGAATGCCTCCAAAATACTTCCAGTGAAACTTGTGAGGCTATTGCTGTATTTTTCAATCAAAAAATGAATGATATTAGAAATAATATAGTATATCTCTCCAACACTATGGATCCTCTTAAGCCCCAGTACTCCGTTATAAACAAATTAAACTCTTTCACTAGGATAGATTTACGTGATTTATATAAAATAATTTCTCAACTGAGACCCTCCACCTGCGTCTTTGACCCAATACCAACAAGTTTTTTCAAAGAAGTATCAGGCCTGCTAAATGATAATATTCTTGACATAGTAAACTTGTCATTAGATACGGGGGTCTTCCTAGACTGTCTTAAGACTGCTGTAGTTAAATCCCTACTCAAGAAAAATAATCTTGACCCCTCTGCTTTTGAAAATTTTAGACCCATTTCTAACCTGCCTTTCTTAAGTAAAATTCTAGAGAAGGCAGTCATTATGCAGCTAAATGACCACCTCAATAAAAATGCTATTCTTGATAAGTTTGAATCGGGATTCAGAACAAATCACAGCACAGAAACTGCACTCATTAAAGTAGTAAATTACTTGAGAGTAAATGCAGATAGAGGCCATTTATCTGTTCTCATCCTCTTAGATCTGAGTGCCGCATTTGATACCACTGATCACAATATTCTTTGAAATCGCCTTAGTCAATGGGTGGGCCTCTCTGGCAGTGTCTTAAATTGGTTTAAATCCTACCTGACAGGTAGAAAATTCTTTGTGAATTGTGGTAATTATAAATCAAAGACACATGATATTCTATATGGTGTTCCACAAGGCTTTATCCTGGGTCCGCTGCTCTTTTCAATTTACATGCTTCCGTTAGGTCAGATTATCTCGGGGCACAACGTGAGCTACCACAGCAATGCTGATGACACACAGCTGTATTTGTCAATAGCCCCAATGACCCCAACTCTGTTGTTTACCAAACAGAATGTCTTACTTGTGTTTCTAAATGGATGAATAATAATTTTCTCAAGCTAAATAAAGAGAAAACAGAAATTTTAGTGATTGGCAATAATGGATCTAAAGAGCTTATTAGAAATAAACTTGATGCATTAGGATTAAAAGAATTTAGGGGTAACTGTTGACTGTGACCTGAATTTTAAATTGCATATTAATCAGATCACTAGACAACATTTTTTCACTTAAGAAATATAGCAAAAGTTAGACCTCTTATATCACTGAAAGATGCTGAGAAACTAGTTGACGCTTTTGTTTTCAGTCAACTAGATTACTGTAACACACTCCTCTCAGGACTACCCAAAAAAGACATACATTGTTTGCAACTAGTGCAGAATGCAGCTGCTACAGTCCTAACTAGGAAAAGAAAGTCCAAGCACATTTCTCCAGTTTTGATGTCACTACACTGGTTACCTGTGTCATTCAGAACTGACATTAAAACACTGCTTATGGTTTACAAAGCCTTAAATAATCTCGCTCCATCTTATATATCGGAATGTCTGACACCTTATATTCCAAATCGTAACCTTAGCTCTTCAAATGAGTGTCTGCTTAGAATTCCAAGAGCTAAACTTAAAAGAAGTGGTGAGGCAGCATTCTACTGTTATGCACCTAAACTATGGGATAGCCTGCCAATAGGAATTCGCCTGGCTAATACAGTGGAGCACTTTAAAAAACTGCTAAAACACATTACTTTAACATGGCTTTCTCATAACTTCATTTCAGTTTAATTCTGATTCTCTGTATATTCAATTAATGTTCAATTAATTATCATTACTATTCATGGTGGCTCCAAAATCCGTACTAACCCCTACTCTCTTTTCCGTTCTTTTCCCAGTTTTCTGTGGTGGCGACCTGCGCCACCACCACCTAATCAAAGCACCATGATGTTCCTACATTGATGGATAAAATGCCAGAAGTCCACATGACCATCATCATCAATGTCCTTCCATGAGAACCCTAAATACAATGAAGACTGGTCATTTATGTTCGGTAGAATGCCCAGAGGGGGCTAGGCAGTCTCATGGTCTGGAACCCCTGCAGATTTTATTTTTTCCCCAGCCGTCTGCAGGTTTTTTTTTTGGGGTTTTTTCTGTCCTCCCTGGCCATCAGACCTTACTTTTATTCTATGTTATTGAGTTTTGTTTTATTTTTCTTATTTATTTATTTTGTCTTTTTTCTTTTTCTTCATCACGTAAAGCACTTTGAGCTACATTATTTGTATGAAAATGTGCTATATAAATAAATGTTGCTGTTGCTAAAAAATTTAACTTCTTTCTAAGAGTAGTTTTACTGCACCATACTTTGTATGTGATGATGCCGGTCCCCAACAGACAGACCGTCGATAGTTATGACCCAGATGAGTTGACATATGAGGATAATTCACTGATGAGGCCAGAGGTTGGTGGAAAAAGTGCTTTTATTAAAAACCAGTCAAGACAAAAGTAAAATCAACAAAAGTGTCAAAAGGTGCAGTGTTCTAAAAAACAGTACATATATAAATCCATAAAAATCACTGTGAAAAGAATAAAAAATCAATAAATAAATCCATTAAAAATCTGAGGTTAAAATACAGACTAACTCCTCCTGATCTAAGTCGAAACTCCTTCTCATTCTCCTGGCTCACCCATTGCTCGCGTAGCCGGTGGAGACTCAGCAGCCACAAGCTTCCTTTGGCCAACCGTCTGAGGTCGTCTCTCCTCCTTTCTTCCTTCGTGCTCATGTTGTTACACCTCGGAAGCCTGGGGAGGGAACCTGCATTGCTCGCCACAATCCACCTGAATGTTCAATGGGGTGAACTAGCCCCTAGAGTGCCACAGTTAACGCTCTTTCATTGGGCCCTAGCACGCACTGCTTCCTCCCTCCAGGTGGCCATACCTATACATATACATATACATATAGTGAATCTGGAAAGTATTCACAGCGCATCACTTTTTCCACATTTTGTTATGTTGCAGCCTTATTCCAAAATGGATTAAATTCATTTTTTTCTTCAGAATTCTACACACAACACCCCATAATGACAACGTGAAAAAAGTTTACTTGACATTTTTGCAAATTTATTAAAAATAAAAAAATTGAGAAAGCACATGTACATAAGTATTCACAGCCTTTGCTCAATACTTTGTCGATGCACCTTTGGCATTAATGTGGGGTAGTCTTTCAGCATTTTTTAGAGTAGCGTCCGTATCTTCTAGGCAAACAGCCTCTGTGCAAACAGCCTCTGTGCAAACAGCCCCTCTGCTCACACCCCCTCCGTCAGGCGCAGAGAAAGTCAGAGAGTGTGAGAGAGAACGAGAAACGCAAACGATCAAACACCACTCGGGAAGCACATCATATATCATTGAGGAGTTTTATTTAATACGTAATACATGCTCTGATTGGGTAGCTTCTAAGCCATCCGCCAATAGCGTCCCTTGTATGAAATCAACTGGGCAAACAAACTGAGAAAGCATGGACTTTAAATTAAAAGACCTACTGTCCACAGAAATCCGCGAACCAGTGAAAAATCCGTGATATATATTTAGATATGCTTACATTTAAAATCCACGATGGAGTGAAGCCGCGAAAGTCGAAGCGCGATATAGCGAGAGATCACTATATATATATATATATATATATATATACGAAGTATACTTTATTCATAAAATATATGTTGCCGTACCTTGCATAACTGAATAACCTTTATGGCACAATAACAATTCAATACATTTATGGTCACTACAGTATTTGGATTTAATAATCTTCATGTGGGAAAAGGCTGACTCGCATAACTAAGTAGAGCCGAATAATGCAGTCAAGGAGCTTTTGAATTCAGCCGAGTGAAAAATGACGGCTGTCCGATTAACTGCGATTTTAGTTCCCTCTCCTTTCTCTTTCTTAGATCGCTTTTCGGAAGGAAGTCAGTTTCGTAGTTTTTATGAACAGTTCCAAAGTGCCTTTCCACATTTTCCTTCTTTGGAATAGCAATGATAAATTGACAGATAAGACAAATGCACTTCAATTACGACATTGTGAAAAAAAAATCCTCTTCCAATTCCACATCCAGCCCATACCCTCCCCAAACTTTTTTTTTTTTTTAAATCCCTTCTTTAGTCGATATAAATTGGAAGGCTAACCAGATCACAGCCAGAGTTTTGCAGTAGATTGCGTGTTTGATCGTGCATGCAGGATGACCAGTGTGTTAGAAGAAAAGACATCTCAGACTGGCCGCCCTGTATGTCAATCAAGTCGCAAATGCCATAGGAAGGATATATGATAGACTGTTTAAAAATTTTTTTTTTTGAATGCAACGCCATCTACCTGCATTACTTTTGCGATCAACGCATTGGGCGCCCCTGGTATAAAGTACAGTAGTATAGTAACAGTTTACACTGTTCAAACATACATGTTACCTACTGTAGGTATTGGCTTCAAAAGCTTTGTTGTGAAAAACTGAGATTTGGAACTTTGTGTTATTTGTGCATCTTTATTTTGTAAAGATTTTAGTTATTTTTACTCATTTTTTTATTTTATTATTTGGAAATAGTAGATTTTACACATTATTTTATATTTTTGTCTGTCTTATTACAACATTTCTAAAAAATAAATCATTTATTATGTTCAAACAGTTACTCAGTACTTGAGTAGTCTTTTCACAAAATACTTTTTACTCTTACTTGAGTAATTTTTTGGATGATGACTTTTTACTTCTACTTGAATAATACTATTTTAAAGTAATGTTACTCTTACTTGAGTACAATTTTGGCTACTCTACCCACCTCTGGACATGTATTACAAAACTGATAATGGACAAAAGCAATCAAAAGTGCATTATTTTGTAACAAAATGTGTTAAAGATTGTGATTCAATATGCAATTAAACTGTTAGCAAAAGACTGTTATTGCACCTCAACTTTTAATTCTCTCTTCTTTAGTCCTGGGGTTGAATTATTTTTGCAAAAATCTCAAAATAATAGACTACTGGAGATGCTGTGATATAATGCCATATTTTTATGCTATACTATATAAAGTGATATACAAAGTGTGTAAAATATGCATTCCTCAGCATAATGGTTGGAGAGTCAAAAGAAAAGTATATAAGTAAAAACATGCTTTAAATAAACTGCAATAAACACTTGGGCAGTAGATCAGCATTATTCCTAAGAGAAAATCCCAAAGTATGGAAAAGTACTGGACAGTATATTTTGCAGACTGAACCAACACCACAACAGAATCTACCAGACATGCTATTTTTTGCTAACTAGTAACTAGTGGTAAAACAGCAATGTCTGAGAAGCCTTTATTGCACTTGGCATTTACATATTCATGACTGCTATTTTCATAACATATATGTTACCAAGTTGGGATGTCTTACCTACTATAAAAATAAAATTCACAACATAAGATGTAATGATTCCAAGTTTAAAATAAAATAAAATTAGTTTTGCATAATAAACCTGTAAAGACAGAATTCATGGCATATAATCAGAAGAAACTAGCAGCAGCAAACAGTACTTTACAAAAACACTGCAATGATATTTGCTGTTCTGCAACATGTTAACTATTCAGGTTCTGCTGAATACTGGTGGGTATGTGTGTTCATCCTGCGAAGGCTGCTCTTTGTAGGCTACAGTTCAACATTTAATACAATAATTTCTGATATATTGGTAAGCAAGTTGACAGACTTAGGCCTCCCCTCCTCTACCTGCACCTGGATAAAAGACTTTCTGTCAAACCGCCTGCAAAGGGTTAAACTCTGCCCTCATCTCTCCTCTTCCCTTCTGCTTAGCACAGGATTTCCACAAAGTTGTGTGCTGAGGCTACTACTTTACTCTTTGTTGATAATGACTGGACCCCAACCTATCCCTCGAATACTATCATTAAGTTTGCAGATGACCCCACTATAATGGGACTCATATCAGAAGGAGATTAGTCAGCCTACAGAGACAAGGTCCAGAGAATGACCGAATGGTGATTAGTGAATAACTTAGAACTGAACACCACAAAAACCAATGTATTATCGTGATATTTCCTGCTACTTACCCTTTACCTGTTTAAGTGTACTCATCAGGTTTGTTACCAGGTTGGTCTACTGTTGCACCTTAAGATTACCACACACATACATAGATATGCACACAATTTACCTTATTACTTCAATCACTCTAGATATGAAGACAAAGTATAGAAAGTTAAAAGCCATGGTATTTATTAAAGAACAAAAATACCAGTAAAGCATAAAAGAAAATGTGGATAGAAAAGTCTGGCTATATATAATCTTTAGAAAAAGCTTATAAAAATGTTAAAGATGTCAAAGATAAAGGTCCCAGGGCAGTGTTGATTTAGTAATTCATATTTATGGAATACCTTAGCTGACAATCAGATGAAAATGGTCGCATGTTGCCGGTGGCCTCACCTGACGTCGCTCTGTCTTCTCCTCTTGACGTTGATCTTGCCCTCTTCTTACGTCGCTCTGTCCTCTACTAATATCGCTCTCTTCTCATTGTTTCACCCATTTTTATTTTGGAATTCTACAGGAGTTTTGCAACATGTGATTGTTACATACACCTGATTGGCTGGCAGTCAATATGATAACTTTGCTCAAACTCTTTACTCTGTTTAAGTACATCAGTTTTCCCAACAATAAAGCATTTGATGTTTTAAGAGCATTCCTGTCCCTAGCTGTAAATTGGTTTATCAATTTCTAGTCTCACGGCATCTTATTCTGTTCACAGGTTGTAAAGTAATCGGATACAGGTTGAAGCATCGGCATGTCTTACTTTCCTAGGTTGTAAACCAATTTTAGTCTTAAGTGCCCATCTTTCCACAGATGATGAAATAATCGATACAGCTTGAGGCATCTCTTCTTTGTTTAAACAGATGCTACTGTGATTGATACTGGTGCAATTCAGGAAAGCAGGACACTTTGACATACTGTCTTCTTAAGATTTACCCTGTCCACATGAGCAAAATATACACTCACCTAAAGGATTATTAGGAACACCTGTTCAATTTCTCATTAATGCAATTATCTAATCAACCAATCACATGGCAGTTGCTTCAATGCATTTAGGGGTGTGGTCCTGGTCAAGACAATCTCCTGAACTCCAAACTGAATGTCAGAATGGGAAAGAAAGGTGATTTAAGCAATTTTGAGCATGGCATGGTTGTTGGTGCCAGACGGGCCGGTCTGAGTATTTCACAATCTGCTCAATTACTGGGATTTTCATGCACAACTATTTCTAGGGTTTACAAAGAATGGTGTGAAAAGGGAAAAACATCCAGTATGCGGCAGTCCTGTGGGCGAAAATGCCTTGTTGATGCTAGAGGTCAGAGGAGAATGGGCCGACTGATTCAAGCTGATAGAAGAGCAACTTGACTAAATTAACCACTCGTTACAACCAAGGTATGCAGCAAAGCATTTGTGAAGCCACAACACGCACAACCTTGAGGCGGATGGGCTACAACAGCAGAAGACCCCACCGGGTACCACTCATCTCCACTACAAATAGGAAAAAGAGGCTACAATTTGCATGAGCTCACCAAAATTGGACAGTTGAAGACTGGAAAAATGTTGCCTGGTCTGATGAGTCTCGATTTCTGTTGAGACATTCAAATGGTAGAGTCAGAATTTGGCGTAAACAGAATGAGAACATGGATCCATCATGCCTTGTTACCACTGTGCAGGGTGGTGGTGGTGGTGTAATGGTGTGGGGGATGTTTTCTTGGCACACTTTAGGCCCCTTAGTGCCAATTGGGCATCGTTTAAATGCCATGGGCTACCTGACCATTGTTTCTGACCATGTCCATCCCTTCATGACCACCATGTACCCATCCTCTGATGGCTACTTCCAGCAGGATAATGCACCATGTCACAAAGCTCAAATCATTTCAAATTGGTTTCTCGAATATGACAATGAGTTCACTGTACTAAAATGGCCCCCACAGTCACCAGATCTCAACCCAATAGAGCATCTTTGGGATGTGGTGGAACGGGAGCTTCGTGCCCTGGATGTGCATCCCACAAATCCCCATAACTGCAACATGCTATCCTATCAATATGGGCCAACATTTCTAAAGAATGCTTTCAGCACCTTGTTGAATCAATGCCACGTAGAATTAAGGCAGTTCTGAAGGCGAAAGGGGGTCAAACACCGTATTAGTATGGTGTTCCTAATAATCCTTTAGATGAGTGTATGTTTTAAAGTGATACAATTAGTTAACTATCCTTGTAAGATGAAGTTAATTTTTATTTGTGTGAGAAAAAAACATAAAATAAAATATAAAATCCACAACACCACAACCAAGGAATTCTTTCTGGACTTCAGAAAGCACAGCAAAGAACAGGTTCCTCTCTACATCAACGGATACCACTTGGCAAAGGTGCACACCTTCAAATTCATGGGAACCCACATCTCAGAGAACACCATAGCAACGGTCAAAAAGTGTAACAGAGACTGCACTTTCTGAGAAAACAACTTTCAGCAAAAACTATTTTAAACTTTTTATCATTCAACCATAGAGAGCATCCAGGCAAACTGTATCACAGTATGATATGCAGGATGTATGGTAAAAGACAAGTAGGCTCTCTAGAGAGTCAAACTCTGCCCTCCTTAGAAGACATTGCCCACTTTTGCTATCTCATCAGAGCTACAAATATCATTAAGGATCCTTCATGGCCTGTTCACCACCTGTTTGAACTGTTACCCTCTGGTTCGTGATATAGATCTTCAAAAGCCTGGACCAACAGATTCAGAAACAGTTTCTTTCCAATGGCCATAAATACATTCAATAAGCAAATTAAGGTAGGTCAAACAATTTTTGGTCAATGCTGGGAAATAGACTCATATATACTGTTGCTGCTCTTGTGCAGCTACTCCCCAGTGAAATTGTATTCTTCATTATTTATTGTATTAATACTAGTTTCATTTTTTATGCATATATTTTACATATAATATACTGTTAAACTGTTTTGTTTATATTATTTTTATGTTGTTCTTCTTGTGTGTATTATGTGTTGTAGTTTTTTTTCCCCACCAAACTTGTATCCTTTGTTTTTCTGTACTCACCTGGGGCCTCATGTATAAACGGTGCATACGCACGTTTATGTGCGTAAGAATGTTTCCACGTTTAAATCACGATGTATAAAACAAACTTGGCGTAAAACCATGCACATTTCCACAATAGCTCATACCCTGTCATACACAAGTTCTGCGCTCGGTTTTGCAGACTGGCGGCACCCAGCGTCAAAGCAGTGCTACTGTTCCTGTGTGGTTACCCTTTCTTTTTTAGATCCACATCCCTGACGCGGCTTTATAAATACACTGAAATTAACTGCATATTGTTTATTAGTTTAATGCATCTGATTGTAATTAACCAGTAACAATATAATGGTCCACAGAATGGTCAAACTATTCCAAATACCATAACTGCTTTAATGTTGTTACTCTCACTGCACCTTCTTCTTCTTTCAGCTGCTCCCGTTAGGGGTTGCCACATCAGATCATCTTTTTCCATATTACTCTCACTGCACCACTCGAAGTATTTATATCACTGTATTTGAGTGTGAATCACAGCTGTACAGCAGCTGATCAGAAAGAGAATTATCGGTATACAGCATCAAGTACAAGCTGCCTCAGCTATGCTGTCTATTGAAATGCTCTCATACGGCAAACACTTCAGAGTCTTTCCTGTACTGACCTCGCAGTTTTACTTTAATGACAAAATAAACTACATAATTAAAGTGGAAATTTCGAGATTAAAGTTGACATTTTGTGCTTTTTCCCCACTGTGTGCCTTTTTTTTTCTCTGTACCCTAATAAGCTTTCATATGACACTCAGACAGTGGGCTATGACTCGCCTTTTCAAGGCGACTTTAATATTTGACAACTTCTTTTTTATTTCAGGCACTGTGCGACTTGCGAACTTGAGCTTTCGAGTTTCTCCGACACGCTGTGTTACTCGATTAATAACTTCCTTTTGTTGTTTATACCACTGTTTAAACAAATAGTATGTTTTTCCTTGCCGACACATGGTATTCGCTGAAATTATTCAATCTTCCCTCTTTTGCTATTGTCTTTCACAGAAGGCTGAGCTTAAGGGCTATTTATGTTGATTTGCATATTCAAAGAGGTGTAATTCTGGGAGGAGTTGGGGCAGGACAGCAGGCGGGTGCATCTGCGTTACTTTTCATGATGACTGGGATTTATGGAGCGGAAGAACGTGGAAGTTGGCGTTCGCACAAGTTTATGCATCTGGATTTTTTTTTGCTTAAGCACATTTGTGCTTATGTCATGTTAGTGCGAATTCTACACACAGCGTTATGCATGAGGCCCCTGGAGTGGCGCTCGCAATTTCATTGTAATTTTTTACAATGACAATAAAGGCTTTATTTTTCTATTTCTATCATTTTGTAGTTACAAAAAAAGATGTCACAAAACACAATACTGTACTTCAGTACCAATTCGGTACCAAAGTTCCAAGAACGTAACAGCACCAGGTTTTTCACAGTGACGGTACTACCAAGAAAGTTTGGAAGGCACCAAAATAAACAAGAAAAACATGAGTAAAAATTATCTATAATAATAGCTCACAATGGAGATACTACAGCACTGCATTAATACATGTCAAAAAGAAAAACAACAGAAGTCATGGGTGGAAATGCTTTGTGCTTGAGCAGGAGAATTTCAGTGTGGGAATACAGGAATCGTACTTGTCATAAAAAAAGTAATCACACAGCCAAGGTTTGTGCTATTGCCACTGTTATCCAGTTATGAAATTAGTTAATACCAAAATAAAATGTATTTAATGTTTCAATGCTTCAAAGGACAAGGGATATCTCTATTAATTTGGCACGTTCCATGTTAACAGAGACACATGATCACAGAAACACCCAGTTAGTATAACAAAACAGCACGTTTCATCGTTAAATGTGAATCTGCAAAAACTGACTTTGTGTCATTCGTTCAGATTTTGAAGGCAAACTACCAGTCATTAGCATAAATTTGGCGTATTGAAGAATGTAATGCTGCCTCACAGTTATAACAGTTTTGAGCACAGGTAATGAAAGCCCAAGTAATTTTCTAAATCTGGACCTTTACACAGGCATAAACAATAACAAAATGTAATCACTCACATAAAACATTAAACAAAGGCAGTTCAAGTCTGACTTCACATAAGAATATTTTGAAGCTGGGTCAAACACACAAAAAGGAGGGGCAGATTTGGAAAACTAAAGCACAATGAGTTTCCGCCATTTGAAATTTGAATTAATTTAACACATCTATTAAATATTACTCATTAGTGATATTATTTAACCAGCTAATAATGCCAAAATAAAATCTTACAATAGAAAATATTACAAACTTACCAATGTTGTTCACTGACAAACCAGACTTTAAAAGCTTGTTGTTACAAAAACAGCTTTAAAGAGTTTGTTTAAATGGAAATATCCTGAATGATCTTGTAATTCCCCTGTTCAACAGTGGATATATACTAATGTTTGAATTTTTATATTTAGCATGGATTTTAAGCAATATTTTTTTTAGGTACTGGAGAGTATCACGCATGGGCACCTGAGGATCACCTTCCATGCTCGGACAAGTTAACCTAGTGGGACAGGAAGGGGTAACAAAGCTAACTGTATCTTTTCTCTTCCCTAACTCAGAATAACTGCATATGGAGGACAACTTAGCCATGCCCCCATGCAAGTAAGCCACAGACCAGAAGGTAAGGACAGCATAAAGCTGAGGGCCAGTGGAGGAAGGCATCTCAGTTGAGGGAACTTTATCCCGCATGCACAAGCTTCCTGCAGTAGAAACGCTAGAGACAGCTGATTGTTTAGAAAAGCAATTGAGGATAAAAAGGCAGATATTTTAACTGTTTTTGTTGTGCAACCACACACTCATTTACCCCAACCCCGGGTCCATGTTCCACTGCCGGGCCGCAAGAGAACTGCCGGCAATGGAAACTCACTCACTGAAGGGCTAAGCAAAAAGGCTGCCCCCTTCACTAAGGACACTTTTCAGAGCGCTAGGCAGGCGGGGCTTTGCAGCAGCGCAGAGAGAGGCGAGAGGCCGCGGTGAGAGAGTATTACAATGAAGTATTTTTATGTTTCTGACAGTTTCCCCATATGACACAAGTCTATAGAATTCTCGTTACTACGAAGTACATTCAGCAGCATATATTTTCATTACAATGAAGTGACCTTGAAATGCTTGAATGAATCATCCACGGAGCAGTTAGTTCTGTGGTTGCAGCTCAGTTGTGCACATTTGCACCACGATCCCCAAACAGAAACATTGTAAAAAATTTTCTTTGTTGGAACTTTCCTCGTACTGTTTTATTGCTGTTTTTGTTTTCTGTGGTTTTCAGTGATACCTTTTCCTTATTGCTCGTCAACATTTGAAAAACATCCATTGGAATTTCTGTTCTACTTTTTGGACAATTGCACTAAAACTGGGTGGTCTGTTTGGCACCCCAATTTTTCTTTGGTTCTCTCTTTACTTACTCCACACCACTCCACCCTCCACAACTGAAACTGTCAGAATACATTTTAGAATGTTCACATGCTAAGATAAATCAGGTAGTTTACGATGACACCATTCTTTATACATCCTATGTGCAAATCTCCCAAGATTTTAAACCCCCATTTTAATTGTTACACAGGGGGGAATCTCCACATGTGGCATACATTAAAGTTCAATTCCTGCATTGTAATTTGATGAAATATTGTGGCCAAAAATATTTCAAAATTCTTGCCATGCATTCTGAAGAAATGATACACAATGAGTGCATATATTATCTATTAAAACAAGAAGGTCTGCAAAGTCAGGACACAGATTTGCCACAAAGTGCTGTGAATTATTACTGACTAGAATAACTAATCTTTTGGTGAAAAAGTCAAACTTTATTACCCTTCATATACTGCCCTGCACCTTATATTGAATTATGTTTGGCATTTCACTTATTATCACACACTTTCCTTGCTGTTTTGCTCTCTGTTTTTGATTTATCTTGCAGTTTTACTAACCACACGCTTATTCAGCTCATTTACTCTTTCCTGCCACAATTCTCTGCTGCTGGTTTCCTCGAAATGTATAAATTGCATCTCACATTTACCAAAAAAGAAAATACATCAGGCACAAATTATTCTGTTTGTAAGATAAAAAATAATTAGTGAACTGCAGTGTTCTAATTTGCTCAAACGACACCACAGTTAAATGTTTTTCATTAAAAAATATTACATTTGTATGAGAGCCAAAAAAAAAAAAAAAAACACAAACAAACAAACAAACAAACAAATGTAATTCAATTAGAATTAAATTGGTTTAACAACACAATCATAATCAGTAGCAAAAAACATCAAATATAAACATCTGAATTCTGGATTTGCCAAAATACATTGAACACTGGAACTGTAAATATCTCCTAGCCATCAACCTCACTGACAAAATCATTTACCTTTCTTAAGACTATAAAATATTTCTTTAGTAGGGTTAAGAAAATCTGCTCATTTACATGCATTATAACTAGAAGGTCAAACTAAATGAAACTGAGGCCATGTAGCTTTAAAACCTAAGTAAATAACCAATTCAAAGAGGTGTTCACCCATCTGAACCTTTTTCTGAATCTACCCCATTCCAGTTCATGATCATTTGAGACCCGAAACGCCAAACATAAGTACATGGTAAATAAATGCACAACAAGCAAATGGTCAGAGAACTTTGTAAGAGATAGTGAGGTTAGTAGGAAGCCTACTTAAAGTTCATTACCGCGTATCAATAAAATTCTTTCTATCATCTTGTGAATGCTTCTTATTAGCATGTCTGAGAGTTAAAGCATTTAGTTGGCAGAATTTAGAAGAGCATTCAAACACTGGAATTTTTCACTTTACACAGAACTCTTTCAGTAGCTTCTGAAAATAAGACACTTTTTCCTTTGCTGGTTTTAAGCCAGTAAGTGTCAGCAGCATATTTAAGCTGGGTTTCCCACCAGTCAGCTGGCACAACACAAAACACAGATTGCTTTAATGACAAGCCACTGAGACCTTTTCCCACACCAAATGAAGCAGAGTTTTCAGATAAAGACAGACCCTCATGTCAGGTTTTTCATACAGCAACAGTGGCAAATTTGGCAGACAGGCCCTCCCAAAAAAGTACAAGGACCCCAGGGACTACAAGCCCCGCCAAGCCCACATCATAGACAAGAACCACCCTCCAAAGCACTCATTAAAAAAACCCGCAATGAGGACTCATAAGCACTGTGGCCATTCATACTACAGTAGCCAAGGCTGAGGGCAAACTTAAAGGCAGTGCAGTGCAGTGCAGTGCTTAAGCTGCAGCTGCTTGTTCACTTGTTCATGGTGAATTTAAATAACATCTCCATATTCCTTTATCAGCTCAGGTTCTACACTAAATACCTTGTCCACATTCACTTTTTAAGTTAGCACCAGCAGCTTTAAATATTGTATGCATATAATATAATATGCCTCATTCGGGACTCCATCAGCAACCACTCGACACAAAGTCAAACCAGCATTACCCAAGGATTCTCCAAAGAGACTCCGAAGGAGTCCAGTGTTCATCTCAGGTCACAGATAGTGTCCATGTCTCATACCCATATAGCAATACAGGAAGCACCAGGACTCTAAAGACTTGGACCTTTGTTCTTTTGCAGAGGTATCAGAAGCACCACACAATCCTTTCCAGTGACCTCATGACCACCCTATGTTCTTCCAATCTGTCAACTGACTTCATAGGTTGAGTCACCGGAGACATGCATGTCGCCAGAGAGGTAAGTAAACCTCATAACGAGGTCAACACTGGATCTTTGTTTTTATCCAGGACACTTGCAGGCCCAGACACTGAAACTCCTCACTCAGTCTCTAGAAAGGCCTGATCAAAGCCTCCACTGACTCTGCAATGATCACAGCATCGTTGGCAAAGTGAAGATCAGTGAATCTTTCTTTAGCAACGGATACCCCACATCCGCTGGATCCCACAATCCTATCCAACACCCAGTCCATATAAGCACTGAACAGAGTAGGAACAGGAAGCACACCTCTGACACACCCCAGAATCAACTGGGAAAAATGCAGAGCTTCTGCCATCACTTTGCACAGCGCTCACAGAACCAGTGTACAGGCGAGCCATGAAAAGACAAGATGGGAAAAAATAATCATTTACACTGACAAGTGTCTGAACAAAGACATTAAAAGATTGCTCACGGAAAGTAAATTTTACATGGGAAAACTTGTAAAAAGTACTGTCTACCTGAACACTATTTACTTAAAAAACTAAACACTTGAACGCTAGTATTTCTTTGAGAATGATATACAAATTTTGAAAATCAGAGCAGCAAGCCGTCATCATACATATGTAGGCACTGATGAAAAATAATTGGTAACGGGCATAGCAACCATAAACAACATACAGTAGCTGCCATTATGCAAATACAGAGAATTGGGAAATATGTTACATACTGTATTCCAAACCATTAAAATCATTACAAAAACACCTTTAAACCTGTAAATTAAGAAAATGTTAAACCAAAAATTTTGAAATCTGTAACAGAGTATTTCGATTACATTAAAATGAATGGCAATGAATAGAACTTAAAAGCAAACAAGCAACTTCAGAAAAGACTTGCAAAACATGGAGAGTTTGCCCATCAGTGCCACTCTAGGAATTCATTTTTTGCAGTTCTAAATTAAAAATGAGTGACAAATCCCTGTAACAGAGCAAGGTTCTAAAAACTATACTCCTGTATTAAATCAGAGCTCACCATCATTGTTTGAACCCAGTTCTTTCAAAACACTTTAGGACATTACATACAGAATGCATAGACAAGGCTGCCAGTCACTTTGTAACAAGCTGCTCAAAAATTAATTCCATTCAAGCAGTTTAATTATTCTCATCAACAATGGGAACACATAACTTTTACACTTTTTATTCAAATCTGAAACAACCATACATTTTACATTGAATATATAATACACTGTATCTCCCTTATGAAAGAAAACATAAACCGCTGCTTCAAACTTCTGAGGAAAAGAAGAGGGGTTTGTCCAGACCAGTGGCATAGCTAGGAGGGGGCAAGGGGGGGAAATCTGCCCTGGGCGCAGCCTCCAGGGGGCACTAAATTGATGTTACGAAATTTTAGAATGAAATGTTTTTCATTATTAAATGCACCAAAAAGTAAATAAAAAACATTTGCATACTCAGTCCATCACTCCATCAGTATGAGGATATCTTTTTCCTATGTTTTTTGTCTCTGATTTCGAAGCACATATTAGTTCTATATACCCAACAGACAATAATTTATCCCTTCCTCTACTCTAACATGCTTGACTCCCACCCAGAAACATTTCTGACGTTATTAAACAGGTCGTGTGACTGACATGAGGCATTTAGTGTATCACTGTCTAAGTTGTTACAAACGCCATTTCTATGTGCCAAGTGATTTGTGTTTATGTGTTTGATAGAAAATTGATTGGGCTGTGGTGAAGTATTCTAGTAGATGGCAGCAAAAGTCCAGACGTTTCCCCATCATATTTTCGTACGAATAAATTGTAAGTAATAAGGTTTTTATACATATAGAATTATTTTGCTTTATAATTTGCACTATAATTTCTTTAAAATCATTTTTAAATGCGGAAAACAATTTTTTCTTACAAAAACTAATGATGGATTTAGAATTTAAAGAACACGAGGCGGGGTTATTATTTTCGGAGACACATGAAATTTTTCTCTTAAAATACTATTATTTTAAATACAGTTTTTAAAATTTTCTTTCCCTTCCTCGTTGCATTTTGTCAAACAGGAGGGGGCGCAAAATCTTCAGTTGTTCCTGGGCGCTGAAAATCCTAGCTACGCCTCTGGTCCAGACAAGGTCAGATGCTGCACATACAGCCTCAAACAGCTCTGGAACGAGCAGGTTGTACATCTCATACATGCAGACCTCAGGCTGACCAGCCAAAGCAAGAAGCTACGTGTACTTGTATGTTAACGTAATTGAAAGCAACTGCGCGTACCGATGTGCAGTGCTTTCTGTCTACATAGCTAACAGGTTGTATGTATAGAGGAGATGAATGTCAGGGATGGTGGGGAATAAGGCTTAACCAATTAGATTAAGGCATGTGATACATACAGCACAAGTCCAGTGCATAATTTCTGTGGTTTAAAAAAAATCAGTGAAGTATTATACTGTACGATCAAGGTGCCTTATTTTTGTAGCTGAAAAGATGTATTCTTTTATATTATATAACTGTAATATGAACATTTGTTATGTAAGCAGAGTGTATAAATAAGGTTTTTTGTTCAGAGACAAACTTCAATGTCAAGTCAAGTCAATTTATTTATGGAGCACATTTAAAATAACAGACTTTGACCAAAGTGCTATACAGCTTCCATACATACATATACAGATACAGTAAATAAAGACACCAAAACTAATTAAATAGTATAAATAGTATAACAGTATAAAAAAATAAAAACTTTAAAAGGTAAGGCAAAAGATAGGCTTTCAAGCGGGTTTTAAAAGTGACCAAAGTTGGTGCTAACCTAATATAAAAAGGTAGATTGTTCCAAAGCTTAGAGGCAGCTACTGCAAAAGCATGGCCCCCTCTAAGCTTAAATCTAGATCTCAGCACAATAAGTAGTTTATGGTCAGAGGACCGGAGTGACCAAGAATAATGCCCAAGTCAGATCAGAAGGTCCAAAAGACACAGTCTCGGTTTTGTTGTCATTTAAATTAAGAAAATTAATGACATCAATACATTCCAAAAAAAGTCTAAGAAAATTTGTTTTGATCTGTTTCAGTGTAAGATATAACTGTGTATCATCTGCATAGCAATGAAAAGAAAAAGTATACTTTTAAAAAATGGATCCTAAGGACTACATGTACAGCGAAAGTGCAAACTTTGTACTATGGTGTGACTTAAAACCAGACTGAAATACTTTGCCATTTTCATTTTAAAAAGTTGGCAGCTGTAGAAAGACAACCTCCTCCAGAATTTTAGAAAGAAAGGGTAACTTGGAGATGGGTCTGAATTTCAAAAAGTCTGTAAAATCCATATTTGTTTTTTTTAATTGAAGACTACATCACAACATGTTTAAAACAGGCTGGGGCTGAACTTGTCTCAAGACAACTATTTATAATGTACAAGATGCTAGGCCCAACCACTTCAAAAACATCTTTAAGGAGACGAGCATGAACAATATTTGAAGGACAAGTTGTGGGTTTAAGGTTACTGATTTCTGCCAAAAAAGGGAGAGATACAGGCTCAAACTGATGAAAAACAGGCGATCAAGTAAGAGGGACTGAAGGGTCATCAACAGAGGGTGTACTGTAGGAATCTAACATTAGCAATTTATTAACACACATCAAACAAAAAAAAATTAAAGAAAATCTTTGCAGAATGTTGATGTCATTTCGAGCCATGTAGGAACAGACAGGTGAACAATAGCATTTATAGTGTTAAATAAAACTCTAGACCTATGACAGTTGATTGAGATAACACCTGAAAAATACTTTATTCCAGCAGATTTCACAGCTTTCTGGTAATTAGACAAACTGTCCTTAAAATATCAAAGGACACCTGAAGCTGGTCTTTTTCCACATGCACTCTGATCGCCTACATACCTGCCTAAGTGTACAAGTGGCATCATTTAAACATGGCTCAGGTTTAGGTTTTGAGCGCTTAACCTTAAACAGAGCAACAGAGTCTAAAATGTTAGAGCAAGTATCATTAAACAAAGTGAATAAACTATCAGTGCTCTGCTTTGTGGGGCGAAAGTGGAAGAATAAATTTGGGGCAATATAGCATTCGTATTTAAGAAATAGCACAAAGGGTTAATAAATGTCGGAAACCAGATAAAGGTCAAGTGAACAACAAAATGTACACTGAAATACAAGAATTGGTTTAGGAAAAATACTGAAATGTCAAGTAAATAAAAATATACCAGAAGAAAGTTTGACGTAATATACAAAATGTACTGAATGATAACTAAGAGATGACTAAGAAGTCAAAAGATGTTCTATAAATGAGAATGGACAATCGTTATAGGCACAGAAACTTCAAGGGTGGTGGCGCAACTCAAAAGTAGAAGAAAAACCAGAATATAACATAATAGACTTTTATTTTATATAATTCATTTGGGTGTAAAACAATGAACCAACCAGAGTAAAATGTATGCATTGATTAAAACTGTATGTAAATTCAACAGTTTATAAAATGAACTTCTATTCTTTGTTTCGCTGACCATTCTGACCTTGCTGTAACAGACTGCTTTTGAAGAATGTTCCCTCTGAGACATTTTGCAGAGGAGTAAATAAGATACAATGAACAGCTTTTCTCTTGGCTGATAATTGATTTTTCCTGTTAGGGGACATTTCTTTCTTTAGTGACATTTCTTTGTTTAATAAGATGTTAAATTTCTACCACAGGAAATGCGCAGCATCCATAAAAGCCGTGGAAAACTTGTTAGTAGTGGTGTAGTTCATTATGTGAGAGCAGTGGGTCTCACTACAAACATTGCCTATTTGTCAAGTTAAGGAAGCCTCGATGCTGTTAACAGGCATGTTACCAGAAAAACCAGAATCACCAATTTCACTGCTACAAATAGGTAAAGCCTATGATAAAACAAGGTCCAATGTATGTCCATGCACATGTGTGGGGCCTTTAATCTGAACAAGATTAAAAGAATCAATGAGGTTGAAAAAGTTTTTAACAACAGGATTACTCGGACAGCACAAGTGAAAATTAAAATTATCAAGAATTAAAAGTCTGTCATAATTCATTGTATGTCCTGTCAGAAATTCAGAGAAGTCGCTTGTAGAACCCAAGATTTACTTTAAATTTGAGTGAGTAGGGGGGATATGTTCAATGTTTATAGAGTTTATCTTTGTTCTCTATTTTTGTTACAAGCTAGATAAATTGGCTAGACAATGGATGGACTATCACATATTAACAATCAGAATGGGGTGATAGATTCAATGTAATTATAAAAAATTAATTAAAGATAATTGCATTTTGCAACAAATTACAATTTTATTTTTAATTGCTGGAAATGCTAATACCGGAGTGTTTTAAAATGTGATTTAATTTTCATAACTGAATATTAGTGGTAATAACAATCTTGGAATTTTTTTAATTTCATTTTTTTTCCACAATCATGGCATACATGAATATGCCCTACAAACCTGCATTACTAATCTAAGATGTATTTATAAAGTTAAAAAAGGGAACACCAGAATAAAAAACTTTTCAGAGGTATATTTATAACAAGTCTACTTTAGTTCAAAGATGTAAGTGAGAAGCTAACTGAAGACTTGTAAGAGTGTCAAATATTGTTTCCTATTGTGTTGTGCCTAATGATGTTGATGGAATAATCTCTGGTCCTCTGTATCCCTGTATTAGAATAAATCTTGTATACTATACATATACTGTTGACTGTAGTGTACGTAAAAAAATTAGAAAAAATGCAATTTAATATAGTAGGTGGTTAGCTACAGGATGTCCAGCAGGAAGTTATTGCCTCAATTAAAGCTTTCCAAGCAAAAGAGATCAAAGTATGTTAAGATCTTGCATTCAGTATAATAATGATTCTCTGTACATTATGCTCCTAGGTTCAGTTCCATTCCAGGAAAATAACCTGAAGTGGAGTGGATTATTTCTTTTTGACTTTTTACAGCTATGGCTGGCCATATTGAAAGTGAGGAATACACTATATTTTGAAGCTAAACGTGTTCATAAGCACTCAGATTATTAAAGGCGTTAACTTGTTAACACATATTAACACCATTGCCCAAAAGCAGCAGCATGCTACAGCTGTGCAACTCCAACTTGCATGACTACCACCTGGCATAAACCCAATATGGCTTATTAGGTCTTTACACAGCTTGAATGTCAACTACGACTGAGTTATTCATTGAAGAGCAAGCCCTTCTTTACATTAGGAAACAGAAGAAGTTAAAACATTATTAAATTATTTAATTTATTATTGACTAGCACAGCTCAATGGTGCCAAAGTTAAGGATGCTGCCTCTAGATTTCAACATATTGGTTCAGATCCTGTGCTTGTGTGCTACCTGTGTGAAGTATGTACACTCTCCTCTTTTCTTTCTTTGTGTATTTTTTTCTCCTGTCGCACAAGTTTCATTGTGGTTAATTAAAATGTAGTCTATATCATTCCATCTATCCACTGATTTTCTAGACAGCTTTCCAGTTAATTGTTGTGGGATGAATGAACCCTATGCCAGCTTCAAACCTGGGTGGAAGCCACTCCATTACATGAACAGACATGAAAAAGATAATAAAAAATAATTCACCAGCACTCGTATTTATTATTGACAGCACTATGAAAAAGTTAAAATACACCAGCATTCATATTTATTATTTACAGTACTTATTTTATACACCTATTGTAAATATATATGCTGCAGTTATACATTTTATTCCTTATAGTAAAAGTAATACAATTGGAAATCAATTGTAAATGTCCATGAAACAAAAACCTTTTAGTACATCTTTTTATAATAGAAGATGTAATAGAGGTAAGCAATACACATGTGGAGATCTGGGTGTTTTAGGTGCTTTAGTTGTAGAAGCACAATCTTTTTATATACATTTATGCATCAATTTCTAAATATTTCAAATTAATATGGATTCGAAGGGGGAAAATATGCAATGATGAAGATTTCAACAGTTCATTAAAAGTCATACACACATATACCAGCACTCACTCATTCTGGATAATTTGTTGTCACTGTTCAACTTAACCTGCATATGTTTGGGAAGTGGGAGAAAAATCCAAATACAGTAAAACCTCGAGTATCAGTCACTTGATTAACCGTCACCAATAAAACCACTGATAGGGGAAGTGAATAGCATTGATTATCTCATTACAAAGGCAATGATCTTGTTATCATTGTCAATGGGTGGAATATATTAGGCTGCAAGTCAACATTCAGTTCTTGAAGGTGATGTGTCGGAAGTTGGAAAAATAGGCCAGTGTAAGGTACTGAGGGACTTTGACAAAAGAGAAATTGTGATGGCTTGATGACTGGGTTAGAGCAGCCCAAAAACAGCAGGTATTGTGGGGTGTCCCGGTATGGAGTAGTTAGTAGTACCTACGAAAAGTGGTCCAAGGAAGGACCACCTGTAAACTGGCAACAGGGTCATGGGTGCCCAAGGCTCATTATATGAAGCAAAGGCTAATCACACAATAAATGCTGCAGCATTTATCTAACCTTAACCTTACCCCTAACCCTGCTGAAATACTTAATATTTGACATTAGGGAAAGGTATCAGATCATCCAGTGCATTGCAGCTTGCTGTGCTTTGGGCTACGGAGCCACAGATTGGTCAGAGTGCCTATGCTGACCCCTGTCTATTGCCAAAATCATTGACCATGGGCATGTGAGGGTCAGAACTGGATGACAGAGTAATGGAAGAAGTTGGCCTGAAAATTCTTTCTGACTCATGATTATTTAGAAGAAACATAGCTGAAAATAAAGGTTTCTAGTTAAAAATACTATAATATCTCCACACCAAGATAAAGAAGCAACATATCCTCCCAGTCTGCTTAAGAAAAAAAGCATCTCAAAGATTTTCTAAAAAATAAACTAAGAACTCTGAACCTTTTTTAAAATATATTAGGGGGCCAAAAGGGATACAAGGCATTGAAAAGACAGTTTCACTACTAAAAGAATTACATCCTTTTTATAGACAGTATGATACGAATGATTCCATATAAATTGTATGTTATCATTGGCACCATGACACAGGACACAATCCGTGTCAATGTTTTCTTTTAATTATAACTTTATACCTCTAGGGCAAATGGCAAGTATTTCGCGAGAAAAATAAAAATGGAATTGAAACCAGTCAAGAATTATGGCATAAAAGGAATAAAAATAAAATAGCTACTCATGCAATAGTAAATAATGTAGCAAAACTAAATCAATAAATGTTGACATAAATGAACTAAAGTAAAAATGAGCTCCTTTCACACTGCCACCTGGGATGTAACCCACTCTTTTCTTAGTCTACAGTAGATTATAAAATTAGGTTACAACTGGACATTTAATTAACAATTACAAGGTGTATGGCATTGTGGTGAAGTGGTTAGTGCAGCAGCCTCAATGATCCAGCACAATGGGTTTGAATCCCATGGCCAGACATTCTCTTAATAAATTCTGTGCGTTCTCCCTGTGTCTGCATGAGCTTTACTCAAGGTACTCCAGCTCTTCTGCCATACAGTAAGACATGTGAGGTTAAAGTTTATGTATGTGGGTGTGTCACCTCCTTCCTTGCGCACAATGCTACCAGAACAGGTACAATTACAGCAGCTTAAGTAAGCAGAGAGCTGAGGAGACTTTGTGCCAGCAAAGCAGTGGGTGCAGATGGAGTATCGCCACAACTGCTGAAGGCCTTTGCATTGGAGCTGGGAAGTCCTCTACAGTGTATCTTCAACCTGAGCCTGGAATAGGAGAGAGTCCCGAGAGGCTTTGGAAAACATCTTGCATCACCCCAGTCCCAAAGGTAACACGTTCTAGTGAGCTGAACGACTTCCGGCCTGTCACGCTGACATCACATGTGATGAAGACCATGGAGTGGCTGCTGCTTTACCACCTGAGGCCACAGGTCCACCACGTGCTTGACCCTATGCAGTTCTCATACCAGGAGAAGGTGGGAGCAGAGGATGCCATCATCTACAGGTATATGCTACGCCAATCCCTCTCCCACTTGAACAGAGGCATTGGCGCTGTAGGAATTATGTTTCTGAACTTCTCTAGTGCCTTCAACACCATCCAACCTCTGCTCCTTAGGGACAAGCTGACAGAGAGGAGTAGATTCATACCTGGTAGCATGGATCTTAAAGACAGACCTCAGTATGTGCGACTCGGGAACTGCAGGTCTGACATTGTGGTCAGCAACACAGGAGCGCCGCAGGGGACTGTACTTTCTCCGGTTCTGTTCAGCCTATATACATCGGACTTTCAATACAACTCGGAGTCCTGCCATGAGCAAAAGTTTGCAGACGACACTGCTATCGTGGGCTGCATCAGGAGTGGACAGGAGGAGGAGTATAGGAACCTAATCAAGGACTTTTTTAAATGGTGCGACTTTGTTTAGGAGGCCCAGGCCCCTCATGGAGCCCGTGATCATCAGAGGTGACTGTGTGCAGAGGGTACAGACCTATAAATACCTGGGAGTGCAGCTGGATGATAAACTGGACTGGACTGCCAATACTGATGCTCTGTGTAAGAAAGGACAGAGCCGACTATGCTTTCTTAGAAGGCTGGCGTCCTTCAACATCTGCAATAAGATGCTGTAGATGTTCTATCAGACGGTTGTGGTGAGTGCCCTCTTCTACACGGTGGTGTGCTGGGGAGGCAGCATAAAGAAGGGGGATGCCTCACACCTGGACAAACTGGTAAGGAAAGCAGGTTCTATTGTAAACACGAAGCTGGAAAGTTTGACATCCATGGCAGAGCGACGGGCACTGAGCAGTCTCTTGTCAATAATTGAAAATCCACTGCATCCACTGAACAGGATCATTTCCAGACAGAGGAGCAGCTTTAGCGACAGACTGCTGTCACTGTCCTGCTCCACTGACAGACTGAAGAGATCGTTCCTCCCCCACACTATGTGACTCTTCAATTCCACCCAGGGGGGTAAACGTTAATATGATACAAAATTATTGTCTGTCTGTTATACCTTCATTGTTATCACTCTTTAATTTAATATTGTTCTTTATCAGTATGCTGCTGCTGGAATATGTGAATTTCCCCTTGGGATTAATAAAGTATCTATCTATCTATCTATCTATCACCCTGCACTAACAACTTTGAATTAAATTAAGTGGCACTGAGAATTTTATGTTACAACCGCTCATTTTAAACTCCACTGCCTGCTCATTTTTGATTGTGTCATGAACACACTTTTCAATGTACACATATTTTCAAACACTTGCACTGCATTATTTTACTTATTGCAAGAATCAAGCCACTTTATAATATACTAATAAATGGTTTATAAAAGAAAAAATAAAACACTAGGACTCATTTTTAACTTTATATGGAATTTATGAACCTAGAAAATATTGCTCTTAACTGGAGCAAAAAAGTAAGCATGCATGAAGTCTCATGGTGGAGTTACTGAAGACTAAGCAACAACAGAGCTACTTTTTTGCAGGGTCTTATTGACAGCATAGATAAAAAACTGTTTAGACTGCTAACCACCCTTAGTGACACACATTTCAGACTATTAAATGGCTGATGACTGACAAGGATGGGGCAGTTGTCAACCATTGTTGTAGTCCTTTTTTCCCTTTTCCTCAACATGAATAGGGTTAAGGTTAAAACTGAACATTACATATTCCCTGTCTAACTAATTTTATGTAACACTATATGCAAAGAAATATGGGGATAATGAGACGTTTACAGGGTTTGACCTGGTTATAATAGGTTTGCAGTTTTCTTTGGTCAAGGCATTTTCAATATGTCCATTATGTTTTGTCACTAAAAGACAAGATGCCAAAAATAAATAAATTATTAATACAAATATGAAAGTCACTCCTCCCTTTTAATTTTTTAGATTTGAAATTTTCAAACTGCTTTTCACTTTTGTTTTTTAACTTCATTTAACAACATATGTTTTCTGTTTGGGTTTTCAAGTTGACTGTATTTGCATATTGCAAGATGCAGTAACAATCTGATTCTCCTTATCAAAAAGTTTGGATACTACTCATATATTGCTTATTTTACATTTATTCTTATTTTAATAAGTGTACCAAATCATCAGACCTATCTCAATGATCTTACTTAATAGTAATTCTAAATTAAATACTTTATATGTAAAGTTACATTGATAAAGACCTGAAGAGGGTAGAATGTAGGAAAGCTCTCAGGTTGAGAGAAAACACATCGTGATACGCAAGGAGGAAAAAAGTATCTAAGCAAGAGGGATTTATTAAAAGGGAAATTAAACACAAAGAGTAATAACACAAATCTCACCTAAAAGAGTAAAACAATAAATAACCTTTGCTCCATTGAGCCCGTCTATATTATTATAATTAAGGGCCTCATACTATTACATGGGGTGGGTGGTGCAATTATTCTCAACACCATACATTTACCATGTCTCCATTCCACATGAATGCAGTGTATAGTAAGAGTTAATGCAGACTCAGACTTCAGAGCCATACTTAAGTCTGTGGTATGTTGTAGGCCAATAAATTGATAAGTCAAGAACTTTCAAAACATTTCCTGAAGCCTTCATTTAAGACAATATTCACTGTCATCATGTCTTTCACCATGACATGGATGAGTGATTTGTGATGTCCTTATGCTTTTTTGATTCTTTATTATATAAAGTCAAGGCAGCAAACTTTGACAAAACATACTGCTTGAATGCTTGGTAGCCATTATATTGTAATGGATGGTATCTTTTGATGCGGTGGAATAGATCTGTTGTATTAACTTTTTCTAGGTACTTGGCCGAAGCATATCTTGCACACTGGGTTTATCTGTGCTTGGTCTAATTTGTGATACCGAAACCCTACCAAAATTTTGGTGATGTGTGCCTTAATTTGTATAATCTCTTTGTGAACAGCTACCACATTTTCCTGGGGATTCCTGTAGAAGCTTTAATCAGTTTAATGAAGCACATTGTTTCAAAGCAGTGCTTTGAAGCTTTACAACTACGTGAATGAGGACGTCCTAAGTTTCAAATATCACTGAAGCACCAGGAGCAGTCTGACTTTTCCGGCTGAAATCAAATTAAATTAAGAGCTCAAAAGTGTGGAACCTGTTATATAACAATAAAGCAAACACCATGCTATAATATTCTTCTGTACTGGAACTGATAACGTGTCATTAACACTCTATCATACTGTAGGCACATTCTCTAAACTTTCTTATGTGTGCCCAGCTCAACAAGCATATACCTTAAACAGATGGAAAAATATTAATTTTTCATATTGCCTCACAGAAAAATTTATTTGGTATAAAAAAGTTATCACATAAAATAATTATGAATCAGGGGTATCAGGGAATCGTAATGGCATTGATAAACTACATAAGCCTGGAGGATGAGTAGGAAGCAGTATTTGTTGGCATTTCAACACTACAAATGAGCAGCTTTAGGAGAGCATTGAAAAATGGCAAGCCTGCCAATATTTCAAATTAATTTCAACTACTGCAGCAGCAGTAACTGTCCTAAGTATATTGAGCTACCCAAAACATCGATGTAAAGAGCAAAAGTCCATTTGCATTCAGTGGAGGTAAGTACTGGTGCACTGCTAAAATATTCATAATGACAACATGATGATCATAAGATTAAAATGAACACACAGAGTTTTCTTAAGCTTTTAGTGTTTTACTGCACCTGTCTGATTATAAGTATGCAATCATCAAGAGCGAGGGTAGCTGCGCAGTGTTAGGCTCATGGCTGCTATAATTTCAGTAACCCACCAGATGACTATTTTCAAATCTTCAGATTTTTCTGAAGAAGAATCAGGAAGAAGCTTCAGCAGCTTCACAGGGATTCATGCACTCATCACTACATTTCCTCTGCGGCTTTACCTACCAGGAAGTGGTCTGCACAATGCCTGTCCTCAGACTATTAATGACCATGTTGTTACTAATTACTGCATGTCTAATTCATGGAGATGTGTGATACTATAAAGTGCAGTGTGACTGACCACTGTTCTTAAGTTTCACCAAGACTACAGAAAGTGCTGACAATAGACCACAAAACTTACCTATTTCTAAATAAATATGATGGGTCAAAAAAATGTTATCAAATTTTATACCATAATGTTATCTAAAAAATGTAGCTGAGGTTCCCCATTGCTTTTGTTTACTTAATTTTGTGTTCTGACTGACCCCATATTTGCCTTGGTAGCACACCCAGCCTGTCACAAGTGGCATCACCATCATTCACAAGGGTTTAGAAGGACAAAGTCTTTTTAGCACAATTAGCTTGTCTTAATTCATTTAACACATTTAATTACAGGTATTTAAATAATGGATACATTTTTAATTTACATATTACCTTTTTTGTATTGATTATAATGTGCTTTATTTTACTGTTTTACATTTGAAAATATGTAAAGCACTGTGAGACCTTCAATGAAAAATATGGAGTACAAAAATAACCTAAAAGTGATGCTCTTCATTTACCCATTGAAACAACTATATGCTGATATTCACAAGCTTTGATGCAAATCAGAAAAGGAAAGCTGTTAACATTCTACACATGCTTAGGCATGTTCATCCATGGCTTTTATTGACTTTAAATAAGTGTTGATTGATTAAGTAAAGTCACCATTGCATACTTCACACTTATTGTAATGGTGTAGTCCAGATGGCTGGTATCACCTATGTAACTGTTTTAATGTTGGGGAATTTTAATCAAGCAAGACTCCCCATTCTTTATATAGGAAAAGAAATAGGGAGTTCTTCCAAGTGGTAGCAAGAACTAGGCAGATAATTCACTATTGATACTGTAACAATATCAGGAAATTATTAAGCAGCTGCAGTAATATTATCACAAGTACACATTTTAAACAAATGATAAGCAGTCTTCCTACTGAGTGCCAATGATCATATGCAACGAGGCTGAATCACTGTAGAGTAACCTCTGAGCCCTAAAATGATTTAGTAGCCTACCTGTGTAGTGTCACTACCTGTTCTCTGTAGTGTTTATGGCAAGCACAACACATCAAGACTGATGGCAGCATTTGCCTTAAAAAAATGTATTTTTTTTTGGTTAAGTGGGGTGCTACCAATTGGTATACTGACAGCTGGATTAAATCAGACCTGAACAGAGCAGATATTGTCATGTTATCTTAAATGCACGCATTACCTGTCTCCACTGGCTCTAAAATAATCTAGCTATAGTACATATTTTTTGTGTTTTTATATATATATATAATCATACTTCAAATGCATTCTGTTTGTAATCCCCGATTTCACCCAACCCCACTATTGGGTAATAGGCAGAAACTATTCCTGCACATTCATGCACACATCCATTAATTTTATCAGAAATGACAGTAAATATGTACAGTATGTATAATTTATTTTATATTCAATTTCCCTTTCTTTCTTACTGCATTAATGTCGATGTACTGTTTATTACACGTGGAGACTAATGTGAACAGATGTATAAACTGATGTTACATTATACATTTTGATATGACCACAAATTTCTTATCATTTGCCTTTGTGTAGAAAAACCACAACACTGGAAAACTGTTTACATCAGCCTAAACAATGCATGCATGTGTACAAAAATTACAGATTTCAGCAGCAAATATTAACAAAAAAGTTGTTAAATTCAGATTTGTTTACACATTTTGGGAGATGTGAATACCATATTAAAAATACAATTTAAGGTTTGGTTACTTTTATAAATATGTCATACATGTGTGACTAGCCCATCTTTCAACTTATGGCAGAGGTAAAAAATATGTACAATTATGAAACTTGTGAGAGTTTATACCTACTTAAAAAGACAGGTGTTTAGAGGAGAACAGGTCATTCAGACCAGCACGGCTCATATATGTCTTCTCTAGTAACCTGTTCCATATATTGCATATTTTTAAAAATGTATTTTAACTTTTTTAAAAATATTTTAACTTTTTATAAAATATTTTTACTCTATTTTAACTGTACCCAAAGTAATAATTTCCAAGTATATTACTCTGTAACTTAATTTAAGTAAATATTGCCTTCTGTATTAGACATAGTTTAAAATGTTATAGCCCTATTTCCCCTTAGTTATCTTCCATTTGTACCACCTTTGTCTTGTTGAAGAACTAATTTTAAAGTAACAGCTGGTATGTGATATGCTAATTCCTTTCAAAATTTGAAACACTTCTATCAAGTCACCTGTTAATCTAAGTTAACTAAAACATCTTCACTAAAATCCAGTGCCTGAGCCAAATGAAAGTTTATAAATGTTTTAGTATTCAGTTTTGAAACAAATATTTTCATAGAATATGAAAAATTACAAGCACGCCCAGTTTGTAGTTTTTCCTACATGTTGCTAAGTAACATGATCAAGCAAATAATTTATATAACAAAGCTGTTTTTAACTACAAAGAGATGTGAAATATTTTCTTTCTGCAAACAACATCATTATATCTGAATTGTGCACATGGTGAATCATTTATTCTTTAATCAAATTACATTTATTTATTGTCTAATGTGGAAGCATGTGTAGGAATTGTGAACTTACGATCAGGTGACTTGGACACTCCATTGCCCAGCTATGCAATGTCAGCAATGTCAGCATCTCTGGCGATAAGACATGGACTAGTACTGGACTTTTCAACAAACAGTCAAAGGAAACACTCTACAAGAGTGCTGAGCAGCACATTATAAAATCACTTTCTTAATCAACATAACAAATGTTACAAATGCACATACATCTCAATTTCACACCCTGTTTGCTTTCAGGTTTAATGCTAGGTAGTTATTATATTCTTTTAAAGAGATGTTATATACAATATATATACAATAGTGCTCCTGTCACCTTTCATTTAATTTATTGTTAAAATGTTTTTGAAGTTGTGTGCTATTATTTTGGAATTGCTTCTGACAAGACAGAGATGATTAAATCTATCTGGAATTGCTTCTGACAAGACAGAGATGATTAAATCTATCGTTCTAGCCAAACCATAGGCTATCCATCCCAGCACTTTACAACTCTGGCCTCAGATTTTAATTAAAATGCATAGACTTCATTGTTGGACCAATCTATATTTTTTGAAAATGTGCATTATCTCACATAGTTGTGAGGAGTTGGTGCCTATCTCTATAGAACTGAATGGGCTATCAGTCCATAGTAGAGTTCTGGAAGGAAATTTTAGTACTCAAGAGAAATTCTTAACATATGTGGGTACGACATAAATACACTGCTTAGGAAGTGACTAGGCTGAGATGTGACAACATGTTCATACAGAGGTAAAGCAGCAGTCTTGAACCCTGCATGACTCTAAAAATTAGAAATGATAAAAGTAATTTATATTTGAACTGCTGACTCATTCAGCCAAACTACAAAGTCAGCACTTCTTTTTATTACAGCAGGGTTTATAAATAATGCAAAACAAACATAAAATCTTAAAATGTTTCTTTCTACAAAGCAAAACTACATTTGGTAAATTTGTGAACATCCAATACTTTTCTTGCATTTAAGGCAAGAGATACAGCATATACATATTTCTTATTGTGTGTATTTTGCTTACTACACAAAACACACTTAAGGAGTTTTTAAATTGAGGATTTTTGGTTCCACAGCAGGGTGACAAAATGTGTTTTTTTCGTCGGAGGGAGTCAGTAGGGGGATACAACTATGTTAGGTAGATTGCCCAGAGGGGACTGGGTGGTCTCTTGGTCTGGAACCCCTACAGATTTTATTTTTTTTCTCCAGCTTTTGGAGTATTTTTTTTTGTTTTTTCTGTCCACCCTGGCTATCGGACCTTACTTATTCTATGTTAATTAATGTTGACTTATGTTTATTTTTTATTGTGTCTTCTATTTTTCTATTCTTCATTTTGTAAAGCACTTTGAGCTACATTTTTTTGTATGAAAATGTGCTATATAAATAAATGTTGATTGATTGATTGAACTGTTTGAGAAGTAACAACATATGCCTGCTCTGTATACAAATGCATGAATTTCTGCATGGACTGTTGAATATATTGGTAGGAACCAAACACCAGTTCGTTGTTGTTGGATACTAGTAAACGATATTTGCATTCTCAAATTTAAAAAGGTGTTATTTTGTACAGATGAAAACCAAGATGGACAACAATGTCCATCTTCCCAGAAGCTCAAATCTATCCCACCAAGAAACGAATTAAACAAGTTAAATGTCAGTCAGTCAGCCATTGCCCAACCCACTATATCCTAACATGGGGTCACGGGGGTCTGCTGGAGCCAATCCCAGCCAGCACAGGGCGCCAGCCCACCGCAGGGCACACACGCACACACTAGGGACAATTTAGGATCGCCAATGCAACTAACCTGTATATCTTTGGACTGTGGGAGGAAACCAGAGCACCAGGAGGAAACCCATACAGACACAGGGAGAACATGCAAACTCCATGCAGGGAGGACCCGGGAAGCAAACCCAGGAAGTTAAATGTCAGCATATGAAAAAAAAAACCAAGAGATTCTGTATCCCATGAATAGCAAATACTGTACTATTGAATGAAAAAAATACATGGGGAAAATGTTATGGCAGGAAACATTTAAAGAGTTAGATCAAATTCCATTAGTATTCCAAAAGAGTCAACATGGCAGAGCAATCAAGTAAAAATCAAATGCTCTTGTACTTTCATATGGGTTTGAAGAATATCAAATGCAAGAAATGACACTGAATACAACTGCTGGGGGATAAAGTCTATAAGAGCAGTAATCTATTTTTTACATCAGAAATAGGGTGTACCACCAACCGTGCCCCTTTCAGAAAATGCACAGCTTGTTTGAAAAATAACCTTGAACTTTGTTCCCATTTTCTGTAAAAAGCATTAGTACATTTTGATACCCCTCACAATAGCTGTGGTAGCTGCCCCTTTTTGCACAAAGATTCAGGTAATGTGGGTATAACTGCACATGAGTAAGCAGTATTTGAAGTAATTGGTTTAATGATTTTATGCAATAAATTGTAGCTTTGTGTTTTAATGCATACTTCTCCACCATACCGTCTGAGACTGGCAACATGTTGCAATTACTACTACAACTACCTTTATGTCTAGCAGTCAAAATGCAAATTTGTTAAAATGTTTTGTGTGCTTGTTATTCTGCTGTAAAGGCTATTTAGTTAACAAAAGTATACAGACTTCAGTAGCTTAAAATTCTCAAAACAAATTTAGGTTTTTAGGGCTATAATAAAATGCATTAACACAAAGCTTTGCAAAGTCTGCATTATCTAACTGTGTATCAGTGCTAGTTCCTTATGAGAGGACTTTTTCTTTACATGGACCAAGAACTGGCATCCTAATTACATTTTGAGCCAAATACTTCCGTGTATTAGGCTCTGTTTCTTAACCAGCAGCCTACACAGCCTCCTTTAAGATTTTCTGTTTTATTATTTCTAAGTTATGTGAACTGTTTTTAACACAGTTTCCCTTACAAGGGAAGCTTGGGGCAGAAAAAACAAGCTCAGGCCTCCTGAAATGCATTCCTAGGCATAAATTAACAGCTTGTTTCCATCAGCCAAACTATAAGTTATGTGTAATGAAAACCTTGAAATTTCCTGATTATGGCGACCTTTCACCTGGAATTTCTTAAAATTCCCCCTTAAAAATCCATAATGGACACCAGAATAAATACATTTGGCCTCTCTTTTAGTACACTGGATTCCACATTTGCTATGATCAAACTATAATGTCTTCAGTGTAAACTTTCAGAGTTCAGATACCCTTTCTAGTATCAAATATAACAGGAAATTTTCAGATTAGTTTGCCATCTATAAAGTGGAAATTTCTTTGTTTTAGAGGACAGCAGTGAACAAAATAAACGCATATGCACATCATGATTCAGAATAAACATGAAGGTAGTATTCACTCAGCTAATATGCTCTTACTTCAGCTGTCAAATGAGAAAATATTACTTCTGTATTATTCTTAATATGCAACCAATCTTGCTGTTTTAATTAATCTACCAAAATGTACTTAAACAGCTTATTCATCCACATATTGAAGATATGGAGGTGCAGGAGCTATGTTACTGCATTGCAGTGTTTGAATTTCACTTCTTTTCCTGAATGGGATGTCTTCTGTGGGAAGTTTCTTTCCAACTTTGCATGGAAAATACCATGTGTCTGGGTGTAGGCATAAATATGTCCTACGATGGACTACAACACTGTCCAGGGCTGGTTCCTGCTTTGAAGCCAGTGATGCTGGGCTAGCTTCTAACTGCCCAGGACCCACTGGTGAACAATATACAGCATATTTAGAAAATCGAATTGACAGATGACTGCTACCTAGAATAAAACAAAGTGTTGATATTAATCATTAAGAATATTTAAATTATACTAATAATTTTCAGTTGCTCAGAATAAACACATGTAGTATGTATTTATTTATATCTGTGCATTTTAAAAAGAATACAATTGTATGTTTATCTCTTACTCATCATTTTAAACTATATTGTCACACTAGTCACTATTATATAGTTCTTTAGAAAACAGATAAAAACAAAGCATGCAAAATAATTTAAATAATACATAGGAATAGATTAAAGATTAATGGATACCAAGTAATAAGAACAAAAACAGAAGAATGGTGAATGAATTGCATAATGATTGAGTTGTATTACGAGTCAAAATTTAATTTTTATCTTGAAAGTAAATAACACAATTCATCTTAAAAATCCAGAAATCTTCACTACAGCAGTCCTCTCTACACAGCTAGTCTTGGCTGAAAACTGTAGGCTTTTTGCACTTTTCTCAGTTGACATTCATTACTCAAGTACTTTCTACCTAGGTATTCTCCACTTAAAAAGTTCCTGCAACACTGTGCCTATTGCAGTAAAATCATGCTCAATATCTTTCTGTCTTTGCCATATGTTTTAAAAACTACCTTCTTGACTTATGGATATATCATTTTTAAGACTTACATTTAATAACAAAACATAATGTTCTCAGACTTGCTCAATCCAATCCAGAATCATGGTGGGAATGTAGCCTATTCTGACAGCAAACATCATTCTACCACCAGGTCCACTCACAATGGGCCACAATTCCTCAAGAAAAACCTACATATACACAATAGGAACATGTAAACTCCACATGGACAATTATTAGGCGCAAGATTAAAACAAAGAAGGCTTTAACCATTAAGTAGCAGAGGTAATCACTGACTATTTTGATATTACACCTACTGTACATTTCAAGCCAAGAGTTCTTTCCTTAACTTCCATGTTTTTGGACTATGTAACCATATGTACTATTCTAATTTATGCTTTTTATTATTATTATGGTCTAAAACTTGTTTACCTCCCCTTTATCTGAACTGAGTGAGTCAACTAGAGCAACCAACTCATGTGCACAGGTTTATTTTTTCCCCCCCAATTTACACTCCCTCCAAAATATCATGAATTTTTTTCCATTTGCATATTGAATTTCATGTCATAATTTAGTATTTAACGGTTGTTGTAGTTCATCCTCAGTGTTCAGCCCCATATCAACAAACTGCAGTTTTTTTAGTATTCCACTTCCAACTCTCACCCTTTCCCGATAGTTCTCCACTTTCTTAATCATCTTTTTTGAGCATGTCAATAATGAAGAAAGTAAGCATCCCTATATCATATTCTCCCTTCAGTCTCCCAGAGTGTGCTTTGGAATTTGTATTAGATTCTACCACAGTCCTCTGTCAAAACATTTCTGGAAATCCATGAACCATATAAAGGGTTATTTTTTCAGTTTTGTCTCAAATACAAATATTCTCTAATTTGTCTATTCAAATTTCTAGAGCACACATATATTATTTACTGAAAACACAGCTTCTCTTCTTTTTGTTGCAACGCTCCTTGAGCTTGATCCAGCTCATCAGCCTACAATCTGCACATTCCATTGCAAATCACTATTGTTAATTTTATAATAAATAATAACTCCTTACATTTATATAGCAATTTTCCCACTACTGAAACTGCTAACACACAGAGAAGACCCGGGACACAATCCCATGATCTCTTTACGTGGCAGTAGATTTGCAACTATTATTCATATATTTTACTCCACAGTTCTATGAGTTTATTCCTGCCCAAGTACCTTGATGCCTTTTGTGTCCATTGCATTGATGCCACCACTTTGGCTTCTTGTACATCATAATGTTTCTAGTATTTATTCATTTTTATTTCAAACACATTTATCCATCTTGTCTCATTCCAGCTCTGCAGGTTCTCGATCTACTGGCATTGATGTCTCTAAGGATCCATGTAATACTAATCATTTTTTAAACAGATACAGTTTACTTCAAAATCAATTCAGAGAAAACAAAAGAAAGACAGAAATCCAAAGAAAACAAAAAAACAAAGCAACATTCATCCCTCACTCAAGAGAAAAAGGAAGAAGACATACACAAGCAGGAAAACCCCATCTAAACTTTCAAATATTAATTAAATTAACACAATTAAAAGCATAAGAGAGTCAATCACAGACCAGACATGTTTATTCTAAAATTAAATTAATTAATTATTGGAATGTTTTAAAAAGGTTTTGAACTTTCCCCTTCTTCTTTAGTCTGGGCAAGACAAGTCTGTGTGCTAGTAGTGTTATATAAGATATTATCATCAATTTCTCCTTTAGCACTTCAATCCCATCTAACAATACACCAAATATTGTTGTCAATGGATTAGAAGGGATTATGACACAAAGGCTATTTAAGAAGTAGGTAAAGATTATGGTCCAAAATTATGTTCATTTAATGCATTCCTAAATTATATGCCCTAGTGATACTAGAGCTAGATGGTAACACTTGCAAGTTCGATCTTGCCTGGAGTTTTAGACAATATTACATGAGATGTGTGAGATTGAAGGAAGATTTTTTAGTTAAATTACGGAAGACTTGGCACATATAGAGCTAGAGTGTACGCTCTGTATGGCCGAGATCCGCTCTTTTTCTGAGATGCTCGTTTCTTTTACCTTTACTTCCCTTGATTATTTCCAGCAATAATCTGTTTAGTTAGGCTGTTTAGTTTGGCCTAATCATTTTAACTTTGTCATATCACTAAAATTAATCCTGCTTTCTACAAAAATGATAAAACCCATGTTTTTTAAGTTTACTAATAAACTACAGTGGTAAGCTCAACTCAAATGTAAAGAATATTAAAAAAAAAAAACATGAAACATGCAACAAAATATAAAATGTATTCTGAAATGTTACACAATTAATCCATCCAGTATCACCTTCGGCCTGTACCAGTGCTTTTCCAATCTTTTCTTGATGTCCTCTCCACATTCTTCAGCGGCTCTTCCAAATAGCTCAAATGCACTTGTTACTTTAGGTCACTTGATTTAATTCAACTTTAATTCAGCACTGTTTCCATGTAAGAGACCTTAATCCAAATGAAATGTTGCGACATAACATGAAGAGTTCTCTTCAAGCAAGGATTTCCAGAAGTATCACTGAACTTAAAACACTTTTGTAAAAAGGAATTGTTTAACTTTCCTAATAACTGTAGGGCAAGTCTAATCAGCAGCTACGAGAAATGTTTGATAACGGCAATTGCAGCTAAAGGATGTTCTACTAGTTATTAAAATTCAACTGCTGGCATACTTTTCCAGTTTGAATTTTACATGTTAACAAGGATCCATTCAGTACTGATAAAAACTGCAATTGTCTGTGTGTTATTAGTTTAAGCACACGGCGTACCAGGTAAAGTAATTCCCAAGGGTTCTAAGACCTTTTTTCTGCAGCTGTATGTTTCAGTTTGATATTGGCGCCCATTAATTTTTTTTAATTATAATAAGTTAGTACCTATTAATTTAATTAAGACATTTACAAATATACACCTTACATTCATCTATCCATTTTCTGAACCTTTTCATTCCAAGGTAGAGTTTCAGGGAGATAATCCTTACTCTGGGGCACTGAGTGCTACGCGGAAACAAATCATGGATGAAACACCAGTTGATTTCAGAGCAGACTCTCTCATATGTTGCCAACTTAGAGCTGTAAGCTGTAAGCTTGCAAGGTTGGGACTGGAAAAAAAGAACTGAAGTACTGAGATAAAATTCATATAAACATAAATCTCTAAAAAAAGTTGCTGCTTGGACTGAGATTTGAACTCAGGATCTTTGAGCTGTGAAGCAGCAACAGAAAACGTCATGTTCCACCAACTCCTTCTACTATTTTGTCCTAGATCAACTACTTCAAAATGTGTGGACAATGACACCAGCTACAGATAACCTTGTGAGATGGTAAGGGCTGACTATGTAAACATGCAAGATGGGTTTGTGGGTCACTGGCACTATGCAGGGAGAGGCAAGTGTTGAACATACCAAATGATGACTCTGTGAAGGTGCGGAGAGAAGAAAAGGGAAACAAAGTCAAGCAAATGAAACGGACATGGCACATTTTGCTTTCCTTAATCTGTTGGTCTTTTCAGTGCACTCCATTGTTAGTTTTTACATACTGCCTGCTTATTCTCCTCTTCCATGCATTTCAACCTAGATTTGCCATGCGTTATTGTTCATCTGATATATAGTATGTTACCAAATGCATTACTCATCATTCTCCATGTAGTTCCAATATCACTTTTGTGCCCGTCAATGCTGCATTTTTTCCACCTTCAATAGTTGTAAAAGTGCTGCTGTTTAGTAAAACACATTATGCCTATACATTTTATTGATGGACCTCCATAAAATAATAATACACCAATGGGTGGCACAGTGTTTAGTGCTTCTGCCTGACAGATTCAGTGTACTGGCATCAATTCAGATCTGTAAAATACATATTCTTTCTTTGTCAGTGGGTTATTTTTTCCACCCAAATCTCACAGACATCTATGTATTTAACTGCCAAATCTAGATTGCTCCATGTGAGGGAGTGTGTGTGTTAGGGCTGGGTCATATTATACCTTTCACGGTAATACCGGTACAATGTTAGGCAATGATACGAAAATGAAATATCGCGATAGAATATGGGTAAAACGCGCATGCAAGCAGTGCCTTTGGTTTCAAACGCACATGGCGGAAAAAGCATGGCGGCGACGGAGAATGAGAAGGGCGAAAGCGGATAGTTGAATGAAACAGATGTAACAGAATTGGTTTGTAGAAATGGTGCAACTTCAGTGGTGTGGAACTGGTTTGGTTTTCGCCCGTCAGATACCCAACAAAGCACAATTTTTTGTAGAACATGCAAGCGGGCCGTCGTGGCGAAGGGAGGAAACACCACAAACCTATTTAATCATTTGAAGCAGAAGCACTTGTTGGAGTACAACAAAGCTGTTAAAGCACGTGAAGAGGCATCCGCTTCAATTAGCGTGGTGGCGAGACCAAAGAAGCTGACTCAGCAAACAATCGGCGTAGCTTTAAATAGCTGCACGCCTTATGACAAAAGAGGCAAACGCTGGGGGGAACTAACTAATGCAGTGACACATTGTTTAGCCATGGATATGATGCCTATTCAGAGTGTGGAAAGAGAAGGTTTCACAAAGACGCATAAAAAGTTCGATCCACGCTACAAGCTGCCCACCAAGAAAAACTTCTCTAAAGTCGCCTTGCCTGCTTTATATGAAGAGGTCCCTAATGAGGTGTCAAATGCATCATCTTCGATGGAGTTTTTTGCGTCCACCACGGACATGTAGTCAAGCCGAATGTGAGGACATGAGCCTCATAATACACTACGTGGACAAAGACTGGAAGCTACAAAACAAGTGCCTTGAAACAAGTTTTTTCCCCCCTGAGAACCATACAGGGAAAAATATAGCCAAAGGCTTAAAAGAGTTCCTCAGCTCGTGGAATCTTCAGGAGGAAAAACAAGTGTATGTGACGACTGACAACGGGGCCAACGTTGTGAAAGCCGTCGCACTCAACAACTGGACCAGACTTTCATGCTTCGGACAATCGCCTGCACATTGCAATAGGCAAGTTAATTATAATGCAGTGTTCTCCCTAGCGTCTTTTAGCCGTGTGCTCCGCCCGGCTAATTTACTTCAGCGCCCGGCTATCATCTCGCATGATAATGTGAGATGACAGCCGCAGATCTGCAGGCACAGGCAGATCTAATGATCTGCAGAGATGGCAATGGACGAGCGGGCGGGTGGGCAAATACTGCTAAAGCTAATAACTGGTGTCGAGACGGAGCAGAGTTCACAAGCAAAGACTATAAAGAGGTGGGGTTTCGAGAGCGGGCTGTACATGGTAATAGCGGGGGTGTAGCAGCTTAATACAGTTGCAAGGAGTATGGACAGGAGGGCGGGCGAGAGGGGGCTGTACATGCTAAAAGTGGGAGCGGCAGTTTACAAGCAAAGAGGATGTGGAGGTGGGCGGGCAAGAGGAGGTCTGATAAAATAAAAAAAAGTCTAGTGAAACCAGCCTGTCAGATATCGGAAAAAAGGCGTCAGGAAGTGATATCTCTGTTCTCAGCGTCAGCGCAGTCTGTATAGTGCGGCTGAGCATACAGCAGCTCTCTTCTTCTAAAGTACATAGCAAACCAATATATACACATACAATTGTATAAGCATTAGGTGTGTTCTGTGTGCAAAAATCCTTGTAGCACTCACTGTGGTTCCTGTTTAAAGTGACCCAATCTGCTGTTCTTATATTTACTCATATTTGGACCTGCGTCCATATTGCAAAAAGTGTGCAGAAACCCTTGCAGCACATACTGTGTCCTGAGCAAAAGTTTTGTCACTGAATTGCTTAGGGTTTTGTACGGAAGTGTATTAGGGCCATGGTGAAGAAAAAAAAATACGGACAAAGTGAAGAAAAAAAACTATATGTCGAGAATAAAGTTGAGATGTTGACTTTATCCTCGACATTTCCACTTTAATCTTGACGCTAATGGCGAAAATAAAGTCGACATGTTGTTACATAATTTATGACGGGGGTTTGAGAAAATCTAGTAAATTAAACATTCATTTTAAGATGAAGTTTAGTTTATGATGTTCTACTTTAATGACAAACTAAGAGAATGTCAACATGTTGAATTTAATCTCCAGATAAACGGCGAGAATAATGTAGAAATGTCGAGAATGTGTACCTGCCGTAGTTCAAGTGTGAATTGAATATCCAACAGGCTCTCCCTTTAACACTCAAAAGTCTTAATGTTGGTAAAAATGCACATTACACCTCTGAAAGAATAATGCAAGAGCTGCTGGATGTCTTAGCATCAGAAATAAAATCTAACATACTGAAAAATATACACACAGAAAAGTTTTTCAGTATTCTGTGTGATGAAACCACAGATAGCTTAGATGTAAAACAATTAATTATTTACATTAAATATGTTTGCCAGGTCACTAAAGAGGTCAGAGTTAGTTTTGTATCAACCCGCAATATGATTAACTGCATAGCGGAGACTATAACCAACACACTGAGTGAGACTATGGACACTGTAGGCTTGAATTTTATGTTATGTTTAATGTTGCAAAGCAACTCTTTTTAAGTTTTGTGGATATTATACATGGTTATGCTCAGGATATGTCGGCCCATTTCCACTGGAAATGCCTTTTGGTTAAACTGTCAGCAAGGAATTTGCATTTGCACTGTTAAAATTTTTATATAGCTTTAATGCACATAAAAACAGCTGCTTGTTTAAGTGAAAATAAATTGAAGGGTTTTTTTTGCACTAATAAAGTTGTGGAGTTGTAAAGTATTTTGTCTCGCGTCAATCATATCATCAGTTATATATCGTTATCGCAAATGTTCAAATATATATATCCTGATAAATATTTTTGGACATATTGCCCTGCCCTAGTGTGTGTGTGTATTTAGAAGAAGGTCCTGTGATGAAGTGCCATCCCAATCCAGGTCTAATTCCTGCTCTGTATCCACTGATACAAATAGTCTCTGTCTGACAAGCCATTTAAGGCCCTAAACTGGACTGAGCTGAAGCAGATAAGAGAATCTTATGTATGCTTAATTAATGTTTAAGTCACTTTTTAATAACGTGATCACCAATTTTTCCATTATGTATTTCATTCACTTTGTAAAGACAGCTTGACCTAATATATATAAATATATATATACAAAGTATACAGTAATCCCTCGCTATATCGCGCTTCGACTTTCGCGGCTTCACTCTATCGCGGATTTTAAATGTAAGCACATCTAAACATATATCACAGATTTTTCGCTGGTTCGCTTTCTGGACAATGGGTCTTTTAATTTAGGTTACATGCTTCCTCAGTTTGATTGCCCAGTTGATTTCATACAAGGGACGCTATTGGCGGATGGCTTAGAAGCTACCCAATCAGAGCATGTATTATATATTAACTAAAACTCCTCAATGCTATAAGATATGCTTCCCGCGCTGTGCTTGTTTGCTTCTCTCTATCTCTCTCACTCTCTCTGCCTGACGGAGGGGGTGTGAGCAGAGGGGCTGTTTGCACAGAGGACACGGACGCTCCTCTACAAAATGCCGCTTTATCGCGGTGCTTCTGTATACTTAAAAGCATGTATTGATTTTTTGATTGTTTGCTTTTCTTTGCGAGTGCTCTCTCTGACATTCTCTGCTCCTGACGCGCTCCTTTATGACGGCTCCTTTGAAGATAAGATATGTTTGCTTTCTTTTAATTGTGAGAAAGAACTGTCATCTCTGTCTTGTCATGGAGCACAGTTTAAACGTTTGACTAAAGGGTGTTATTTCATGTCTAGAGGGCTCTAATAATGTTAACAGGGTGGGAGAGTTTATAAGGGCTTAAAATATATAAAAATAACCACACAAACATATGGTTTCTACTTCGCGGATTTTCACCTATCGCGGGGGTGTCTGGAACGCAACCCCCGCGATCGAGGAGGGATTACTGTATATGTATATGGAAAAATATCTTCATTTTTATACCACCCTCTAATTTTAATTAATGATCCTGTTAAAACAAAGTTTTTTTTATGCTTACAAATTACCTACACAACTGACACACCATTTCATTCTACATACAGAGAAGACAAAATTTAATGTGCTACTCACCATGCTTTATGGACATGCACATTCAATTCAAATTCATTACCCATACTGCTTAACTTGCAGACCTCTGTAAGAGTTAAACTTCATTAAAAACCCTCTTTTTGTCATCAAGAGTGTCTAATATAAATTGAACTTTTATAAATTAATTACAAAATATATATTTTTGAGACAACACTAGCAAACAGTCTTTCATATTTTCGTGAATGCTCATCAAAACAGAAAAACATAATTCCAGAATTTGCTACCTTGCTTTTCCAATATTTGCTTTACACATAAGCAGAAGCAATGCTGTGAGAAAACAAATGAAATACAGTATGATTTAAGGTGGGCGCACTGGCTCTCTCAGCCCCTCACAACATATCTGTGTTTTAGACACTCTTGGATTTTTGAAGACTGACAAAGGCATCAATAGACAGATGTCATCACCTTCTTTCCTCCAAGGCTGACTGAGCTCAGTGGTGCATATAACTCAGACATGAATTGAGAGTAAAAAGAAACAGATCCTCTTATCACCTCCTGTTGAAAGTAAATACATATGAAATTAAATGCAGTGTTTTACAACAACTTCATTAAGAAGGTGTCTGGAAGGTTAGAATTTTACAGAGACAACGGTCTGACAGGTTTTCAGATTAAGACAAAAACTGCACTTTTTAAAATTTGTGGAGATAAAAGTAATTCACTTTCAGACACTTATGCAAAACCTATTGGAATGAATGCTGACACCTTGGTTTAGACGGGATTAATGGGCAAATTTATTTATAATAAGGGTGAGAAGTGTCAGATTGATTGTTGTTGTGTTACCAGGAGGGCATTCTGTTATATTATTGTGCTATTATTTGGTGTTACTGCAGTGTAGGGCCACAGACCTAGGCCACCAGTTGCACTAGATGGGAGAAGGGGGTAATCTTCCTATGCAACTGGGGCCTTGTAGAGAAAGGTATGTGATGAGTGGTCCACGGTGGCGGGAGAATTTTAAATAAATAATCACGTCACGGGTAGCATGCAAGCTCGGAATCAGATGCACGATACACAAGCATGCTTATCTCCGCAGTTAATTGGGGTACCTGGCCAATTGCACCGCATTTACGTGTGGAGGCAGGTGGATTGGTTGGGTGCCTCAATTGTGTCTTGGGAGGGAGTGCAGCATGTCGCACCTGCACCCAATTAGAAAGGACAGATAAAAAAAGAGCCTGCACAGCAGAGAGAGGAAAACAGATGAAAAACAAATCACAAAAAGGAACACAGAGGTTTGACAGAGAGCGGAGGTTAACAGATGGAGAGAGGGTCAAGAGCAAGCAAGCGAGCAGGTTGCAAAATAGAAAGAAGCAGGCAGATGCCAATGGAGCCCTGGGGGTGGAGCATGTGGCCAGTGTTCAAGAAGGGAGTAAAGGTGGCTCTTGCTGAGCAACCAGGGAGCCGAAGCAACCACAAATACTCTGGATGATTCCCCTGTCAGGCCGGAAATGGCAGCAGGAGTCGAAGGAGTGGAGGCTTAGCAGCGCCCTATGGAATGCCATGAGGCAGGCGGTAGGAACATGGGTAGGACTGAAGGATGTTGGATGACATCTCTCCAAGCGAGTCCCGAACAGGGTAAGTTGGGGAGACATCCATTTTAAAGAGATGCACCAGGGCTCATGAGTTTTTTAAAGAACTGTTTCCTGCTTGTTTTAACCTCAAATATGGACATTTATTTATTGGATTTTTAACCTCCATGATTACTTTGACTTTTAAGGATTATTTATTTACTGAAGAATTGTTGCACTGCAATATTAAACACTGTATTTAGATGTTTTTTAACAAAAGCACTGTCACTTTTGCACCTACCCCTTGGCAGAATGTGTGTCCTCATTTGCCTGACTCATCTTGGTTACAACGATCCATGATCAAGAGATTCCCAGGATGAACATGAAGCATACAGTCGACCCAGACCATTGTGAGAGAATAATTTCAGAATAATTTAAATATAACATAATAAAATTCAAATGTAACAGTATTTTTGTTTGCAGTGTGTATACTGAAAAATGAAAAATAAAATTGGGTTTAGGAAAAATACTGAGATGGTCAAGTAAAGAATGGATGATGTAATATACAAAATGTACTGAAGGAAGACAAAGAAGTCAGCAGATGTCTTACACAATCAGAATGGACAGTTGTTATATGCACAGAAATTTCAAGGGTGGTACCTCAACTCAAAGGTATAAGAAGAACCAGAAAAATATTTACTTTTATTTTATATGTCTTTTGGGTATATGCTGATGAACCATCCAGAGTAAATGCATGTCCTGATTAACACTTTTATGTAAAGTCATTTGCTTATAAAACAGACCTCTGTACTTTGATATTTTGACCATTCTGACCATGCTGTATCAGACTGCTTACGTGAATGCTCCCTCTTCTTGAAGTGACATTAAAAGAAAAATAAGAAAGGTTATTCTCATTCCTGGTATCTAATAGTAAGAGATTCTAAACTTAATATAAGATTCTAGATATAAGACATGTATCTATATTTGATCTCTTCCACATCATCCTTCAACATCTGCAGTAAGATGCTGCAGATGTTCTACCAGACGGTTGTGGCGAGTGCCCTCTTTTATGCGGTGGTGTGCTGGGGTGGCAGCATAAAGATGAAAGATGCCTCACGCCTGGACAAACTTGTTAAGAAGGCAGGCTCCATTGTAGGATTAAAGTTGGACAGTTTAACATCTGTGGCAGAGCGACGGGCACTAAGCAAACTCCTGTCAATCATGAAGAATCCACTGCATCCACTTAACAGTGTCATCTCCAGACAGAGGAGTAGCTTCAGTGACAGACTTTTGTCACTGTCCTGTTCCACTGACAGACTAACGAGATCGTTCCTCCCCCACACTATGCGACTCTTCAATTCCACCCGGGGGAGTAAATGCGAACATTAATTTTATTTTAATTTTTTTCATTTTTATTACTATTTAATTTAATATTGTTTCTTTGTATCAGTATACTGCTGCTGGATTATGTGAATTTCCCCTTGGGATTAATAAAGTATCTATCGAACACCTTAAGTTGCTATGCTGCGCCTTTGTTATTCAATTTTCTAACTGCTAGTGACTTAAGTGGAAGGGAGGCCTTCATCCACACTGCTGAAAATTTCTTTATGGAAGTAAACTCATGTTAGCTTTTCCTACAGACTACAGAATAGCCAAGAGCACCGCCCTCGGAGGCTGCAGTCATCATGAACCAAAGCTGAAGTGATATACTTTACCACCTGCTTCAAGGTCACACTCTTACATTTTTCAAACAAAGGGATGTCTAATTAGTTATTGCTGCAGGTTATTATGAGTAATCTAAAATCGCTTTTAAAAAGTGACCTTATACTCTCAAAATATACAATGCATCCGGAAAGTATTCACAGCGCATCAGTTTTTCCACATTTTGTTCTGTTACAGCCTTATTCCAAAATGAATTAAATTCATTTTTTTCCTCAGAATTCTACACACAACACCCCATAATGACAACGTGAAAAAAGTTTACTTGAGGTTTTTGCTAATTTATTAAAAATAAAAAAACTGAGAAATCACATGTACATAAGTATTCACAGACTTTGCCATGAAGCTCAAAATTGAGCTCAGGTGTATCCTGTTTCCCCTGATCATCCTTGAGATGTTTCTGCAGCTTAATTGGAGTCTTTTTGAATATGATGCCACAAGCTTGGCACGCCTATCCTTGGCCAGTTTCACCCATTCCTCTTTGCAGCACCTCTCAAGCTCCATCAGGTTGGATGGGAAGCGTCGGTGCACAGCCATTTTAAGATCTCCTGCCACCACCATGCTTCACTGTAAGGGATGGTATTGGCCTGGTGATGAGCGGTGCCTGGTTTCCTCCAAACGTGACGCCTAGCATTCACACCAAATAGTTCAATCATTGTCTCATCAGACCAGAGAATTTTGATTCTCATGATCTGAGAGTCCTTCAGGTGCCTTTTGGCAAACTCCAGGCCGACTGCCATGTGCCTTTTACTAAGGAGTGGCTTCCTTCTGGCCACTCTACCATACAGGCCTGATTGGTGGATTGCTGCAGAGATGGTTGTCCTTCTGGAAGGTTCTCCTCTCTCCACCGAGTACCTCTGGAACTCTGACAGAGTGACCATCGGATTCTTGGTCACCTCCATGACTAAGGCCCTTCTCCCCCGATTGCTCAGTTTAGATAATCGGCCAGCTCAATGAAGAGTCCTGATGGTTTCGAACTTCTTCCACTTACGGATGATGGAGGACACTGTGCACATTGGGACCTTCAAAGCAGCAGAAATTTTCTGTAGCCTTCCCCAGATTTGTGCCTCGAGGCAATCCTGTCTCGGAGGTCTACAGACAATTCCTTTGACTTTATGCTTGGTTTGTGCTCTGACATGAACTGTCAACTGTGGGACCTTATATAGACAGGTGTGTGCCTTTCCAAATCATGTCCAATCAAATGAATTTACCACAGGTGGACTCCAATTAAGCTGCAGAAACATCTCAAGGATGATCAGGGGAAACAGGATGCACCTGAGCTCAATTTTGAGCTTCATGGCAAAGGCTGTGAATACTTATGTACATGTGCTTTCTGAATTTTTTTATTTTTAATAAATTTGCAAAAATCTCAAGTAAACTTTTTTCACGTTGTCATTATGGGGTGTTGTGTGTAGAATTCTGAGGAAAAAAATGAATTTAATCCATTTTGGAATAAGGCTGTAACATAACAAAATGTGGAAAAAGTGATGCTGTGAATACTTTCCAGATGCACTGTATCTATATCTATAATTGAGCTAAGACTTTCATCCTAAATGATCTGCCAATAAATTGTGAAAGAGGTACTTGCTTCCATAATCCTACCAATGGATTGCTGGTGAGTTTTCTCTAAGAGACTTGCTTAGAGAAAAAAAGTTAATTTGTAGGAGGGGACTTCCTTAATCCTGTTTTACAGCTTAATAATTTAGTAACTATAAGAACCCTGCTTATCAACACACAAGAAATAGCACATACCAAGCAAACAATTTGTTTAATTAAATGGGCAGCTCCCTGAGTTAGGCTTCTAATGCAGTACACAATGGCACACCTCAAGAATTTAAAATGTAGGGAACGGCCATGTCATATTTATGTCACATTGGTCAATCGGATTTTTAAAATAACTTGAAACTAATTATTTATGCTTCTTTGGTGCTAGAATCTAAAATTGATGGCTAGATGACGAATGTTTTCCTTCAACAAAAGACATTCACAAATTCTTCTTTGTGAGCTTGTGAGAGGGAAAAGAGACTAATGTGCACAGTTGTGAATATGAGAAGAGAAGGTGAACCCAGGAGTGACTATATAATACTTTCAGAATAAGTGTGGCTATTAAATCATAGGTTTTCCCACTGTGCATGTCTTTGAAATGTGCAGCATCAACGTTATATACTGTTATGGTAGAATGGAACCACAGATAAGTAACTGCCAATTGATCCAAATTAAATGGCTGTCTGACACAGACTAGCTTTAACAATGCAAGCAACACGTTTGTTTGAAAATACAGTAAAATGTAAAGAATAGGCAGGACTCCTCCCCGAGCCCTTCTATTTATGTACCCTTTGCCCAGGGCCAAAATTTCAGCAAAAGTTAAATGCTTGTGTCATGAGCACGAGGCGGCTAAGCAGTGTCTGCAACGGACGAGGCCATCCACCGTGCATAAGCTACCTTACTGACGGGCGGGCGAAGGAGCCACCGATTCTTCCTCTGCCCAGTGCCACCACAAGCCTAGAGCCGCCCCTGAGTACTGCTGCAATAAATTATTTCATCGAAGTGAAACACATGTTTAATAACGTGCTTTAACTCCTATCATCATGAAAATGATATCACGTATACATCTCAGTGTTTGAGTTATTCAGAGAGCTGTAATATCACGAATGTCATGGATTCTGTGTCCAGTTGGAGGAAGAGAGCCGATTTAAAAAGCAAGTAGTGATTCACACACATAGAGCACATAGAAGATCAAATACAAAACAAAGCATTTAACGTGCTACTTTAATGACGATGTGATTTGAGAAACTGGTTAATTAAACGATTTTAAGATGAAGTTTATGATGTTCTACTTTAATGACAAAATAAACTACGTGATTAAAGTGGAAATGTCGAGATTGAAGTTGACATTTCGTGCTTTTTCCCCACTGTGTGCCTTTTTTCTCTGTACCCTAATAAGCTTTAATATGACACTCAGACAGTGGGCTACAACTCGGCTTTTCACGGCGACTTTGATATGTGACTTCTTTTTTATTTCCGGCACTGTGCGATTTTGTGAATGTGAGCTTTCAACTTTCTCCAACACGCTAAGTCAATCGATCAACTTCCTTTTGTTGATTATACTACGGTTTATTTGAACAAATAGTATGCTTTTCCTTTGCCTCCACTTGGTGTTCGCTGAAATTCTTATATTATCCCCCGTGGTTTTCCTATTGTATTTTCACAGAAGGCTGCGATTAAGGGCGATTTATATTGATTTGCATATTCAAAGAGGCGTAATTCTGGGAGGAGTAGGGGCGTTACATAAAGCGCGTGCACGAGCGTTAGTTTTCACGCTGATCGGGATTTATGTAGCGGAAGAACGTGGAAGTTGGAGTACGCACAAATTCCTGCATCTGAATTTTTCTGTGCGTAAGCACATTTCGGATTTTGTGCTTACGCCATGTTATAGTGCGAGTTCTACGCACGGCGTTATACATGAGGCCCCTGGTGGTTTCGAACTTCTTCCACTTACGGATGATGGAGGACACTGTGCACATTGGGACCTTCAAAGCAGCAGAAATTTTCTGTAACCTTCCCCAGATTTGTGCCTCGAGGCAATCCTGTCTCGGAGGTCTACAGAAAATTCCTTTGACTTTATGCTTGGTTTGTGCTCTGACATGAACTGTCAACTGTGGGACCTTATATTGACAGGTGTGTGCCTTTCCAAATCATGTCCAATCAACTGAATTTACCACAGGTGGACTCCAATTAAGCTGCAGAAACATCTCAAGGATGATCAGGAGAAACAGGATACACCTGAGCTCAATTTTGAGCTTCATGGCAAAGGCTGTGAATACTTACAGTATGTACATGTGCTTTCTCAATTTTTTTATTTTTAATAAATTTGCAAAAATCTCAAGTAAACTTTTTTCACGTTGTCATTATGGGGTGTTGTGTGTAGAATTCTGAGGAAAAAAATGAATTTAATCCATTTTGGAATAAGGCTGTAACATAACAAAATGTGGAAAAAGTGATGCGCTGTGAATACTTTCCAGATGCACTGTATCTATATCTATAATTGAGCTAAGACTTTCATCCTAAATGATCTGCCAATAAATTGTGAAAGAGGTACTTGCTTCCATAATCCTACCAAAGGATTGCTGGTGATTTTTCTCTAAGAGATTTGCTTAGAGAAAAAAAGTTCATTTGTAGGAGGGGACTTGCTTAATCCTGTTTTACAGCTTAATAATTTAGTAACTATAAGAACCCTGCTTATCAACACACAAGAAACAGCACATACCAAGCCAACAATTTGTTTAAATAGATGAGCAACTCCCTTAGTTAGGCTTCTAATGCAGTACACAATGGCACACCTCAAGAATTTAAAATGTAGGGAACGGCCATGTCATATATATGTCACATTGATCAATCGGATTTTTAAAATAACTTGAAACTAATTATTTACGCTTCTTTGGTGCTAGAATCTAAAATTTATGGCTAGGTGACGAATGTTTTCCTTCAACAAAAGACATTCACAAATTCTTCTTTGTGTGCTTGTGAGAGGGAAAAGAGACTAATGTGCACAGTTGTGAATATGAGAAGAGAAGGTGAACCCAGGAGTGACAATATAATACTTTCAGAATAAGTGTGGCTATTAAATCATAGGTTTTCCCACTGTGCATGTCTTTGAAATGTGCAGCATCAACGTGGTATACTGTTATGGTAGAATGGAACCGCAGATAAGTAACTGCCAATCGATCCAAATTAAATGGCGCTCTGACACAGACTAGCTTTAACAATGCAAGCAACACGTTTGTTTGAAAATACAGTAAAATGTAAAGAATAGGCAGGACTCCTCCCCGAGCCCTTCTATTTATGTACCCTTTGCCCATGGCCCCTTCTGTGTGGGTCTTTTGCTTGGAAAAGCAGCTAGTCAGTCAGTCACATGATGGAAGGACTGGAGCCCTAAAAAGTGAAGTCTAATGTAGTGACTTTGCTTGAACACTTCCATTCTTGCCTTTGCAATCCCCACTTCCTCAATTTGGGAGTTTTTGTTAGTTCTTTGGATTTTTTGACCCTCACTCTGTTCTTGGAAATCTTCTGAGCTTTGTCTAGTGACTTTGCCCTTCTTTTTGTTGCTGCTACCTGTCTTTGGGTTCTGCTTTTGAAAGCATTTGCCCTGTCATAGACATGCGACTAGGAAGACGTTGTATAGACCAAGCAAAGGTAATTCCACACCAGGCCAGGGGGTGGCGGGTGCACTAAATCTTCTCCTGTTATCTCTACAGACCAGCCATGGGAAAACCTGTATGATTTAAAACAAATGACGTCACTTCCGGTTCCAGCGCCTAGAAGAATATCACTTCCAGTTCCAGCGCCTAGAAGAATATCACTTTCGGTTCTGGCTGACTAATGAAGAACATCACATCCTGTCCTAGCCCTTAAAGCCGCCATCTTGACAAACCTTCATCAGTTCTGTTTTGGACTCGATATAGTGAACATCTCTGTATTTATCAATTACTCTTTTGCAGCCAGGAATAATATACAGGTGACTGCCCCAAACCTTTTAAGTAAGTTGCGTGAATTTCTTTTACAGTAATCCTCCTCGATCGCGGAGGTTATGCTCCAGAACCCCGCGATAGATGAAAATCCGCGAAGTAGAAACCATATGTTTGTAAGGTTATTTTTATATATTTTAAGCCCTTATAAACTCTCCCACACTGTTAACATTATGAGAGCCCTCTAGACATGAAATAACACCCTTTAATCAAAAGTTTAAACTGTGCTCCATGACAAGACAGAGATGACAGTTCTTTCTCACAATAAAAAGAATGCAAATATATCTTCTCTTCAAAGGAGTGCCCGCATCAGGAGTAGAGAATTTCAGAGAGAGAGAGAGAGAGAGAGAGAGAGCGCTCGCAAAGAAAAGCAAACAATCAAAAAATCAATACGTGTGCTTTTAAGTATGCCAAAGCACCGCAATAAAGCGACATTTTTCAGAGGAGCGTCAGTATCTTCTAAGCAAACAGCCACTGTGCAAACAGCTCCTCTGCTCACACCTCCTCTGTCAGGCACAGAGAACGTCAGAGAGAGAGAGAGAGAGAGAGAGCAGATTAAAGCAAACAATCAAAAAATCAATACGTGTGCTTTTGTGCTTTTAAGTATGCCGAAGCACCGCAATAAAGCGGCATCTTGTAGAGGAGCGTCCGTATCCTCTGGGCAAACAGCCCCTCTGCTCACACCCCCTCCGTCAGGCAGAGAATGTTAGAGAGGGTGAGAGAGGGCAGAGACAAGCAAACAATCAAGCAGCGCACGGGAAGCATACAGTGGTGTGAAAAACTATTTGCCCCCTTCCTGATTTCTTATTCTTTTGCATGTTTGTCACACAAAATGTTTCTGATCATCAAACACATTTAACCATTAGTCAAATATAACACAAGTAAACACAAAATGCAGTTTTTAAATGATGGCTTTTATTATTTAGGGAGAAAAAAAAATCCAAACCTACATGGCCCTGTGTGAAAAAGTAATTGCCCCATGAACCTAATAACTGGTTGGGCCACCCTTAGCAGCAGTAACTGCAATCAAGCATTTGCGATAACTTGCAATGAGTCTTTTACAGCGCTCTGGAGGAATTTTGGCCCAATCATCTTTGCAGAATTGTTGTAATTCAGCTTTATTTGAGAGTTTTCTAGCATGAACCGACTTTTTAAGGTCATGCCATAGCATCTCAATTAGATTCAGGTCAGGACTAGGCCACTCCAAAGTCTTCATTTTGTTTCTCTTCAGCCATTCAGAGGTGGATTTCCTGGTGTGTTTTGGGTCATTGTCCTGTTGCAGCACCCAAGATTGCTTCAGCTTGAGTTGACGAACAGATGGCCGGACATTCTCCTTCAGGATTTTTTGATAGACAGTAGAATTCATGGTTCCATCTATCACAGCAAGCCTTCCAGGTCCTGAAGCAGCAAAACAACCCCAGACTATCACACTACCACCACCATATTTTACTGTTGGTATGATGTTCTTTTTCTGAAATGCTGTGTTCCTTTTATGCCAGATGTAACGGGACATTTGCCCCCAAAAAGTTCAACTTTTGTCTCATCAGTCCACAAGGTATTTTCCCAAAAGTCTTGGCAATCATTGAGATGTTTCTTAGCAAAATTGAGACGAGCCCTAATGTTCTTTTTGCTTAACAGTGGTTTGCGTCTTGGAAATCTGCCATGCAGGCCGTTTTTGCCCAGTCTCTTTCTTATGGTGGAGTCGTGAACACTGACCTTAATTGAGGCAAGTGAGGCCTGCAGTTCTTTAGACGTTGTCCTGGGGTCTTTTGTGACCTCTCGGATGAGTCGTCTCTGCGCTCTTGGGGTAATTTTGGTCGGCCGCCACTCCTGGAATGGTTCACCACTGTTCCATGTTTTTGCCATTTGTGGATAATTGCTCTCACTGTGGTTCGCTGGAGTCCCAAAGCTTTAGAAATGGCTTTATAACCTTTACCAGACTGATAGATCTCAATTACTTCTGTTCTCATTTGTTCCTGAATTTCTTTGGATCTTGGCATGATGTCTAGCTTTTGAGGTGCTTTTGGTCTACTTCTCTGTGTCAGGCAGCTCCTATTTAAGTGATTTCTTGGTTGGAACAGGTGTGGCAGTAATCAGGCCTAGGGGTGGCTACGGAAATTGAACTCAGGTGTGATACACCACAGTTAGGTTATTTTTAACAAGGGGCAATTACTTTTTCACACAGGGCCATGTAGGTTTGGATTTTTTTTCTCCCTAAATAATAAAAACCATCATTTAGAAACTGCATTTTGTGTTTACTTGTGTTATATTTGCAGCACCTCTCAAGCTCCATCAAGTTGGATGGGAAGCGTCGGTGCACAGCCATTTTAAGATCTCTCCAGAGATGTTCAATCGGATTCAAGTCTGGGCTCTGGCTGGGCCACTCAAGGACATTCACAGAGTTGTCCTGAAGCCACTCCTTTGATATCTTGGCTGTGTGCTTAGGGTTGTTGTCCTGCTGAAAGATAAACCGTCGCCCCAGTCTGAGGTCAAGAGCGCTCTGGAGCAGGTTTTTATCCAGGATGTCTCTGTACATTGCTGCAGTCATCTTTCCCTTTATCCTGACTAGTCTCCCAGTTCCTGCAGCTGAAAAACATCCCCAGAGCATGATGATGCCACCACCATGCTTCACTGTAAGGGATGGTATTGGCCTGGTGATGAGCGGTGCCTGGTTTCCTCCAAACGTGACGCCTAGCATTCACACCAAAGAGCTCAATCATTGTTTCATCAGACCAGAGAATTTTGTTTCTCATGATCTGAGAGTCCTTCAGGTGCCTTTTGGCAAACTCCAGGCGGGCTGCCATGTGCCTTTTACTAAGGAGTGGCTTTCTTCTGGCCACTCTACCATACAGGCCTGATTGGTGGATTGCTGCAGAGATGGTTGTCCTTCTGGAAGGTTCTCCTCTCTCCACCGAGGACCTCTGGAACTCTGACAGAGTGACCATCGGGTTCTTGGTCACCTCCATGACTAAGGCCCTTCTCCCCCGATTGCTCAGTTTAGATGATCGGCCAGCTCTAGGAAGAGTCCTGGTGGTTTCGAACTTCTTCCACTTACGGATGATGGAGGACACTGTGCACATTGGGACCTTCAAAGCAGCAGAAATTTTCTGTAACCTTCCCCAGATTTGTGCCTCGAGGCAATCCTGTCTCGGAGGTCTACAGAAAATTCCTTTGACTTTATGCTTGGTTTGTGCTCTGACATGAACTGTCAACTGTGGGACCTTATATAGACAGATGTGTGCCTTTCCAAATCATGTCCAATCAACTGAATTTACCACAGGTGGACTCCAATAAAGCTGCAGAAACATCTCAAGGATGATCAGGAGAAACAGGATACACCTGAGCTCAATTTTGAGCTTCATGGCAAAGGCTGTGAATACTTATGTACATGTGCTTTCTCAATTTTTTTATTTTTAATAAATTTGCAAAAATCTCAAGTAAACTTTTTTCACGTTGTCATTATGGGGTGTTGTGTGTAGAATTCTGAGGAAAAAAATGAATTTAATCCATTTTGGAATAAGGCTGTAACATAACAAAATGTGGAAAAAGTGATGCGCTGTGAATACTTTCCAGATGCACTGTATCTATATCTATAATTGAGCTAAGACTTTCATCCTAAATGATCTGCCAATAAATTGTGAAAGAGGTACTTGCTTTCATAATCCTACCAAAGGATTGCTGGTGATTTTTCTCTAAGAGACTTGCTTAGAGAAAAAAAGTTAATTTGTAGGAGGGGACTTGCTTAATCCTGTTTTACAGCTTAATAATTTAGTAACTATAAGAACCCTGCTTTATCAACACACAAGAAACAGCACATATCAAGCCAACAATTTGTTTAATTAAATGGGCAACTCCCTTAGTAGGCTTCTAATGCAGTACACAATGGCACACCTCAAGAATTTAAAATGTAGGAACGCCATGTCATATTTATGTCACATTGGTCAATCGGATTTTTAAAATAACTTGAAACTAATTATTTATGCTTCTTTGGTGCTAGAATCTAAAATTGATGGCTAGGTGACGAATGTTTTCCTTCAACAAAAGACATTCACAAATTCTTCTTTGTGAGCTTGTGAGAGGGAAAAGAGACTAATGTGCACAGTTGTGAATATGAGAAGAGAAGGTGAACCCAGGAGTGACTATATAATACTTTCAGAATAAGTGTGGCTATTAAATCATAGGTTTTCCCACTGTGCATGTCTTTGAAATGTGCAGCATCAACGTTGTATACTGTTATGGTAGAATGGAACCGCAGATAAGTAACTGCCAATTGATCCAAATTAAATGGCTGTCTGACACAGACTAGCTTTAACAATGCAAGCAACACGTTTTGTTTGAAAATACAGTAAAATGTAAAGAATAGGCAGGACTCCTCCCCGAGCCCTTCTATTTATGTACCCTTTACCCATGGCCCCTTCTGTGTGGGTCTTTTGCTTGGAAAAATTTACTGAGCAGCTACAGTCAGTCACATGATGGAAGGACTGGAGCCCTAAAAAGTGAAGTCTAATATAGTGACTTTGCTTGAACACTTCCATTCTTGCCTTTGCAATCCCCACTTCCTCAATTTGGGAGTTTTTGTTAGTTCTTTGGATTTTTTGACCCTCACTCTGTTCTTGGAAATCTTCTGAGCTTTGTCTAGTGACTTTGCCCTTCTTTTTGTTGCTGCTACCTGTCTTTGGGTTCTGCTTTTGAAAGCATTTGCCCTGTCATAGACATGCGACTAGGAAGACGTTGTATAGACCAAGCAAAGGTAATGCGACACCAGGCCAGGGGGTGGCGGGGTGCACTAACTCTTCTCCTGTTATCTCTACAGACCAGCCATGGGAAAACCTGTATGATTTAAAACAAATGATGACACTTCCGGTTCCGGCGCCTAGAAGAATATCACTTTCGGTTCTGGCTGACTAATGAAGAACATCACATCCTGTCCTAGCCCTTAAAGCCGCCATCTTGACAAACCTTCATCAGTTCTGTTTTGGACTCGATATAGTGAACATCTCTGTATTTATCAATTACTCTTTTGCAGCCAGGAATAATATACAGGTGACTGCCCCAAACCTTTTTAAGTGTGTTGCGTGAATTTCTTTTACAGTAATCCCTCCTCGATCGCGGAGGTTATGCTTCCAGAACCCCCGCGATAGATGAAAATCCGCGAAGTAGAAACCATATGTTTGTAAGGTTATTTTTATATATTTTAAGCCCTTATAAACTCTCCCACACTGTTAACATTATTAGAGCCCTCTAGACATGAAATAACACCCTTTAATCAAAAGTTTAAACTGTGCTCCATGACAAGACAGAGATGACAGTTCTTTCTCACAATAAAAAGAATGCAAATACATCTTCTCTTCAAAGGAGTGCCCGCATCAGGAGCAGAGAATTTCAGAGAGAGAGAGAGAGAGAGAGAGAGAGAGAGAGAGAGAGAGAGAGAGCGCTCGCAAAGAAAAGCAAACAATCAAAAAATCAATACGTGTGCTTTTAAGTATGCCAAAGCACCGCAATAAAGCGACATTTTTCAGAGGAGCGTCAGTATCTTCTAAGCAAACAGCCACTGTGCAAACAGCTCCTCTGCTCACACCTCCTCTGTCAGGCACAGAGAACGTCAGAGAGAGAGAGAGAGAGAGAGCAGATTAAAGCAAACAATCAAAAATCAATACGTGTGCTTTTGTGCTTTTAAGTATGCGAAGCACCGCAATAAAGCGGCATCTTGTAGAGGAGCGTCCGTATCCTCTGGGCAAACAGCCCCTCTGCTCACACCCCCTCCGTCAGGCGCAGAGAATGTTAGAGAGGGTGAGAGAGGGGCAGAGACAAGCAAACAATCAAGCAGCGCGGGGAAGCATACAGTGGTGTGAAAAACTATTTGCCCCTTCCTGATTTCTTATTCTTTTGCATGTTTGTCACACAAAATGTTTCTGATCATCAAACACATTTAACCATTAGTCAAATATAACACAAGTAAACACAAAATGCAGTTTTTAAATGATGGCTTTTATTATTTAGGGAGAAAAAAAAATCCAAACCTACATGGCCCTGTGTGAAAAAGTAATTGCCCCTGAACCTAATAACTGGTTGGGCCACCCTTAGCAGCAATAACTGCAATCAAGCATTTGCGATAACTTGCAATGAGTCTTTTACAGCGCTCTGGAGGAATTTTGGCCCACTCATCTTTGCAGAATTGTTGTAATTCAGCTTTATTTGAGAGTTTTCTAGCATGAACCGACTTTTTAAGGTCATGCCATAGCATCTCAATTGGATTCAGGTCAGGACTAGGCCACTCCAAAGTCTTCATTTTGTTTCTCTTCAGCCATTCAGAGGTGGATTTCCTGGTGTGTTTTGGGTCATTGTCCTGTTGCAGCACCCAAGATTGCTTCAGCTTGAGTTGACGAACAGATGGCCGGACATTCTCCTTCAGGATTTTTTGATAGACAGTAGAATTCATGGTTCCATCTATCACAGCAAGCCTTCCAGGTCCTGAAGCAGCAAAACAACCCCAGACTATCACACTACCACCACCATATTTTACTGTTGGTATGATGTTCTTTTTCTGAAATGCTGTGTTCCTTTTATGCCAGATGTAACGGGACATTTGCCCCCAAAAGTTCAACTTTTGTCTCATCAGTCCACAAGGTATTTTCCCAAAAGTCTTGGCAATCATTGAGATGTTTCTTAGCAAAATTGAGACGAGCCCTAATGTTCTTTTGCTTAACAGTGGTTTGCGTCTTGGAAATCTGCCATGCAGGCCGTTTTTGCCCAGTCTCTTTCTTATGGTGGAGTCGTGAACACTGACCTTAATTGAGGCAAGTGAGGCCTGCAGTTCTTTAGACGTTGTCCTGGGGTCTTTTGTGACCTCTCGGATGAGTCGTCTCTGCGCTCTTGGGGTAATTTTGGTCGGCCGCCACTCCTGGAATGGTTCACCACTGTTCCATGTTTTTGCCATTTGTGGATAATTGCTCTCACTGTGGTTCGCTGGAGTCCCAAAGCTTTAGAAATGGCTTTATAACCTTTACCAGACTGATAGATCTCAATTACTTCTGTTCTCATTTGTTCCTGAATTTCTTTGGATCTTGGCATGATGTCTAGCTTTTGAGGTGCTTTTGGTCTACTTCTCTGTGTCAGGCAGCTCCTATTTAAGTGATTTCTTGGTTGGAACAGGTGTGGCAGTAATCAGGCCTAGGGGTGGCTACGGAAATTGAACTCAGGTGTGATACACCACAGTTAGGTTATTTTTTAACAAGGGGGCAATTACTTTTTCACACAGGGCCATGTAGGTTTGGATTTTTTCTCCCTAAATAATAAAAACCATCATTTAAAAACTGCATTTTGTGTTTACTTGTGTTATATTTGCAGCACCTCTCAAGCTCCATCAAGTTGGATGGGAAGCGTGGTGCACAGCCATTTTAAGATCTCTCCAGAGATGTTCAATCGGATTCAAGTCTGGGCTCTGGCTGGGCCACTCAAGGACATTCACAGAGTTGTCCTGAAGCCACTCCTTTGATATCTTGGCTGTGTGCTTAGGGTTGTTGTCCTGCTGAAAGATAAACCGTCGCCCCAGTCTGAGGTCAAGAGCGCTCTGGAGCAGGTTTTATCCAGGATGTCTCTGTACATTGCTGCAGTCATCTTTCCCTTTATCCTGACTAGTCTCCCAGTTCCTGCAGCTGAAAAACATCCCCAGAGCATGATGCTGCCACCACCATGCTTCACTGTAAGGGATGGTATTGGCCTGGTGATGAGCGGTGCCTGGTTTCCTCCAAACGTGACGCCTAGCATTCACACCAAAGAGCTCAATCATTGTTTCATCAGACCAGAGAATTTTGTTTCTCATGATCTGAGAGTCCTTCAGGTGCCTTTTGGCAAACTCCAGGCGGGCTGCCATGTGCCTTTTACTAAGGAGTGGCTTTCTTCTGGCCACTCTACCATACAGGCCTGATTGGTGGATTGCTGCAGAGATGGTTGTCCTTCTGGAAGGTTCTCCTCTCTCCACCGAGGACCTCTGGAACTCTGACAGAGTGACCATCGGGTTCTTGGTCACCTCCATGACTAAGGCCCTTCTCCCCCGATTGCTCAGTTTAGATGATCGGCCAGCTCTAGGAAGAGTCCTGGTGGTTTCGAACTTCTTCCACTTACGGATGATGGAGGACACTGTGCACATTGGGACCTTCAAAGCAGCAGAAATTTTCTGTAACCTTCCCCAGATTTGTGCCTCGAGGCAATCCTGTCTCGGAGGTCTACAGAAAATTCCTTTGACTTTATGCTTGGTTTGTGCTCTGACATGAACTGTCAACTGTGGGACCTTATATAGACAGGTGTGTGCCTTTCCAAATCATGTCCAATCAACTGAATTTACCACAGGTGGACTCCAATAAAGCTGCAGAAACATCTCAAGGATGATCAGGAGAAACAGGATACACCTGAGCTCAATTTTGAGCTTCATGGCAAAGGCTGTGAATACTTATGTACATGTGCTTTCTCAATTTTTTTATTTTTAATAAATTTGCAAAAATCTCAAGTAAACTTTTTTCACGTTGTCATTATGGGGTGTTGTGTGTAGAATTCTGAGGAAAAAAATGAATTTAATCCATTTTGGAATAAGGCTGTAACATAACAAAATGTGGAAAAAGTGATGCGCTGTGAATACTTTCCAGATGCACTGTATCTATATCTATAATTGAGCTAAGACTTTCATCCTAAATGATCTGCCAATAAATTGTGAAAGAGGTACTTGCTTCCATAATCCTACCAAAGGATTGCTGGTGATTTTTCTCTAAGAGATTTGCTTAGAGAAAAAAAGTTAATTTGTAGGAGGGGACTTGCTTAATCCTGTTTTACAGCTTAATAATTTAGTAACTATAAGAACCCTGCTTATCAACACACAAGAAACAGCACATACCAAGCCAACAATTTGTTTAAATAGATGAGCAACTCCCTTAGTTAGGCTTCTAATGCAGTACACAATGGCACACCTCAAGAATTTAAAATGTGGGAACGGCCATGTCATATATATGTCACATTGATCAATCGGATTTTTAAAATAACTTGAAACTAATTATTTACGCTTCTTTGGTGCTAGAATCTAAAATTTATGACTAGGTGACGAATGTTTTCCTTCAACAAAAGACATTCACAAATTCTTCTTTGTGTGCTTGTGAGAGGGAAAAGAGACTAATGTGCACAGTTGTGAATATGAGAAGAGAAGGTGAACCCAGGAGTGACAATATAATACTTTCAGAATAAGTGTGGCTATTAAATCATAGGTTTTCCCACTGTGCATGTCTTTGAAATGTGCAGCATCAACGTGGTATACTGTTATGGTAGAATGGAACCGCAGATAAGTAACTGCCAATCGATCCAAATTAAATGGCGCTCTGACACAGACTAGCTTTAACAATGCAAGCAACACGTTTGTTTGAAAATACAGTAAAATGTAAAGAATAGGCAGGACTCCTCCCCGAGCCCTTCTATTTATGTACCCTTTGCCCATGGCCCCTTCTGTGTGGGTCTTTTGCTTGGAAAAGCAGCTAGTCAGTCAGTCACATGATGGAAGGACTGGAGCCCTAAAAAGTGAAGTCTAATGTAGTGACTTTGCTTGAACACTTCCATTCTTGCCTTTGCAATCCCCACTTCCTCAATTTGGGAGTTTTTGTTAGTTCTTTGGATTTTTTGACCCTCACTCTGTTCTTGGAAATCTTCTGAGCTTTGTCTAGTGACTTTGCCCTTCTTTTTGTTGCTGCTACCTGTCTTTGGGTTCTGCTTTTGAAAGCATTTGCCCTGTCATAGACATGCGACTAGGAAGACGTTGTATAGACCAAGCAAAGGTAATTCCACACCAGGCCAGGGGTGGCGGGTGCACTAAATCTTCTCCTGTTATCTCTACAGACCAGCCATGGGAAAACCTGTATGATTTAAAACAAATGACGTCACTTCCGTTCCAGCCTAGAAGAATATCACTTCCAGTTCCAGCGCCTAGAAGAATATCACTTTCGGTTCTGGCTGACTAATGAAGAACATCACATCCTGTCCTAGCCCTTAAAGCCGCCATCTTGACAAACCTTCATCAGTTCTGTTTTGGACTCGATATAGTGAACATCTCTGTATTTATCAATTACTCTTTTGCAGCCAGGAATAATATACAGGTGACTGCCCCAAACCTTTTAAGTAAGTTGCGTGAATTTCTTTTACAGTAATCCCTCCTCGATCGCGGAGGTTATGCTCAGAACCCCCGCGATAGATGAAAATCCGCGAAGTAGAAACCATATGTTTGTAAGGTTATTTTTATATATTTTAAGCCCTTATAAACTCTCCCACACTGTTAACATTATGAGAGCCCTCTAGACATGAAATAACACCCTTTAATCAAAAGTTTAAACTGTGCTCCATGACAAGACAGAGATGACAGTTCTTTCTCACAATAAAAAGAATGCAAATATATCTTCTCTTCAAAGGAGTGCCCGCATCAGGAGCAGAGAATTTCAGAGAGAGAGAGAGAGAGAGAGAGAGAGAGAGAGAGAGAGCAAAGAAAAGAAAACAATCAAAAAATCAATTCGTGTGCTTTTAAGTTTGCCGAAGCACCGCAATAAAGCGACATTTTCAGAGGAGCGCCAGTATCTTCTAAGCAAACAGCCACTGTGCAAACAGCTCCTCTGCTCACACCTCCTCTGTCAGGCACAGAGAACGTCGAGAGAGAGAGAGAGAGAGAGAGAGAGCAGATTAAAGCAAACAATCAAAAAATCAATACGTGTGCTTTTGTGCTTTTAAGTATGCCGAAGCACCGCAATAAAGCGGCATCTTGTAGAGGAGCGTCCGTATCCTCTGGGCAAACAGCCCCTCTGCTCACACCCCCTCCGTCAGGCGCAGAGAATGTTAGAGAGGGTGAGAGAGGGGCAGAGACAAGCAAACAATCAAGCAGCGCACGGGAAGCATACAGTGGTGTGAAAAACTATTTGCCCCCTTCCTGATTTCTTATTCTTTTGCATGTTTGTCACACAAAATGTTTCTGATCATCAAACACATTTAACCATTAGTCAAATATAACACAAGTAAACACAAAATGCAGTTTTTAAATGATGGCTTTTATTATTTAGGGAGAAAAAAAAATCCAAACCTACATGGCCCTGTGTGAAAAAGTAATTGCCCCCTGAACCTAATAACTGGTTGGGCCACCCTTAGCAGCAATAACTGCAATCAAGCATTTGCGATAACTTGCAATGAGTCTTTTACAGCGCTCTGGAGGAATTTTGGCCCACTCATCTTTGCAGAATTGTTGTAATTCAGCTTTATTTGAGAGTTTTCTAGCATGAACCGACTTTTTAAGGTCATGCCATAGCATCTCAATTGGATTCAGGTCAGGACTAGGCCACTCCAAAGTCTTCATTTTGTTTCTCTTCAGCCATTCAGAGGTGGATTTCCTGGTGTGTTTTGGGTCATTGTCCTGTTGCAGCACCCAAGATTGCTTCAGCTTGAGTTGACGAACAGATGGCCGGACATTCTCCTTCAGGATTTTTTGATAGACAGTAGAATTCATGGTTCCATCTATCACAGCAAGCCTTCCAGGTCCTGAAGCAGCAAAACAACCCCAGACTATCACACTACCACCACCATATTTTACTGTTGGTATGATGTTCTTTTCTGAAATGCTGTGTTCCTTTTATGCCAGATGTAACGGGACATTTGCCCCCAAAAAGTTCAACTTTTGTCTCATCAGTCCACAAGGTATTTTCCCAAAAGTCTTGGCAATCATTGAGATGTTTCTTAGCAAAATTGAGACGAGCCCTAATGTTCTTTTGCTTAACAGTGGTTTGCGCCTTGGAAATCTGCCATGCAGGCCGTTTTGCCCAGTCTCTTTCTTATGGTGGAGTCGTGAACACTGACCTTAATTGAGGCAAGTGAGGCCTGCAGTTCTTTAGACGTTGTCCTGGGGTCTTTTGTGACCTCTCGGATGAGTCGCCTCTGCGCTCTTGGGGTAATTTTGGTCGGCCGCCACTCCTGGAATGGTTCACCACTGTTCCATGTTTTTGCCATTTGTGGATAATTGCTCTCACTGTGGTTCGCTGGAGTCCCAAAGCTTTAGAAATGGCTTTATAACCTTTACCAGACTGATAGATCTCAATTACTTCTGTTCTCATTTGTTCCTGAATTTCTTTGGATCTTGGCATGATGTCTAGCTTTTGAGGTGCTTTTGGTCTACTTCTCTGTGTCAGGCAGCTCCTATTTAAGTGATTTCTTGGTTGGAACAGGTGTGGCAGTAATCAGGCCTAGGGGTGGCTACGGAAATTGAACTCAGGTGTGATACACCACAGTTAGGTTATTTTTTAACAAGGGGCAATTACTTTTTCACACAGGGCCATGTAGGTTTGGATTTTTTTTCTCCCTAAATAATAAAAACCATCATTTAAAAACTGCATTTTGTGTTTACTTGTGTTATATTTGCAGCACCTCTCAAGCTCCATCAAGTTGGATGGGAAGCGCCGGTGCACAGCCATTTTAAGATCTCTCCAGAGATGTTCAATCGGATTCAAGTCTGGGCTCTGGCTGGGCCACTCAAGGACATTCACAGAGTTGTCCTGAAGCCACTCCTTTGATATCTTGGCTGTGTGCTTAGGGTTGTTGTCCTGCTGAAAGATAAACCGTCGCCCCAGTCTGAGGTCAAGAGCTCTGGAGCAGGTTTTTATCCAGGATGTCTCTGTACATTGCTGCAGTCATCTTTCCCTTTATCCTGACTAGTCTCCCAGTTCCTGCAGCTGAAAAACATCCCCAGAGCATGATGCTGCCACCACCATGCTTCACTGTAAGGGATGGTATTGGCCTGGTGATGAGCGTGCCTGGTTTCCTCCAAGCGTGGCGCCTAGCATTCACACCAAAGAGCTCAATCATTGTTTCATCAGACCAGAGAATTTTGTTTCTCATGATCTGAGAGTCCTTCAGGTGCCTTTTGGCAAACTCCAGGCGGGCTGCCATGTGCCTTTTACTAAGGAGTGGCTTTCTTCTGGCCACTCTACCATACAGGCCTGATTGGTGGATTGCTGCAGAGATGGTTGTCCTTCTGGAAGGTTCTCCTCTCTCCACCGAGGACCTCTGGAACTCTGACAGAGTGACCATCGGGTTCTTGGTCACCTCCATGACTAAGGCCCTTCTCCCCCGATTGCTCAGTTTAGATGATCGGCCAGCTCTAGGAAGAGTCCTGGTGGTTTGAACTTCTTCCACTTACGGATGATGGAGGACACTGTGCACATTGGGACCTTCAAAGCAGCAGAAATTTTCTGTAACCTTCCCCAGATTTGTGCCTCGAGGCAATCCTGTCTCGGAGGTCTACAGAAAATTCCTTTGACTTTATGCTTGGTTTGTGCTCTGACATGAACTGTCAACTGTGGGACCTTATATAGACAGGTGTGTGCCTTTCCAAATCATGTCCAATCAACTGAATTTACCACAGGTGGACTCCAATTAAGCTGCAGAAACATCTCAAGGATGATCAGGGAAACAGGATACACCTGAGCTCAATTTTGAGCTTCATGGCAAAGGCTGTGAATACTTATGTACATGTGCTTTCTCAATTTTTTTATTTTTAATAAATTTGCAAAAATCTCAAGTAAACTTTTTTCACGTTGTCATTATGGGGTGTTGTGTGTAGAATTCTGAGGAAAAAAATGAATTTAATCCATTTTGGAATAAGGCTGTAACATAACAAAATGTGGAAAAAGTGATGCGCTGTGAATACTTTCCAGATGCACTGTATCTATATCTATAATTGAGCTAAGACTTTCATCCTAAATGATCTGCCAATAAATTGTGAAAGAGGTACTTGCTTCCATAATCCTACTAAAGGATTGCTGGTGATTTTTCTCTAAGAGACTTGCTTAGAGAAAAAAAGTTAATTTGTAGGAGGGAACTTGCTTAATCCTGTTTTACAGCTTAATAATTTAGTAACTATAAGAACCCTGCTTATCAACACACAAGAAACAGCACATATCAAGCCAACAATTTGTTTAAATAGATGGGCAACTCCCTTAGTAAGGCTTCTAATGCAGTACACAATGGCACACCTCAAGAATTTAAAATGTAGGGAACGGCCATGTCATATATATGTCACATTGATCAATCGGATTTTTAAAATAACTTGAAACTAATTATTTATGCTTCTTTGGTGCTAGAATCTAAAATTTATGGCTAGGTGACGAATGTTTTCCTTCAACAAAAGACATTCACAAATTCTTCTTTGTGAGCTTGTGAGAGGGAAAAGAGACTAATGTGCACAGTTGTGAATATGAGAAGAGAAGGTGAACCCAGGAGTGACAATATAATACTTTCAGAATAAGTGTGGCTATTAAATCATAGGTTTTCCCACTGTGCATGTCTTTGAAATGTGCAGCATCAACGTTGTATACTGTTATGGTAGAATGGAACCGCAGATAAGTAACTGCCAATTGATCCAAATTAAATGGCTGTCTGACACAGACTAGCTTTAACAATGCAAGCAACACGTTTTGTTTGAAAATACAGTAAAATGTAAAGAATAGGCAGGACTCCTCCCCGAGCCCTTCTATTTATGTACCCTTTACCCATGGCCCCTTCTGTGTGGGTCTTTTGCTTGGAAAAATTTACTGAGCAGCTACAGTCAGTCACATGATGGAAGGACTGGAGCCCTAAAAAGTGAAGTCTAATATAGTGACTTTGCTTGAACACTTCCATTCTTGCCTTTGCAATCCCCACTTCCTCAATTTGGGAGTTTTTGTTAGTTCTTTGGATTTTTTGACCCTCACTCTGTTCTTGGAAATCTTCTGAGCTTTGTCTAGTGACTTTGCCCTTCTTTTTGTTGCTGCTACCTGTCTTTGGGTTCTGCTTTTGAAAGCATTTGCCCTGTCATAGACATGCGACTAGGAAGACCGTTGTATAGACCAAGCAAAGGTAATTCGACACCAGGCCAGGGGGTGGCGGGGTGCACTAACTCTTCTCCTGTTATCTCTACAGACCAGCCATGGGAAAACCTGTATGATTTAAAACAAATGATGACACTTCCGGTTCCGGCGCCTAGAAGAATATCACTTCCAGTTCCAGGTTCTGGCTGACTAATGAAGAACATCACATCCTGTCCTAGCCCTTAAAGCCGCCATCTTGACAAACCTTCATCAGTTCTGTTTTGGACTCGATATAGTGAACATCTCTGTATTTATCAATTACTCTTTTGCAGCCAGGAATAATATACAGGTGACTGCCCCAAACCTTTTTAAGTGTGTTGCGTGAATTTCTTTTACAGTAATCCCTCCTCGATCGCGGAGGTTGCGTTCCAGAACCCCCCGCGATAGATGAAAATCCGCGAAGTAGAAACCATATGTTTGTAAGGTTATTTTTATATATTTTAAGCCCTTATAAACTCTCCCACACTGTTAACATTATTAGAGCCCTCTAGACATGAAATAACACCCTTTAATCAAAAGTTTAAACTGTGCTCCATGACAAGACAGAGATGACAGTTCTTTCTCACAATAAAAAGAATGCAAATATATCTTCTCTTCAAAGGAGTGCCGCATCAGGAGCAGAGAATTTCAGAGAGAGAGAGAGAGAGAGAGAGAGAGAGAGAGAGAGAGAGAGAGAGAGAGCGCTCGCAAAGAAAAGCAAACAATCAAAAAATCAATACGTGTGCTTTTAAGTATGCCAAAGCACCGCAATAAAGCGACATTTTTCAGAGGAGCGTCAGTATCTTCTAAGCAAACAGCCACTGTGCAAACAGCTCCTCTGCTCACACCTCCTCTGTCAGGCACAGAGAACGTCAGAGAGAGAGAGAGAGAGAGAGCAGATTAAAGCAAACAATCAAAAAATCAATACGTGTGCTTTTGTGCTTTTAAGTATGCGAAGCACCGCAATAAAGCGCAATCTTGTAGAGGAGCGTCCGTATCCTCTGGGCAAACAGCCCCTCTGCTCACACCCCCTCCGTCAGGCGCAGAGAATGTTAGAGAGGGTGAGAGAGGGGCAGAGACAAGCAAACAATCAAGCAGCGCACGGGAAGCATACAGTGGTGTGAAAAACTATTTGCCCCCTTCCTGATTTCTTATTCTTTTGCATGTTTGTCACACAAAATGTTTCTGATCATCAAACACATTTAACCATTAGTCAAATATAACACAAGTAAACACAAAATGCAGTTTTAAATGATGGCTTTTATTATTTAGGGAGAAAAAATCCAAACCTACATGGCCCTGTGTGAAAAAGTAATTGCCCCTGAACCTAATAACTGGTTGGGCCACCCTTAGCAGCAATAACTGCAATCAAGCATTTGCGATAACTTGCAATGAGTCTTTTACAGCGCTCTGGAGGAATTTTGGCCCACTCATCTTTGCAGAATTGTTGTAATTCAGCTTTATTTGAGAGTTTTCTAGCATGAACCGACTTTTTAAGGTCATGCCATAGCATCTCAATTGGATTCAGGTCAGGACTAGGCCACTCCAAAGTCTTCATTTTGTTTCTCTTCAGCCATTCAGAGGTGGATTTCCTGGTGTGTTTTGGGTCATTGTCCTGTTGCAGCACCCAAGATTGCTTCAGCTTGAGTTGACGAACAGATGGCCGGACATTCTCCTTCAGGATTTTTTGATAGACAGTAGAATTCATGGTTCCATCTATCACAGCAAGCCTTCCAGGTCCTGAAGCAGCAAAACAACCCCAGACTATCACACTACCACCACCATATTTTACTGTTGGTATGATGTTCTTTTTCTGAAATGCTGTGTTCCTTTTATGCCAGATGTAACGGGACATTTGCCCCCAAAAAGTTCAACTTTTGTCTCATCAGTCCACAAGGTATTTTCCCAAAAGTCTTGGCAATCATTGAGATGTTTCTTAGCAAAATTGAGACGAGCCCTAATGTTCTTTTTGCTTAACAGTGGTTTGCGTCTTGGAAATCTGCCATGCAGGCCGTTTTGCCCAGTCTCTTTCTTATGGTGGAGTCGTGAACACTGACCTTAATTGAGGCAAGTGAGGCCTGCAGTTCTTTAGACGTTGTCCTGGGGTCTTTTGTGACCTCTCGGATGAGTCGTCTCTGCGCTCTTGGGGTAATTTTGGTCGGCCGGCCACTCCTGGAATGGTTCACCACTGTTCCATGTTTTTGCCATTTGTGGATAATTGCTCTCACTGTGGTTCGCTGGAGTCCCAAAGCTTTAGAAATGGCTTTATAACCTTTACCAGACTGATAGATCTCAATTACTTCTGTTCTCATTTGTTCCTGAATTTCTTTGGATCTTGGCATGATGTCTAGCTTTTGAGGTGCTTTTGGTCTACTTCTCTGTGTCAGGCAGCTCCTATTTAAGTGATTTCTTGGTTGGAACAGGTGTGGCAGTAATCAGGCCTAGGGGTGGCTACGGAAATTGAACTCAGGTGTGATACACCACAGTTAGGTTATTTTTTAACAAGGGGGCAATTACTTTTTCACACAGGGCCATGTAGGTTTGGATTTTTTTTCTCCCTAAATAATAAAAACCATCATTTAAAAACTGCATTTTGTGTTTACTTGTGTTATATTTGCAGCACCTCTCAAGCTCCATCAAGTTGGATGGGAAGCGTCGGTGCACAGCCATTTTAAGATCTCTCCAGAGATGTTCAATCGGATTCAAGTCTGGGCTCTGGCTGGGCCACTCAAGGACATTCACAGAGTTGTCCTGAAGCCACTCCTTTGATATCTTGGCTGTGTGCTTAGGGTTGTTGTCCTGCTGAAAGATAAACCGTCGCCCCAGTCTGAGGTCAAGAGCGCTCTGGAGCAGGTTTTTATCCAGGATGTCTCTGTACATTGCTGCAGTCATCTTTCCCTTTATCCTGACTAGTCTCCCAGTTCCTGCAGCTGAAAAACATCCCCAGAGCATGATGCTGCCACCACCATGCTTCACTGTAAGGGATGGTATTGGCCTGGTGATGAGCGGTGCCTGGTTTCCTCAAACGTGACGCCTAGCATTCACACCAAAGAGCTCAATCATTGTTTCATCAGACCAGAGAATTTTGTTTCTCATGATCTGAGAGTCCTTCAGGTGCCTTTTGGCAAACTCCAGGCGGGCTGCCATGTGCCTTTTACTAAGGAGTGGCTTTCTTCTGGCCACTCTACCATACAGGCCTGATTGGTGGATTGCTGCAGAGATGGTTGTCCTTCTGGAAGGTTCTCCTCTCTCCACCGAGGACCTCTGGAACTCTGACAGAGTGACCATCGGGTTCTTGGTCACCTCCATGACTAAGGCCCTTCTCCCCCGATTGCTCAGTTTAGATGATCGGCCAGCTCTAGGAAGAGTCCTGGTGGTTTCGAACTTCTTCCACTTACGGATGATGGAGGACACTGTGCACATTGGGACCTTCAAAGCAGCAGAAATTTTCTGTAACCTTCCCCAGATTTGTGCCTCGAGGCAATCCTGTCTCGGAGGTCTACAGAAAATTCCTTTGACTTTATGCTTGGTTTGTGCTCTGACATGAACTGTCAACTGTGGGACCTTATATAGACAGGTGTGTGCCTTTCCAAATCATGTCCAATCAACTGAATTTACCACAGGTGGACTCCAATTAAGCTGCAGAAACATCTCAAGGATGATCAGGAGAAACAGGATACACCTGAGCTCAATTTTGAGCTTCATGGCAAAGGCTGTGAATACTTATGTACATGTGCTTTCTCAATTTTTTTATTTTTAATAAATTTGCAAAAATCTCAAGTAAACTTTTTTCACGTTGTCATTATGGGGTGTTGTGTGTAGAATTCTGAGGAAAAAAATGAATTTAATCCATTTTGGAATAAGGCTGTAACATAACAAAATGTGGAAAAAGTGATGCGCTGTGAATACTTTCCAGATGCACTGTATCTATATCTATAATTGAGCTAAGACTTTCATCCTAAAATCTGCCAATAAATTGTGAAAGAGGTACTTGCTTCCATAATCCTACTAAAGGATTGCTGGTGATTTTTCTCTAAGAGACTTGCTTAGAGAAAAAAAGTTAATTTGTAGGAGGGGACTTGCTTAATCCTGTTTTACAGCTTAATAATTTAGTAACTATAAGAACCCTGCTTATCAACACACAAGAAACAGCACATACCAAGCCAACAATTTGTTTAAATAGATGAGCAACTCCCTTAGTTAGGCTTCTAATGCAGTACACAATGGCACACCTCAAGAATTTAAAATGTAGGGAACGGCCATGTCATATATATGTCACATTGATCAATCGGATTTTTAAAATAACTTGAAACTAATTATTTACGCTTCTTTGGTGCTAGAATCTAAAATTTATGACTAGGTGACGAATGTTTTCCTTCAACAAAAGACATTCACAAATTCTTCTTTGTGTGCTTGTGAGAGGGAAAAGAGACTAATGTGCACAGTTGTGAATATGAGAAGAGAAGGTGAACCCAGGAGTGACAATATAATACTTTCAGAATAAGTGTGGCTATTAAATCATAGGTTTTCCCACTGTGCATGTCTTTGAAATGTGCAGCATCAACGTGGTATACTGTTATGGTAGAATGGAACCGCAGATAAGTAACTGCCAATCGATCCAAATTAAATGGCGCTCTGACACAGACTAGCTTTAACAATGCAAGCAACACGTTTGTTTGAAAATACAGTAAAATGTAAAGAATAGGCAGGACTCCTCCCCGAGCCCTTCTATTTATGTACCCTTTGCCCATGGCCCCTTCTGTGTGGGTCTTTTGCTTGGAAAAGCAGCTAGTCAGTTAGTCACATGATGGAAGGACTGGAGCCCTAAAAAGTGAAGTCTAATGTAGTGACTTTGCTTGAACACTTCCATTCTTGCCTTTGCAATCCCCACTTCCTCAATTTGGGAGTTTTTGTTAGTTCTTTGGATTTTTTGACCCTCACTCTGTTCTTGGAAATCTTCTGAGCTTTGTCTAGTGACTTTGCCCTTCTTTTTGTTGCTGCTACCTGTCTTTGGGTTCTGCTTTTGAAAGCATTTGCCCTGTCATAGACATGCGACTAGGAAGACGTTGTATAGACCAAGCAAAGGTAATTCCACACCAGGCCAGGGGGTGGCGGGGTGCACTAAATCTTCTCCTGTTATCTCTACAGACCAGCCATGGGAAAACCTGTATGATTTAAAACAAATGACGTCACTTCCGGTTCCAGCGCCTAGAAGAATATCACTTCCAGTTCCAGCGCCTAGAAGAATATCACTTTCGGTTCTGGCTGACTAATGAAGAACATCACATCCTGTCCTAGCCCTTAAAGCCGCCATCTTGACAAACCTTCATCAGTTCTGTTTTGGACTCGATATAGTGAACATCTCTGTATTTATCAATTACTCTTTTGCAGCCAGGAATAATATACAGGTGACTGCCCCAAACCTTTTTAAGTGTGTTGCGTGAATTTCTTTTACAGTAATCCCTCCTCGATCGCGGAGGTTGCGTTCCAGAACCCCCCGCGATAGATGAAAATCCGCGAAGTAGAAACCATATGTTTGTAAGGTTATTTTTATATATTTTAAGCCCTTATAAACTCTCCCACACTGTTAACATTATGAGAGCCCTCTAGACATGAAATAACACCCTTTAATCAAAAGTTTAAACTGTGCTCCATGACAAGACAGAGATGACAGTTCTTTCTCACAATAAAAAGAATGCAAATATATCTTCTCTTCAAAGGAGTGCCCGCATCAGGAGTAGAGAATTTCAGAGAGAGAGAGAGAGAGAGAGAGAGAGAGAGAGCAGAAGAAAAGCAAACAATCAAAAAATCAATACGTGTGCTTTTAAGTATGCCAAAGCACCGCAATAAAGCGACATTTTTCAGAGGAGCGTCAGTATCTTCTAAGCAAACAGCCACTGTGCAAACAGCTCCTCTGCTCACACCTCCTCTGTCAGGCACAGAGAACGTCAGAGAGAGAGAGAGAGAGAGAGAGAGAGCAGATTAAAGCAAACAATCAAAAAATCAATACGTGTGCTTTTGTGCTTTTAAGTATGCTGAAGCACCGCAATAAAGCGGCATCTTGTAGAGGAGCGTCCGTATCCTCTGGGCAAACAGCCCCTCTGCTCACACCCCCTCCGTCAGGCGCAGAGAATGTTAGAGAGGGTGAGAGAGGGCAGAGACAAGCAAACAATCAAGCAGCGCACGGGAAGCATACAGTGGTGTGAAAAACTATTTGCCCCCTTCCTGATTTCTTATTCTTTTGCATGTTTGTCACACAAAATGTTTCTGATCATCAAACACATTTAACCATTAGTCAAATATAACACAAGTAAACACAAAATGCAGTTTTAAATGATGGCTTTTATTATTTAGGGAGAAAAAATCCAAACCTACATGGCCCTGTGTGAAAAAGTAATTGCCCCCTGAACCTAATAACTGGTTGGGCCACCCTTAGCAGCAATAACTGCAATCAAGCATTTGCGATAACTTGCAATGAGTCTTTTACAGCTCTGGAGGAATTTTGGCCCACTCATCTTTGCAGAATTGTTGTAATTCAGCTTTATTTGAGAGTTTTCTAGCATGAACCGACTTTTTAAGGTCATGCCATAGCATCTCAATTGGATTCAGGTCAGGACTAGGCCACTCCAAAGTCTTCATTTTGTTTCTCTTCAGCCATTCAGAGGTGGATTTCCTGGTGTGTTTTGGGTCATTGTCCTGTTGCAGCACCCAAGATTGCTTCAGCTTGAGTTGACGAACAGATGGCCGGACATTCTCCTTCAGGATTTTTTGATAGACAGTAGAATTCATGGTTCCATCTATCACAGCAAGCCTTCCAGGTCCTGAAGCAGCAAAACAACCCCAGACTATCACACTACCACCACCATATTTTACTGTTGGTATGATGTTCTTTTTCTGAAATGCTGTGTTCCTTTTATGCCAGATGTAACGGGACATTTGCCCCCAAAAAGTTCAACTTTTGTCTCATCAGTCCACAAGGTATTTTCCCAAAAGTCTTGGCAATCATTGAGATGTTTCTTAGCAAAATTGAGACGAGCCCTAATGTTCTTTTTGCTTAACAGTGGTTTGCGTCTTGGAAATCTGCCATGCAGGCCGTTTTTGCCCAGTCTCTTTCTTATGGTGGAGTCGTGAACACTGACCTTACTTGAGGCAAGTGAGGCCTGCAGTTCTTTAGACGTTGTCCTGGGGTCTTTTGTGACCTCTCGGATGAGTCGTCTCTGCGCTCTTGGGGTAATTTTGGTCGGCCGCCACTCCTGGAATGGTTCACCACTGTTCCATGTTTTTGCCATTTGTGGATAATTGCTCTCACTGTGGTTCGCTGGAGTCCCAAAGCTTTAGAAATGGCTTTATAACCTTTACCAGACTGATAGATCTCAATTACTTCTGTTCTCATTTGTTCCTGAATTTCTTTGGATCTTGGCATGATGTCTAGCTTTTGAGGTGCTTTTGGTCTACTTCTCTGTGTCAGGCAGCTCCTATTTAAGTGATTTCTTGGTTGGAACAGGTGTGGCAGTAATCAGGCCTAGGGGTGGCTACGGAAATTGAACTCAGGTGTGATACACCACAGTTAGGTTATTTTTTAACAAGGGGGCAATTACTTTTTCACACAGGGCCATGTAGGTTTGGATTTTTTTTCTCCCTAAATAATAAAAACCATCATTTAAAAACTGCATTTTGTGTTTACTTGTGTTATATTTGCAGCACCTCTCAAGCTCCATCAAGTTGGATGGGAAGCGTCGGTGCACAGCCATTTTAAGATCTCTCCAGAGATGTTCAATCGGATTCAAGTCTGGGCTCTGGCTGGGCCACTCAAGGACATTCACAGAGTTGTCCTGAAGCCACTCCTTTGATATCTTGGCTGTGTGCTTAGGGTTGTTGTCCTGCTGAAAGATAAACCGTCGCCCCAGTCTGAGGTCAAGAGCGCTCTGGAGCAGGTTTTTATCCAGGATGTCTCTGTACATTGCTGCAGTCATCTTTCCCTTTATCCTGACTAGTCTCCCAGTTCCTGCAGCTGAAAAACATCCCCAGAGCATGATGCTGCCACCACCATGCTTCACTGTAAGGGATGGTATTGGCCTGGTGATGAGCGGTGCCTGGTTTCCTCCAAACGTGACGCCTAGCATTCACACCAAAGAGCTCAATCATTGTTTCATCAGACCAGAGAATTTTGTTTCTCATGATCTGAGAGTCCTTCAGGTGCCTTTTGGCAAACTCCAGGCGGGCTGCCATGTGCCTTTTACTAAGGAGTGGCTTCCTTCTGGCCACTCTACCATACGATACACCACAGTTAGGTTATTTTTTAACAAGGGGGCAATTACTTCTTCACACAGGGCCATGTAGGTTTGGATTTTTTTTCTCCCTAAATAATAAAAACCATCATTTAAAAACTGCATTTTGTGTTTACTTGTGTTATATTTGACTAATGGTTAAATGTGTTTGATGATCAGAAACATTTTGTGTGACAAACATGCAAAAGAATAAGAAAACAGGAAGGGGGCAAATAGTTTTTCACACCACTGTATCTGTATATCATTGAGGAGTTTTAGTTAATATGTAATACATGCTCTGATTGGGTAGCTTCTAAGCCATCCGCCAATAGCGTCCCTTGTATGAAATCAACAGGGCAAACAAACTGAACAAGCATGTACCATAAATTAAAAGACCCATTGTCCGCAGAAATCCGTGAACCAGCGAAAAATCCGTGATATATATTTAGATATGCTTACATTTAAAATGCGATAGAGTGAAGCCGCAAAAGTCGAAGCGCGATATAGCGAGGGATTACTGTATACCCATATCGTCTCCATGTATGACATTCTGGCTATTTTTTGTAATCTCTTTTCCTGATGTATCTATCTACTTAAAATAATATTGGCTTCATCATGGGCTCAGCCAGACCTCCATTCCATTTAGGGTGTCTGCTGTCAGCTACATTCTACGAAGCAGTGCATTATGGAGAAGACCTCCTACCTGCTCTTGCCCAAAGGAGAGCCTGTGCCATAACACCGTGCTGTGTGTATTCTCACCCCGGTGCTACAACAGCACCTAACAATTGTACCATTTTTTTAATATTCTTTCAGGTCACTTGGATATACAGCTTTACACTGGTAATTATCTGGATCTTTGACTATACTAGCTGTAACATCATATAAACACTCGCACTGTGACATAACCTTACACATAGAAAACAAATTATTTTTCCTATATGCTGATCTCCAAAATCATCTCCCACTAACAGGTCAACAAGACGTACAGCAAAGATTAAGGCTCTTTAATTGTAACCACAGTGCAATACCATTTAATCTCCAATAAAAATGATATATAAGATATTTGTAAAATACACACTCCCCAGTGGGGATCTACACACGAATACCTTTCCAAAAAGTAGCTATCAATTGCATAAATAACCCATTTTTTTCAAATGAAATCATCCCCTGGCCTCTTGCTTCATTTCATTATCATAAAAGAACAAACTAACACCCAGCTCCACCATAAACTGCCTTTTACATTTGTTCTATGTGGAGTGACGTAGTACTCTTCTCATGTGTTTATCTTTCTTTTTATTTTAAAGAAAAAAATCACAAAACTACAATTCAACAGTAAATCAAATGGCAACTTCACCTTTCCCCCAAAACTAGAAAAAGCATTTTGCACGGAACAATGTGATGTGATGGCACAAATAACAACTTTAAAATCTTCCATAGCATGTGAACATAATATTAATATCAGTTTAATGACATTTCTTTACAGAGATAGAAAATTTGATCCTAAAAAAAAAAAAAATAGTGGGTACAACTTGAATTTAGGAACTCCCGTGCCCATGCTGTATAAACACAAAAATTTTAATGTGGCATGGGAAAAATTGAAAGCTACTGTTTTGGTAGGTGAGAACAGTGATACCTGACTTGTGCACATCACAAGTTATCCTTCAGCTAGATTTAACAGCATAAGTCCAGTATAACATGACAGGCAAAACAGGCAGCTAATTCCAAAATGCAAGTATATAAAGATATTTTCATTTGGTGGAATCAAACATGTGGCACCAATTAAGCCCACCCAGGTACACTGGACTTTGTAGTAACCTGACAGAGACAGGGCAGTGATGGAGAACACCTCAGGCAGTTAAAAATAAACAGAGCTTTTCAAGAAGAGCAGCTCAGATATTTCAAAGAGAAACTTTATAGGTGTGATGTGCATTCATCCTATCAAAATAATACACTCTTGGGTATGGTGATACACAATCTCTTTTTTGTGCTTATACCCAATATAGTATCACATACACTTGCTCATATGACTTTTGCCCCACAGATCCAGCTTTAACACAGAAAAAGGTTTCCAGAGAATAGCAGAAGCGTAAGCTGTTAGTCACCGACAACATGAGAGATAAATACATAGCAAACACTGCTTACAATGGAGGTATATAGTCATAACGTTGAAGATGGCAAACAAAAAAACTTGACTTGAATAAATCAATTGCATTGTTGTTGAACAAAATGGTTAATAAATTTTGTGTTGTCTTTTTCATTTACTATCCTACATTTACCAAAGATAATTTTGATCTACCACACCTTTGCTGAACAATATGAATGATGCTCCTTATTGTATTAAGAATCCCACCCACAGCTGACTGCACTCCTCCAGAACACAGGACCCAATATCAATCGATCTTTCTAAAGGGCTCTGGCACTGAATGGTTTGATTAAAAAAAAAGCAGTCCAGCAATGGATTTCTAGCTAATGGGCATGGAGGCCAAACTATAAGATTTGCTGAGAATATGACATAGTCTGTGTTGACTGCAAACATGACAGGAAAATAGGATGAACCAAAAGAACACCTAGAAAAGTATATTTACTTTGACTAATTGAGGACCATTATTCTTTACTAAGTTTTTCTAGCTTAAAGAAAATTGTGATCAGTGTGCTCAATTACTGATATAAAGTTTGTGACAATAAAGAGTGTTCATCAGATTTGTTCTCGTAGGAACCCTGAATGGGAAGAAACAGTGAATAAGTTGCAATCAGTGTCAGCATGTTTCACTCTCTTTGCTATTACTTATTATGCTTTTACTGTACTAGCCTGCAAGTGACTTAAATTAGTTAATCCACAGAAACGTGGCAGAGCACAGATTACAAAAGTATGGGCAAGTATGCCTCGTTCACAAATTAACAGCTGTGCCAATGAACTAGCACTAATAGCAATCATACAGTCTGTGAAAGATCAGCCTCAACACAGACAGACAGGGACTCCAAATGTCCAAAATACACACCGTTTATTTTTCTCAACACAACACACACAGTGCACAGATCACCACAGTACCGCTCTGTCCTTTCTTCCGCCTCCACTTCGCTCTTGCAAGCTCCGTATATTGCCACCCGACTCTGGCTCCCCGAATGGAGTGAGGTGGCACCTTTTATCCCGCCCCAGATGTAGTCCAGGTGCTCCGTGATGGTCTTCCGGCAGCACTTCCTAGTGTGGCTGAAGTGCTGTTGTCTTTGGCTCAGGAACCATCCAAGCACCCCCTGGTGGTGGCCACGAACCCCCACAGGGCTGAGCTTCCCAGCTCCGTATCCGTGGCCCTGATGGAATCCAGGGAGGCTGCCCCCTTGCATTCAGTGGAATATATTGCCCTTCCCTGTTCCAAGCATCCCAGTGGGGCAAGATCTCCGGTCATCTGCCACAAGTCACACATACAGAGTCCAGTGAAATTCAAACTTTCAAGTCAAAACAAAATGCAACACACTACCACACTCCCAACACCATGATAAACAAAGATTATTAAAACAAAGAACTTCATTTTAATTATACTGTATATAAGGTGGCCAGATTCTACCTGAAAGAATATGGAACAGCCACTATTGGGAAAAGTGGGATTATTAGAGTGGTTGGATTCTGGGTATTGTGGTTTTAAAATACTGTATACAAATATTTTGAGCATGTGAAAGACTCTGTATAAATAAAATGTATCATTATTATTATAAAACAGGTGTATACTTCTCATACACATGACAACTATAAAAAAACGTATCAAGAAATACAGTCTTCAAAGCCACTCATATAATAAAATATTATACTACTTCTGTACTTTAAACAACATCTTATGCACTTTCACTTTCACTGCTGTGTTCCAATGGTATCTATAACCACTTTGATGCTGCTTGAATAAAGGATAACACAATTAAATTAGAAAGCCATACGCAGGCACTCAGATCACATTTTACTTATGGTGCTGAATGATACGCAAGCAGCCCTATGCTTGCATAAATTACCTGGCACACTTACTCTTTTTTGGCTTCTTTTTATTTTTTGGTAATGATAAGCTAAATAATATCCCTTTATCCTCCATGGGAAATAGAACAATATGCTTGGCATATCAGATTGTTTTTCTCAGAACCAAATACAGTACAGGCCAAAAGTTTGGACGCATCTCCTCATTCAATGTGTTTTCTTTATTTTCATGACCATTTACATTGGTAGATTCTCACTGAAGGCATCAAAACTATGAATGAACACATGTGGAGTTATGTACTTAACAAAAAAGGTGAAATAACTGAAAACATGTTTTATATTCTAGTTTCTTCAAAATAGCGACCCTTTGCTCTGATTACTGCTTTGCACACTCTTGGCATTCTCTCGATGAACTTCAACAGGTAGTCACCTGAAATGGTTTTCCAACAGTCTTAAAGGAGTTCCCAGAGGTGTTTAGCACTTGTTGGCCCCTTTGCCCTCACTCTGCGGTCCAGCTCCCCCCAAACCATCTCGACTGGGTTCAGGTCCGGTGACTGTGGAGGCCAGGTCATCTGTCGCAGCACTCCATCACTCTCCTTCTTGGTCAAATAGCCCTTACACAGCCTGGAGGTGTGTTTGGGGTCATTGTCCTGTTGAAAAATAAATGATCGTCCAACTAACCTGACTTCTGCACAACACAACTGCTGGTCCCAACCCCATTGATAAAGAAAGAAATTCCACTAAATAACCCTGATAAGGCACACCTGTGAAGTGAAAACCATTTCAGGTGACTACCTGTTGAAGCTCATCGAGAGAATGCCAAGAGTGTGCAAAGCAGTAATCAGAGCAAAGGGTGGCTATTTTGAAGAAACTAGAATATAAAACATGTTTTCAGTTATTTCACCTTTTTTTGTTAAGTGCATAACTCCACGTGTGTTCATTCATAGTTTTGATGCCTTCAGTGAGAATCTACCAATGTAAATGGTCATGAAAATAAAGAAAACACATTGAATGAGGAGGTGTGTCCAAACTTTTGGCCTGTACTGTACATATTTTTTTAAGAAATTTAAGTTCTTTCTGAATTTCTTTGTTAAATGAGCGTAAGTGGGTAGTCATATCAAAGGAAACGAGACCCTTGATATCTCACCTAAACAGTTCCTAGTTCTTAAAGGATAAGTTCAGTATTTTTCAACTCAATGTTCTTTCTTCAGATTCATGATATATATTCATTTGCCACATAAAATTGTATTCTAAACTGACACGTTTGCTTCATAAATATAGAATATCTGATTGGTCTGATATTGCCCATTTTGAATAGAATTGAGAGTATTAGTTATTTTTAATGTACTGAAGTACATACACTTTACAGTGACTTGCACATTGCTCTGTCAATGGACTGAGAAATATGCCATGTTTTAATATGGGGCATGTGAAATTCTAAGGGCACAGTTACCAGCACAAAATATGGTCCAGAAATGGCCTAAAAAATTAGTTTTTTGAGTCCAAAGGAACAAAATATTAGGGAACTCCAAAAAACCTAAACATCTTGCATACCTAGACATCAAGATGAGTCGAACTTTATATCACATCTAGATGCATTTCCATTACAGTTATGCGCAAAATAAAAGCGATACTTCTGCAATGTCAACAAAACACACATGCGAATTGTCTGCGTTTCCACTGAGTGAATTTATGTGAATAAAGTTTGTTTTTATCCCTGAAATGATGGGTGTTGGTTCTGTTAGTTCAATTACGTCTACAATTGCCGTGTTTGTTTTTAATCAAAGGCAACGGAGTGAGTGAATACAATAAGGAGAAGGGAGACTCCTTATACTTGGCCGAGGCAATGTATTAGGGATTTTTTTTAAACTGTCTGCAGTGATTTTACCAAGGATTTTAGGATAAGCAGCTCAACATTCATGGAATTATGTGTCCCCTGCTGTAGCATACAATAGCGAGCCAGTCCCAACTGAGAAGTGCATAGCCATGGCGCTTTATAAACTGGCTATCTGTGAAGAGTATAGGGTTGTTGCTGAGATTTTTGGTGTGAGCAAAACCACTTTTCACAGGTGTGTATATGGGGTGTGTTAGGCCATATGCTCCAAACTATAGGGAGGTCCAGATCTAATTATGCAACGTTTAATGCAATGCAGGAAAACAATGCAAGCCAAAAAAATTGTTAAAAATATCTTGTAATAAACGAAAATGGACTTACATTGAATTTATTCACTGATTTTTCATGTAATGTCTCACTTGTCCTCCATTCAGTTGTGAATTCTCTATGTAATAAACTTAATAAGTTATAGCGTAATGAAAATTCCATAATTAGATCTGGACTACCCTGTAATGAGGCAATACATCACATTACCAAATGTGAAAAGAGTCATGGCAGATTTCACAGTGCACTTACAAGGCACACAAAATACCTCAGGTGTACAGTGTAATCAACGGCTGACATATCCCTATTTGTGCACCAAGTGACGGGTGCCTGGATTATACTAAAAGGAAAGGCTGGACATCTGTTGTTCTGCAGGTGGTCGTTGATGACAGATTAATGATCAGGGACATTTGTGCTGGGTCACCTGGTAATCAATATGATCCTGTTGTTTTTGCAACTTTACATTTGCACAGGTATTTGAAAATGTATGCCACGTCACATGACCTAAATGTGAAAAAGTGTTTCCATTGCATTTGCAAATTATTGTTTTTTTGTATCACCTGAAAAACCACCTCAAGTGAGCATTTAAACTTTTTTGCGAATTTTGAATTTTTTCAAAATTCACGTCTTTCCATTACCATTTTTTTGTTTCACAATTTCAACATGTGCATTAAAGGAGGTTAATGGAAACAAGGCTAGTGAGTCAGGAACAGCAGAAAAAAAAACTGATTTCTATATTTATCATAATCTATATTTTCCCTGATAATTTGTTCACTGCACTCTGTATTGCACATAGTGAAGAGCACTATATAAACAAAAGTTGTATTATATTGTATTTCAAAACATTTATAAGTAATTCTTATGAAGACAAAAAGATAAGGCATAAAAACCAATGCAAAGCAAAAAGAATTAACACAGATTAACTTGACAGAAATGTATCACCACCAACTAATACTGATCATCTTGTGCAGCCCATCAGACTCATAACAAGGTAAAGAATAACAACACAGGCCGCAACCTGACACTACTGAGGCTTCATTTACTGTGGATGCTTGCTGGTGTTCTGTCAAACCACACAACCTATCAAAATATGCCTCTGCACATGCGCAGTACACATGCATTCTAAAACAACAGTCAAATATGTTTCTTAAATAAATCAATAAAATGTAATGAAACGGACCCTACTAAAATTATTATTTGGCACTTAAGCCATTAGGGGAAACATCAACAACGCCTCAATCCAATGCCTTTGCCAATTTAATCTATGTGTTTTTGTCCAGCATTGTTCTGATAGTAAGCCAAGCATGATTGCATTGTGCAACCTTACCAAAAAAACTTGGCTGATGGTGAGTAATACCGTAAAAATATTATGTTCATTTTGGTGTTTTCACTTTTAAACGTGTAAATATTTTGCGTGTGTAGCATTTTTCGACAAGGCAGCACAAATTGACAGAACACCGACCACTTAAACAGGTGAGTGCCGACAATACCGCGGTAAACGCGATACCGCGCGCTCCCGTTACGTGCAGCTGCGCGACGCCTATACCGCGCGCCCACGTCGCCCACATTTCTTACGCGCCCGTACGTCACAAACAGTACTTTAACTGCACAGCTGTCCCTCCAGAGGATGCTGCCGTGTGCTTCCAACTTTCTTTTTTTGTCTTAAGTTTGCCCGAAAGCACAACTATGTGGACCACTTTAAAGAAATGTCTGGAAAGTTCACAACAATGCCGAAGGGATGTTAAAAAATAGTTTAAAGGAGCAGCGAAGCCTGCTGTTACACGCCTGCCGAAAAGGCGCCCACGAGACTTGCTCCTCTTAAACCTTCCGTGTGGCGCTTACACCAAAAAATAAATAAAGAAACAAAAATGTGAACACAGTCCTCTTACCCAGATAGCGCCTGATTTCCAACAGGATTTGAGGGGGTCCACCGTTCAGCTGATAGCACAGAGATCCCATACAGAAGAATAGCAGGGTGGCCATGCAGAAGCCATAGTCGTGCAGGGAGAAGCGCAAAAAGGTCAAGGAAAGCCAGCCGCCGAGGGGTTTCGTATCTCTGCTGTGGTTCGGAGGTGCACTTATGTGGCGGCTACTGTTGTTGTAATTCTTCATCATCTCCTGCTCACACGCAGTCGCCGTGAATGGTCATCCATCAGCCTGTGAAAAGTGAAAAGTTCGCGCTGGCTCATCTGAAAGTCGACATCGCGCGTCTAACTGTCAGCGAGCGAACGAAAGGGCGCTCTTCGTGTCGTCTTCCCTGACTCCTGTGCCACTCCTCTCAGCCTGTTATCTGCAGTCTGTCAGCCTCCGTGGGTGCCTTGTGAGGCTCGAGCATTTCGGAGAGGGCAGTTAAGAAACCATCCTGCACTGACTTTAAACCTCAGCTGTGGTGTCGAGTTACCGGCGGGCGGTCGAGCTAGGCGGTGAACGAGCGTTGAGCAGCTGCACTACAAAAAGCAAAGCGGCTGCCACGCGTTGTAACGGCGAAGCGACATCTAGCGGCTCAGGGGCGCCTGCGCGACCTGGCAGCGCCTCGAAAAAATCCCAGACACTTTGGCAAATTTGTAAGCATTGGAGTGTGCAAGGAAACTAAAACGTCTGCCTGAAGAAAATAAACTTCAAAGAACGCGTGGGGCTCTCGCTCATCGCATCATATTATAACTGGTAACTAGCTGTTTTCATCGGCTATGAATGCACGTCGAGATGAGATTCTAAGTTTTTTCCGTTTTGATACACGAGACATCTGGCTGCAAAAGTCAGATGGATATGACGAACGTAATTTCATTCTGAATTAATTCCGAGAATTAGGCGGCTTACAAGGCATTTCATTCAGAGTTATTTCACATTCACCCTATTCAGGTGGCAGATCGACCGACCGACCATGAGCTGTCTGTATCTGCTCATTCCAAATCAGACGTGCCAGGCAGCAGCATCTGGCGTGAGGTGGGAAGTCAGTCGAATGTAGGATACAACACAGACAGACAGTCACGCGTGACTTTGGAATTTAGAAGGAAATGGCGACCATACAGAAATGGAAAAGTAAATTTGAATGTAATCGGGTGAAGGGAGACAGTCAATCAGTACAAACTACTTGGCAACTCAAGGCCACAGGCTTGTTCTCCAGCACTCACTCTGTCACCTTCAGCATGTTGTTACACCTGTCATTATCCCTGACTTCGTAAACATGGCACGTGATCTATTAAGGGCTGCAATGGATAAGTTTTTGCTCCAGTTAAGACCTGCATTTGAACTGGAAATCCCATCTAAGTTAAGTATATTCTTATAATGTATTAGACCTTTACTGTGTCATTGCAGAAAAACATATTTACCGTTTGTAGGAATGTATTAAAAAAACGGTAAAATTTTCCAGATATTGAGGTTTTTGTTGTGTTACATATTTTAAATTGCCATTGCTATTTAAACAGTTCATGCATCCATCCATTATCCAACCCGCTATATCCTAACTACAGGGTCACAGGGGTCTGCTGGAGCCAATCCCAAGGCAGGAAACAAACCCCGGGCAGGGCATCAGCCCACTGCAGGGCGTGCACACACACACACACACTAGGGACAATTTAGGATCATGTCTTTGGACTGTGGGAGGAAACCCACGCAGACACGAGGAGAACATGCAAACTCCACACAGGGAGGACCCGGGAAGCGAACTCAGGTCTCCTAACTGCGAGGCAGCAGCGCTACCCACTGCACCACTGTGCCGCCTTAAACAGTTCAGTGTTATTGAATTAGTATTTAGTGCATGTGTCCTCCGTATCAGAGATCATTACAGGTATTTGGTTAGCTTAAAGTGCAAAATGAAAAGTACTCCATGCATGTTTGTCAAATTCAAACTCTAATGCCGTACTAAATTTCACATTGAATTGCCTTTCTAACTGCAAAATGACAGTAGGAACATAACAGTTAATTACACAATGACTTAAGTTAGGAGGAGTATTCATTTTTAGAAATAGTGTCAGTTAACAAAGAGAGACAAGGCACAGGAGGAAATGACAGGGGCAGCTAATTCATTGCTGTTTCTTCTTCTGTGATCATTAAGTAGCATTTGTTTTCTAAAAAGTTTATCTTGAAAAAGTAAAATACATCCAACAGATCTGTGTAGCTTAGTTATATTTGTTACATTTTTTTAAAAAGTAAGGTCAACCCATTGGTGCCTTTTTGAATTTACCCCAAACTCAAACAGCTGACTTCTAGGCCCATACAGGCCCAATTTAGGGCTCAGGACTAAACAGTTTTGTAATACAAAAATGCCTTTTAAGGAAGAGTGAAGTCTATAAAGCCTCTGACTTTGAAGGACAATCCAAACAAAAATCTTTATAAATACAGAATTTATTTTAATATAACAAAAAGCAGGCAAACAAAGAAATAGGTAAAAATGGGGAAAAAGGATTTACCCAACCAGTCTAAAATTGAAATCTATTTTAGTCCGTGACTTCCAGCCATTGGGTGTGTCAGACTTGCCAGGTATAGTTGCTGAATGTCACAAGGCAGGTTAAATTTACCAACTGAATGCTGTCACAATCGTGCTCATTTCTCATTATGACAGCCAAAATTACAGGCTGCCTAACATGCATTGTACTTCCAGATGAGCATTCATTGGTTGCCCGCTCTCATAACACAAAGCCTGGCCCAATGATTAAAGGTGAAATCAAATCTATTAGATTTTGTCGGAGCAAGTTGCAGACTTGATGGAGGTAGTCACTGGCCATGTCACATTGTGCAATCGGTGTCACAGAAATATGCTGCTGACTCCCTCTGACTTGCTAAAATTATGTAAAAGAAAGCATACACCTGAAACTCACTGGAAAAATTGTCCAAAGTGCCATGGCATTAACACACATAGTAGCACAGGAGTAATTTAGAACCCCTAGTCAACCTAATTAGTATTTCTTTGGTGATGTGGGATGAAAACCCAGCTGAAGGCTCAGATTGCTGGTATGGAAGGAATATACTGCAATATCAATAAGTACTGGTAGAGGACCAAATATTTGTTAGGGACAGGCAAAAGATTGAGATACTAGGAAAACTAACAATAAGCAAAATGTATAATGTGCGTAATGCACAAAATGAGAATTAAGGTCAAACTCCTTCTTTAATGCATATTAATGGGTCCAAACTAGGGCAGTGAACCTGCCTGGAAGCACTCTTTAATAGTCCCCAATTAATGACATTATCAAGCAACAGCAGCCATCACATGACTGGCAATTGAAACCATTACTATAAATCAGGTGGCCGTGTCCATAATCTGAAATATGGCCAAAAGGTGAGGACTGAGCTTGTCCCAAACAGAAGTGTCTTCTAGTCCTTCCTGGCTCAACCTCACTAATTTGATTCTGTCTACCTGAGCCTCCTCACCACCAATCAATAATCAGTTCACAGCTTAGCATATCTCTCTTTTCCCAGGTATCCAGAACATAGGACTCAGATTAAATGAGACAAAAAATAGACAATCATTGACCTTTGGTACAAGATACACTTATTAATTACAGTATGTTGTGTTCAGACATGGAGGAGATTAATTCAGAAGACTAATAACAAATTGCTGCTTAAATTCAGCTCAGAACAGCCATTGCTCCCAGTCACACTCCACCAGGTATTTTTGTCAGTTCCTCCTAAGACCGTCCAGAGGCACCATGTTTTTTAAAAGAAAATATGTTTTAGTTGGAATAGTTGAGGGCAATGGGGCATACTAAGCACTAAAGGGACAGGCTAAATTGTTATCACAAAGAGGCAGGAATTCATAAACCAAGAAAGAATTTAAAGCATCAAATCCAAAATGCAAGACACATTTGAAATCAGGGAGCAAAATAGATTTTCCATCACAAAAATCCTTTACTGCTTGGATACTCCAACAAAACAAATTGTTTTCAATAATCATGACCCTGTAGTTAGGATATAGCGGGTTGGATAATGGATGGATGGATGGATAATCTTTCATCCAAAGTGTTGACATCTTAAATAGGCTGGGAAAAGTCATGAGGCTTCCTTGTTACTTGATTGGCAATATGCATACCAACTTTCACCAAGATAATGCCCAATGAGCAAAGCTTAGCATAAAATGATGGAAACATATCTAAAAACCAGAATACAAATTGTCATATGTGGTGATTTTATGGCAATAATAATAACATTAATAAACAAGTTTAGATACACATTTGAAAAATTCCAAAAATTAAAATGGAAATTCCAGGGAAGTCATAAGATTATTTCCTAACAATTTCAGTGTAAGCATTGCAGTCTCCCAATAGGACAACTGAGTGAGTAGGTGAACACCAAATCTGAGGTCTCAAAGCCGGAATACTCTGAATTACATGTAAAAAGTTTTCCTCAGTGTAACTTGAATTATGTTACAGTGACTTTCTTGTTCATTGGTTGTGTGCTTGTGATTGTCCATACGCTGCCCTCTCACATGGTGCAACATTATTGCTAGAGAGTGCTGTGACAAGGGTGATGTTCGAAAAGCCTTAATGCAAACAGAAAGGGACTTTAGACCACACCATTAATAGGGCTTAGCCAAAAGGAGATTCAGAAACTTAGGAATTGGTCATATCAAATGTCAACCAATAATAATAAACAAGACCAAAATGCAAACTGGAAGTGTTAGTAAAATGAGGTTAACCATGACTAAACAATCCTTTTCATAATTAAAAGATTGCAGCAGAATGTTTTGCTTTATATTGTAAAGCTTGGAAGCCATGTTCTATGTGTCATCATCTTATAAAGACCTGAACTCAACATCACATGACCGACGACAGGCATAGCAACCACAAACAAAATGAAAGCAACAATGCAGAAATACAAAATGACACCTTGATGACATCACCAAAATATGAAAGTACTTAAAAAAGTTATGCAACATTATGTAAGAATATTCAAATTCTTTGCAAACTAATTATAATAAAGGGAGAGAAACCACCATGCCATCTCCCCCAAGTCTGATGCCATGTACAGAGATGACTATATCTAGCCACTGTTTATCAACTTCTCACACAAATTCAAGCTCCTCTGCCATAAAAGTTACATTCCATGTGCCACAAGTCATTTTTCCTTGCCAAGGTCTTGACCCTCATTCAAATAGCATTGCACCTGTCCTCTGACTAGTGGCAGATAAAGTAGTTATGGGTATGGGTATCTTCGCCAGCAGGCCCAGCTGTAGGAGTCTGTCTGGAAATTCATATTCTGATGTTCTGTTTGGACAAGTGTATCATGGGTAACTCTATAAGGCGTACATGGCACCCACCTGGCAACAGACAACATGGCTCTGAGGATTAGAATGGCACACAAGCCCTTCTGACATGTCAAGGTCACAATTCTAGGAGAAATATATGATACTAGGAAATACGCGGACCTCCAACTCTCAAATAAGGTGGTTCGAATAGGGAAAGCTGAACCTTTCCATTTTGGGAAGACGTGTTTTTATTTCACCATGAAAACATACAGCTTTTTCATATGTTGCTGCTGTTCTTTTTCTTACTTCCTATTATGGAGTCCTTTGGTGCAGTCAGTGATTATTAAACACATTACTTATACTTGATTATGAATCCAGAAGACATATGTAGCGTGTCCTGGGGGATTACCAATAGTTGGACTTGTCAGATTCGAACTTCTATTACAATAAACTTTTCTGCCCACCAGTAAGATGCTCAGCAGATTCCTTGTCACATTGTTGATCATTTTATTTTTCCACAGATGCTGTGATTTAAAATTTTTTGACTTACGAGAACGTTTCATGCTGTAAGCTTTCAATTACAACCAAGATCAAGGTTCCAGTAGTTTGTAAGTACCAACAGGTTGCTGTGTAGTATGACGGTCAGCTGCCATTCGTCTTCTTCCTATCACATAATTTGCTTTGTGCTCATCAGATTTTGCCGCTGTTCTTTTTCTTTCTGCCATGTCACCTTCTCGATCAGTTTGCCGTAGGAAACACACAAGCCCAGCTCGCTTTGCCAAGGCTGGAGCTACCTGAAATTTGTTGATTCACCAGCACATATCAGGTCATAAATTTTCAATTAGGAACAAGGTCAAGGTTCTAGGCCTAGTAGTTCAAGAGTAATTATGTGACAGACCAACAAACCTTAACATTATATCTCTCTATTATAATAAAAAAAACTTGGGTTGAGATGTGATCTTCTCGCAAAATACTTTGACATCCCGCAAGAGACATTTTAATGTCCCACGAGAGAAAGCAATGAGACAAAAGGACAGCTCCTGTTCAGGCTTTTAAATGATTGACGTGCAGCACAACAAGAAGAACATGCAGCTTGGCAGCAGCAAGCCAGCAGCTGATCCATCCGCATCTCCTTAGCGCGCGTTCAGCAGTACTGTATATATATATATATACTTTTATAATTACTTTTATTGGAGACTTTTATTGTTGAGATGTAACCAATACAGTTGAATCTTGCATCTGCTACATGGAATTCTAGGTCCTCTGATTTTTCCTCTCAAATTTCAAAGGCATTAGGTGTTAGGTTGATCTATACTAATAAAAGGCAAAGCCCTCACTGACTGACTGACTCACTGACTCATCACTAATTCTCCAACTTCCCATGTAGGTAGAAGGCTGAAATTTGGCAGGCTCATTCCTTACAGCTTCCTTACAAAAGTTGGGCAGGTTTCATTTCGAAATTCTATGCATAATGGTCATAACTAGAAGCTATTTTTCTCCATTTACTGTAATGGAGTTGAGCTCGAAAGCCGTGGGGGGCGGAGTTTTGTGTGACATCATCACGCCTCCCACGTAATCACGCATTACGTACAAAACCAGGAAGAGCTACAAAAAGCACTGAAGAAAACATGCATTATATAATTAAGAAGGCAGCGAAACAATTAGAAGCGAGCGAGTGACATATAAAACCATATTCAGCGGCTCACGTGAACTGACCCAGTGCGCAGACAAAAAGCAACAGTTCCAAAGAGTGCTGAACAAAAACCGAATTACACTGCTACGCTCAAATAGATAAACCACACGCCGTGGCGCAATGGTAGAGCCTTCAGCCTGTAGCGCCGAGGTTCGATTCCCGAGAGGGGATGCACTAAGTATATACACACGCTTCTTGATTCATTTTAGCCTCGCATCCCCTTGGTTTGAGGCGTATGAAAAAATATCGGTTAGCAGAAAGACAGATCACCAATTGAAGCTTTATGAATAATGGATACTTTATTCGCGATCAATGATTGTTTTGGTAAAGCCATACTCAGTGTATTCATTAGATGAACGGTAAAAAAGTAAGAGCGAGGGGGGGTAACTTATTGAGGCACACAGGCAAAACCACAATAGCACGCGGGCTCGATGTACTGTAGTGCGCGATCACATTCGAAAAAATATTTCTTTTCAAGTTCTATTTAGTCCATATGTGTCAAACTCAAGGCCCACGGGCCACATCCGCCCAGTGTAATTATATCCGCCCGAGATCATTTTATATACTGTATTATTGTTATTAATGGCCGGGGATATGAAGCGCTGGTAACACAATAAACTACAGATCCCATAATGCAGCGCTTCAGCTGCCTTGCCAACACTTACGCGTTAATCAAGTCTAGCTTATGATGCTGCAAGTTATTGCGCAGCTAGCCCACACGATGCCGAGAGAAAAGGTGATTCTGAACATAGAGCCTTTAAAACCGATGGGAGGCTGAGTATATGTTTACTGACATTGCGGTAAACCCGTGTGTCTCATTTGTGGAGCTAATGTGGCTGTAATTACAGAATTTAATCTAAGACGGCACTATGAGACAAAACATCAAGATAACCTGAAAGACCTGAATGCAATGCACAAGATACAGAAAGCAGAAGAGTTAAAGAAGAATCTGACACTTCAGCAGACGTTTTTACCCGTGCAAAATCACAAAGTGATTTCAAGTGAAGCTACTTTTATGGGAGACACAAATGCACCAGTGCAACTTGCCCCACTTTCCCTGTTGCCAAGTAATGTTGAACCAAGTTGGCACTACGGTGTTCCCAAATACGCACTTTGCTGATAAACTGGCGCACTGCGCACTGAGTTCGCACGGCGCTTTGGTGACTTTGAAGAACAAAAAGAATTTTGAGTTGTTTACGCAACCCATTTGCTGTCGATGTGGAAACTGCACCTGTGCAGATTCAGATGGAGGTGATTGAGCTGCAGTGTAATGGCACACTGAAGGCAAAGTACGATACTGCAGGCCCACAGTTTATTCCCTCCATTCCCGCAGAAATGCTCCAGCTCCGTCTACATGCGGCTCGAACCTTGTGCATGTTTGGTAGCACATATCTGTGTGAGAAGCTCTTCTCAGTCATGAAGACTAACAAAACAGCACACAGGAGTCGCCTCACTGATGAGCACCTGCAGTCCATCCTGAGAATCTCCACAACACAGAACCTCACACCAAACATAAACGAACTTGTTGCCAAAAAGATGCCAGCGTCCAGCTCTGATAAAATGACATATGAGCAAAGACAACTGAATGATTTGATTTGTTATTGCTGAAAAGAACAAATTTTATTTATATTTCCAGGTTTTGTTATGCACCATGTTCATATTTGAATTTGTATAATTTTGACAGGATATATTTTTATGGAGAGCAAAATCTTTTGGGATATTTAAAATTTAAGTTTATTTTTATATAAAATTACATAAGAGTAAAGAAATTTGAATGTTTGTTCTTTTAACGTTTACTTTATTTCTAACTTGTATAATTTAGACAGGATATATTTTTATGGAGAGCAAAATATTATAAGTTATTTAAGGTTTGAGTTGATTTATTCCGGAATAATATTCTGTCGACTAAATAAAAATTCCTTCTATTTAAAATTTAAATAGAACTTGAACAGAAACGATAGTTCATAATATCCACGCAGACTTGCGTAAAGAGGGGAGTCATCCGTTTTAACAAACAGCGTATTGCACTGATACGAAATAGCCTGCCCATTTAATTATTTAGGAATGGATAAATAAATTAAGATTTTTGTACAAACAGTCATTTTTCTTCCTTCATGGATTCTGTCACCCCCAGCAACAGTTGCTCGCACCCCAAAGACTGTACATATGTATATATATATATATGTGTGTATATATGTATATAAGTATGTATATATATGTTTATATGTGTGTGTGTGTGTATATGTATATATACTCAGCAAAAAAAAAACGTCCCTTTTTCAGGACTGTGTATTTCAACAATAATGTTTTAAAAATCCAAATAACTTTACAGATCTTCATTGTAAAGAGTTTAAACAATGTTTTCCATGCATGTTCAATTAACCATAATCAATTAATTAACATGCACCTGTGGAATGGTCGTTAAGACCTTAACAGCTTACAGAAAGTAGGCGTTTAAGGTCACAGTTCTACAAACGCAGGACACTAAAGAGACTTGTCTACCGACTGTGAAAAACACCCAAAGAAAGATGCCCAGGGTCCCTGCTCATCTGCGTGAACGTGCATTAGGCATGCTGCAGGGAGGCATAAGGACTACTGATGTGGCTAGGGCAATAAATTGCCATGTCCGCACTGTGAGACGCCTAAGACAGCGCTACAGGGAGACAGGAAGGACAGCTGATCATTCTCGCAGTGGAAGACCACATGTAACAACACCTGCACAGGATCGGTACATCCGAATATCACACCTGCATGACAGGTACAGGATGGCCACAACAACTGCCCGAGTCAAACCAGGAACACACAATCCCTCCATCAGTGCTCAGACTGTCCGCAATAGGCTGAGAGAGGCTGGACTGAGGGCTTGTAGGCCTGTTGTAAGGCAGGTCCTTACCAGACATCATCTGCAACAACGCCGCCTATGGGCACAAACCCACCTTCGCTGGACCAGACAGGAGTGGCAAAAAGTGCTCTTCACTGATGAGTCACGGTTTTGTCTCACCAGGGGTGATGGATGGATTCATGTTTATTGTCGAAAGAATGAGCGTTACACCGAGGCCTGTACCCTGGAGCGGGATCGATTTGGATTGATGGCTAGGGCCATTCCCCCCAGAAATGTCCAGAAACTTGCAGGTGCCTTGGTGGAAGAGTGGGGTAACATCTCACAGCAAGAACTGACAAATCTGGTCCAGTCCATGAGGAGGAGATGCACTGCAGTACTTCAAGCAGCTGGTGGCCACACCAGATACTGACTGGTACTTTTGATTTTGAGCCTCCCTTCATTCAGGGACACATTGTGAAACATTTTTAGTTTATGTCTTATGGTGTTGACTCTTTTAGTGTTCATACAAATATTTACATATTAAGTTTACTGAAAGTAAAAACAGTTGAAAGTCAGAGGACGTTTCTTTTTTTGCTGTGTATATGTACATATGTATATATATATATGTATATATATATATGTGGATGTATGTGTATATATATATGTATATATATACTGTATATACAAAGTATATGTGTGTGTGTATATATATATATATATGTGTGTATATGTTTATATGTATATATGTATGGATATGTATATATATATATATGTTTATGTGTGTGTGTGTATATATATATATATACTGTATATATATATACTGCTCAAAAGAATTAAAGGAACACGTTTTAATCAGAGTATAGCATAAAGTCAATGAAACCTATGGGATATTAATCTGGTCAGTTAAGTAGCAGAGGGGGTTGTTAATCAGTTTCAGCTGCTGTGGTGTTAATGAAATTAACAACAGATGCACTAGAGGGGCAACAATGAGATGACCCCCAAAACAGGAATGGTTTAACAGGTGGAGGCCACTGATATTTTTCCCTCCTCATCTTTTCTGACTGTTTCTTCACTAGTTTTCTAGGAGACAAGCAGTTACTCTAGGAGAGCTGGAGAGGGCCATGGAAGGTCCATAACCCATCAGCAGGACCAGTATCTGCTCCTTTGGGCAAGGAGGAACAGGATGAGCACTGCCAGAGCCCTACAAAATGACCTCCAGCAGGCCACTGGTGTGAATGTCTCTGACCAAACAACCAGAAAAACTTCATGAGGGTGACCCAAAGGCCCCATGTCCTCTAATTGGCCCTGAGCTCACTGCCCAGCAGCATGCACCTCGATTGGCATTCGCCATAGAATACCAGAATTGGCAGATGCACCACTGGTGCCCTGTGCTTTTTACAGATGAGAGCAGGTTCACCCTGAGCACGTGACAGAAGTGAAAGGGTCTGGAGAAGCCATGGAGAACATTATGCTGCCTGTAACATCATTCAGCATGAGCAGTTTGGTGGTGGGTTAATGATTGTCTGGGGAGGCATATCCATGGAGGGTCACACAGACCGCTACAGGCTTGACAAAGGCACCTTGGCTGGCATTAGGTATCAGGATGAAATCCTTAGACCCATTTTCAGACCCTATGCTGGTACAATGGTTCCTGGTGCACGACAATTCCTGGCCTCATGTGGTGAGAGTATGCAGGCAGTTCCTGGAGGATGAAGGAATTGATACCATTGACTGGCCACCACACTTTCCTGACCTAAATCCAATAGAACACCTCTGGGACATTATGTTTTGGTCCATCCAATGCCACCAGGTTGCACCTCAGACTGTCTAGGAGCTCAGTGATGCCCTGGTCCAGATCTGGGAGGAGATCCCCCACACCACCATCTGTCATCTCATTAGAAGCATGCACCGATGTTGTCAGGCATGTATACAAGAACACAGGGGCCATACAAAGTGCTGCGTACAATTTTGAGTTGCTGCAATTCAATTTTGGCAAAATGGACTAGCCTGCCACAATTTTTTCACTCTGATTTTTGGGGCGTCTTTTGAATTCAGGGCTCTGTAGGTTGATCATTTTCATTTCCATCAAACGATGTGGCATCCTTTCGTTCCTAACACATTACCCAGTCTATATCAGTATAGATATCCAGGAGGATTTCTTTTTCCCATTGAGATCTGATGTGTTTTCAAAGTGTTCCTTTAATTTTTTTATTCTACACGTAATGGTCATAACGGTCGACAACGTCCACCATGTTGAACTTTCTTATTTATGGCCCCATCTTCACGAAATTTGGTAGGCGGATTCCCTGCGCTAACCGAAACCGATGTATGTACTTATTTCGATGGTATGATGCCACTGTCGGCCACCATATTGAAGTTTCCAACGTCACTAATTCTCCAACTTCCCGTGTATGTAGAAGGCTGAAATTTGGCAGGCTCATTCCTTACAGCTTACTTACAAAAGTTAAGCAGGTTTCATTTCGAAATTCTACGCGTAACGGTCATAACGGTCAACAACGTCCGCCATGTTGAACTTTCTTATTCATGGCCCCATCTTCACGAAATTTGGTAGGCGGCTTCCCTGCGCTAACCAAACCAATGTACGTTCTTACTTGTGGTGTGCGCCACTGTCAGCCGCCATATTAAACTTTCCAACGTCACTAATTCTCCAATTTCCCGTGTAGGTAGAAGGCTGAAATTTGGTACTTATTTCGGTGGTATGATGCCACTGTCAGCCGCCATATTGAACTTTTCAATGGTCTTTGTTACTTATGGGCCCATCTTCAAGAAATTTGTGCAGCGGGTTCCCAGCGCTAACTGAATCCTACTTACATACATATATACGCCCATAGCCTGTAGCTCGGTCACCGTGTGGTTCCCCATCCCAACGCCTCCCACTTTGTTGGCTGCCTGCCTATATAACGCCGTCTGTCGCTCCAGCCACTACATTCCCTTCCTTGCTTCGCCACGGTATTCACGTCTCCCTGCTGATAACTAAAGCCTTTTTTTTTTTTTAATCCACGGCTTCTCCGCTGTTTTATTGTTCATTTATTACGATTATAGTTATTGTGTAGGTATTTTAGACTTACTTTACATTGTTCAGGTACCCACTTCCTTTATCATTCCAACCGTACCCCATTAACATGTCTATCGAGGTGATCACCATCGATCAAAGAACTGTCACTTACCAAGTGGTTTCCATGCCGGAGATGGCACCTGCCTTTTCCATTCTCTTTGTTACATATTGCACGGCCATAGGCTCACTCTTGATATCCGGAGGAACTTTGTGTCTTATGTATTGAATGACTGGGACAGGTTCAAGGTGTGGACTGATGACGGTACAGGAGATAATTATTCTACACAGGAGCACTAGAAGAGTGAAATGCTTAAGCCCTTCACCTATGCATCTGCATGTGAGTTGATGGCTGTCGCTGAATTGTTCGGTCGTCGATTTCAAGTGTACTGAAATGGCCAAATATTTTACACCTTTGGATAACCGCCAATGCCTCTTAAACATCTTAGATTCACAGGTGACGATTTCAGTAGTGGACACTTTGATGTTTAGAAATGTTTAAACTCTCAAAAGCTGGATGTGAAGTTATCAGTGAAACTGGTTGTATACTTACAACGCTTGACAGATGCCGAATGTCTCTTCAACACAAGTCCTACAAATACTGTTGTACTAGAAACAAACCATGAAACTCAAACCGATTATGACAGCAACAATCCAAGCTGTGAGATTTGAAACAAGATTACTGTTCACATGGCCAACTGTACGTTACATGCTCAAGAGTAAGCTCAGCGCACAGCTTGGTCATATTACAACTGGAGGGCGACTGACAACGTGGCATACAAAGAGATCCTTAACAAATAATTATTGGTATATTTTCCCTCAGTTTAAAAAGGTTTAATTTTCTTCTTAATAAAAATTTTAAGGCAGTACTTCGCCGCTGCGAAGCGTGGGTATTTTGCTAGTATATATATATATAAACAGAAACACTCATAACAGTGACAAAACAATTACATTGACAATCATGTTACGTTATTTTCAAAATGTTTCCTTTTCTTTTTCATTACTTCTTTAACACACTACTTCTCCGCTGTGAAGCGCGGGTATTTTGCTAGTTCATTATGAGTGGGTGTGTGACCATACCCTGAAGTGGACAGCCGCCCTGTCCAAAGACGCTACCGGCCCCCACCTGATGCCTAACAGCACAAACAGTGGCTTTCCTTGACAATGTAAGAAAGAAAAGAAAATTGAAAGGCATACCAAGTTGGCATTGTCTGGGCACACAATCTGTTTAGTTCAGCTTCCAAAAAAGTTAATGTAAAAATGTCACACTGGCATTGCCAGTTCCCAGTTGCCATACAGGGTGATAATTGGCACTCTGGTCAACTTTTGGCCTAAGGACTAAAGAAAACAAAACACCCCAGCATTAAACCAGTCACATAATAACAGTGAATGTGGACACAGTAAACACTTGGTGGGATGCTGTGTAGGTCAGTGCCCATTTGACTGACGCTGTTTACACTTTACAGTACCTAAATAGACCACAACAGGCCAGCAGTTAAATCCTAAATAAATAATGCGGCAATCCCAAAATACTCATTGGAACATCTGACAATTTTTCTTTAGGAGAATGCTCAGGTCTAGAAAAGGGATGTCCTCCTGATAAGAGGTCTATCAGCTGATGTAAATTAGAATCATTCACCATGGTTGACTTATTATCTATAATACTATAATAATATATATATATATAAAGTATATTATATAATATAATAACAAAATATAATACAATAGTTCACCATGGTGGATGTATTCACATGAGCACAATCCCTCATCTCAAAGGAGCAGTGCTGCAGCCAGGACAGTGAAATGAAGGCACCAAATGGAATAGTTTTTTTGTTTTTCATTTTTTTACCCCCTTTGTCGGGAGTTTATTTAGGTTTTTATACATGCAATTATATATTTTTGGGTTGCTGAATCCATTTCTGGTGTTTATTTTTAGTGTTTAACTCATTTTACAAGAGCTGTGTTGCTTGGGTGGTTGCCACCACAGGATGACCGAACGGTGGGTCAACAGTATAAAGTTCAGCACCACTCATTTCCTGATTATCCAAGATAATGGATAAAAACTCATTGATGTTTTCTATGCTTCATGTTTTTTTTATATTTTATTTTATTAAAATCAAAAAAACATTCCATACATGCAAGTCAAGTTTAACAAAACTGGTTTGAAATAAATCAACCCCCACCCATGAGAAAGAGACCTAGGTCAGCAGAGTAGCACTTTCATAATAGTAAAAATATGTAAATAAATAAAGATAGATAGAATAGAAAAAGAGGGGAGAGAATCCACTTCCTCAATTTAAATGCTTATTCTAAAATGTTATTTATCAGATCCTGCCAGGTGTTGAAAAAGTTTTGTACGGATCCTGTAAGTGAGAATTTGATTTATTTTTTTCAATTTTAGATAATATATAACATCAGTTATCCACTAACTAAAAATAGGTGAATTAGGATTCTTCCAGTTGAGCAAGCTCAGTTTACATGCCAATAGTGTAGATGCACTGGTGAGTAGAAGGAATATGCTCTTGAGTGTTAGATGTCATCGTCCCTGTGGCAGGAGACCTATCTAGGTCCAGATTTAAAAATACAATTAAAAAGGTCCCCAGCCATTATAATTATATGTGTGTTTACATTGGGAATGGATGCAAATACAGTTAGGTCCATAAATATTTGGACAGAGACTTTTTTCAAATTTTGGGTCTGTACATTACCACAATAAATTTTAAATGAAATAACTCAGATGCAGTTGAAGTGCAGACTTTCAGCTTTAATTCAGTGGGTTGAACAAAAAGATTGAATAAAAATGTGAGGCAACTAAAGCATTTTTTAACACAATCACTTGCTTTGCTTTTCTCAATGTCTCTGATGTCCTTCAGCATGCTCCTCTACTCCAGGGTCAGCTGTTCTTTGTCTTCCTCAGCAGTATTAGGGGTCTTGAGAGTCTGAATGTCTGTGTATACAGCGTATGCTATATGGGATGTGGTCTCTACTGATCTTCTAAGCAACCGCCATCACAACATGGTTAAATTTGAAATCGGCTTTGAAAACCCACAAATGCACCCCAGAAGAAAGGTTATAATTTGTGGCAAGCAGTGCTTGTGAGGGTCAGAACACACACACAAAAAATACAGAATAGGAAAATAAAGCTACAAATAACAGGTGGTGTCAGTTCAGAGAGCTTCTGACCCTGGCCCAAGATAAATATATCTAAAAAAAACCAAATTAAATCAAAAGACTAAAGTGGATGAATGAAACTGATGTTAAAACATAAGATTAACATGTCCACTTTACAAAAAAAAATAAAAAGAGTGGAAAAAAAAAATATAAAAGTTTAAAAGAGAAACTAAAAAAGGCTTGCATCTGAAGCAATCCACAAAGGTTCTGTAATCCAGTTTAAAAAAAAAAAGGTTATGTAGATGTTGATATTAGGATTGTGTTATTTGCTTTCTTATTTTACTTTTAATATTAATGGTAAAGCATGACATTAGAAAAACATCAGTAAGCTGCTCTACTCACTATAAACGAGGCCAGAACCAGTTGTAGGATAAGAACAGGCATCCCGGCCATGGTGGAGCATGGGTTATTACCTAGACGGGAGGCCTGAGACGAACGACGGATGGATTGGCTGGTTGGATGAAAAGATAACATTGTGCCCAGCAGGTATAAAATGATGGATGGACCAGTGCAAGCCGGAACTTGGTAGGGGTTCCATCCCCCATGCGCAGGTGGCAGTGGTCCTCGTATTAGAATGCAGTTGGGACACCTACAGGGGTGCTAGGGACATGAAGTCCATGAGGGGTCCTTTGGGATCAATAGAGGGCGCTGTCGGGGGAGGACCACCCTTCTTTGTCTATGGTTTAGAAGTGCTTCCTCAAGGAGACAGATTGATCTGGCTTAAAAAGTATCCCACTGCCATACATGGACAAGTCAGAGTCAGGAGGCAGCGGGCAACATATAGCAGAGGACAGAAGAAGGAAGAATGGTATTGATTTATTGTGATTTTGTGGCTTATTATTGGAGAGAGGCTTGTGTTTAAAGGTGCTTGAGTGACTAAATAGCCTTTATTTTGTTCATATAACGTGTGGTGCATTACTGTGTCTGTGGTTTAGGGCTCTCTGGCACCCCCTGGTGGTTACACAGAATAAACTTAGAACTGGGGACCTCGATGTGAAAGCTGTAAACACGTAGGGAGAAAAAATGAATTTGACCTCGGCAAAAGGCTACAGTGAATAACTAAGTTGGTAGACATTTCAAGGACATAAGTCGTTCCGAAACTAGATTAGTCAAAGACTAGAAGGCCTGAACATGACAGGAGTCGTCCCCTGGTTCAAAAGGTACATCAAGGATTCACAAGGCTGGCACAAATTCAGAGCCTATAGGGAAGCCTAGAGAGCTCTCTCGCTCCATTCATCCAGAGACCATGCGAGCTCAGCTTACTAAAATGAAGAGCACATTGGCTGGCTGCCTTTCCAGTCCCACGAGCTGCTATCCATCTAAATCGTATTGGTACTGTTTTGTCACACTAATTTTATTTTGCTTCTATTTTGGGCACATTTAGGAACCTGAAGTTACAGAATGTGAGTCTGTAATGCATCAATACAAGCGTACCCCTTCTCTCCTACTCGTTTTGGTGCTCTTTCTTGTTGCCTGGCATTAAAGATATGAGAAAAGTGAAAGTATTAGTTACAGTAGCAGTCCACCCTGACGGTGGCCATAAGTGGAGCTGTGGATTGCGGCCTCAGCTTTGTGACAGGCTGGTAAGTGTAAATAAGAGTACGATAGTGGGCATTTGGGACCCTCCACATGTCTGAAAGTGACCAAAGGTCACCTCCATGAAAAGACTGATGAATAAGAGTAAATGATTGAAAATGAACTAAATACATACTTCACCCACATATTTTTAAAGAAGAAATAGATGTAGTGTCTCAAAGTGGAAGTAAACAGGAAGGTTACAAATTTTCAAATATTAGAGGCCTATGGGCTTTAGCTCCTCAGTGCTTTAAATACCGATGGGTTTTTAGCAGTGATGTTAAAAACAAAAAAGAAAAGAAAATTATTTATAAGCTTTTATGAAGTGCATGCCTTCTGTCACCTGCTGAGCCTGGAAAGTTGCAAATGTGACTTTGATCCACAAGATGACAAATTATAGATGTTATAAGGCTGAACTAGATAGATAGATAGATAGATAGATAGATAGATAGATAGATAGATAGATAGATAGATAGATAGATAGATCGATCTTTATTTGTCCCTGTGGGGAAATTTGGCTTTTGACAGAAACTCTTTAAATAAATAAATACGTAAATAGGTGGATAAGTAAGTACATAAATACATATATACACATATTTTGGTTTGAACACACACCACAGTGACTATAAAGCAAGACAATTTAAAAAGAAAGAAAACATCTGACTCGGCTGTCACAGTCCCAGTGAGGCGTTTTGCAGACATATCGCTGTTGGAGCCCCAGCACTTATGATAAAGAATTAGTTGGCTGAAAGTCCTCAGTGTTAGTGTGTCAGAAAGAGGTTGGGTAGCATTGTTCATAATGTCACTCAGTTTTGTTTTAATTCTCTCCTTCATTACGACCTCCAGGGGGTCCAAAGTGCGTGCTTTAACTGAGCCTGCCCTTTTAAAAACCTCAAAATAAACTTGTAGATGACTGATATGAACATAATAAAGTAAACAACACTCGGCATGTAGCATACAAGAGGCCAACTCATCTTCTAGATGTTTTTGAACAGGCTACTGGAGTGGTAGAGAAAAGCAAAGCTTATGATCAAAGCCTTTGATGCAGACCCACACCAAAGATTAATTTTAAAACTAGAAGCTGTAGGCATCAGTGGTAACGTACAGAACTGGATTTCAAGTGGGTTAACTGGCAGGAGACAAAGAGTACAGATAAGAGGAGAATACTCTACGTGGAGTGAGGTCATCAGTGGAGTTCCTCAGGGGTATGCCCTTGGCTCATTACTTTTTCTGATTTCAATTAATGACATTGATTTTGCTGTAATTAGTAAACTTGTGAAATTTGTAGAAGATACAAAAATAGGCAGCAAAAGCAATTTAGAAAGACTTGGACAAGCTTAAGAACTGAGTGGACATTTGGAAAATGTAGTTTAAAGTAGAAAAGTGCAAAGTGCAGCATGTGGGCAAACAGAACATCAGTTATGAATACAAGATGGGAGAAACTGAGCTACAGGAAGCAAACTCCAAAAAGGATTTAGAGTGCGATTAAAAAGGCAAATAAAACTGTAGGTTATGTAGTAAAAAAAAAAGTAGACTGTGAAACAAGGACTGGTATAACAAATTAGTGAGGCTGCATTTGGAGTACTGTGAGCGGTTCTGATCATTGTGACATTAAAACACAGAGCAGCTCTCGAAGCCATGAGGAAGACCCAATGTGAAGCTGACCGCACTTCAGTATCGTTTAATTTGTCTGACTAATGCTGTTCAGCCAACGCGACCAAGGGAACGCACTAAAATTTGAGGATTTTTCAAACTTCTAGATGTTAGACCACAAATAAACAATTTAAATTAAATAGAAATATACGTGTGATGTGAGCAAAATGGAGCTGGACGTAGTAGCTTGGCCGTAATAACTAAACTAAAATGACCGTGAGTCTGTAAGTTACGATTTGTGCTTGAGGGGAGCAGAGTTTGACTCTTGGCCACATCGGTTCCTGTCTTCATGGTCTACATGTTGTCACTGCTGGTCCTACACAAGTCCTTCATGAAAAATTAGCAGGTTCAGATGGCCGCTTCAGTAACAGGAGCGTGTGCTGGTAATGAAGTACAAAAAAGGTCACGGCTGGAATGCTGGCTATTCAAGGGGGGCCAGGTCCATGTTTTATTCCTTATTAAAATCTTTCCTTAGTCTGAGTGGTTCATGGATGGCCCTCAAGTCACTTCTGCCAGAAAATTCAGGATTTATAGAACACAAACTTGGCGTGGAACTTAGCTTAAAGTTACGGAAAATTCTGACCATCTGTAAGTCCTACACAAACTTTGTTGGAATTTTAGCAACTCCAGGCAGCAGGACAATAAAGTGAACAGAAGATCTTTTTTCACTGCTCATTTCAATGGCATGTCAGACACACGCCGATGTTCTTTAGTTAACTGTCATGTCCTCTCAGTGCTGCTGTCTTCAGCATTGGCAATAAAGCCTAAAGCATGTGCTTAATGTCAATTACTTTCAGTGTGTGGCCTGTTGATTTAATCCCTAAGAAGGGTGCGCTGCGTGGTGTATGACATAACTGCCAGTGGCAGTGTTAGCTCTTTTGGAGGATATCACCAATGGCAGGACACACAAGTAGCTTGCTTTCAAGGATCACAATGATTTTTTTTTGCTCATGATGATGACTGGTTTATAAGCCGATACAGACATCCTCTTGGAGTTGTGTGCTGAATTTGAGCCTATATTACAGAGATCATCATACAGATATCATACAGTCCCTGTTCCATTACAGGGTTTAACAATGCAGGGTATTTTGCAACTGGCGCCTTTCAGCATAAACTGGCTGTCCGATCATGCCACCTGTATGTTATGGTATAAGTAAGATGCTATCAATTTACTTACAGTCAGGGTGAGCAAGCTGAGATCAAAAAGCAATTTGCAGCAATAACTTATTTTCCTAATGTAATTGTTGTAATTGACTGAATGAATTTGCTTTGTAAACAGAAAGCAGTTTTATTCAGTTAATATACAATTAATATGTGATGCTGAAATGTGTCTGACCAGCGTAGCTGCAAGTTGACCTGGCTGAACACCCTGATTCTTTTATTTTATCATATAGCAGTGTGGGAAGTAGATGTCCGGGTCATGCTCTGAGTGATGATTGGTTTCTTGGTAAGTAAACTTAAGTGATACGATTGCAACTTAATTTCGTATTACAGACAACTTGTGTCATCTTTCTATTAGGTGATAGTGGGTACACTGCAAGACAGGAGATATAATGAAAGGCACTCTGCACACAATCAGTGATAGAACCGATCAGTTCTAAGTTATATTATTGTAAGTTGCTGTGTAAGTCACCTTGGATACGGTGTCCACTAAATGAATGATAATAATGATAGAGTGGATCATTAAAAGTAAAAGGTAGATGGCGAGGTCTTGACTTGTTGGGCAGCCCACTGTTTTGCATCCCCACAAAGGTTTGCCACTTTGTAATAGCTTGTTTGGAACTGCAAATTATAGAGCAAAAACACGGACTGCCTCTGCCACCTGAGGTAGGTTAAGAAAAAAGGGAAATCAACACACAATAGCGATTCCAAATTATTTGGATGCTGTATGTTGAAGATAAACAGTATTGCAATATTGGCAATTACTTGGCTAAATTCCTTTTTTTTTTACCAGTTTAATAAAAATGTTCTTAATATCTTGTAGTTCACTGCGCAAACAGTCTGCATTGATTCACACTGTGTGCTGTTAGGGTTCTGGATCTTGAATGATGGCACAGTACTATTGCTATCTCGGCTCAGCTGCTATGATTTGCTCCCTTCTCTTGAACAGAATGTTTTTGTGGTTCTCCACTTCAGTCAGTAATACACCACTTTCACATTCACTGAAGTTTTGTTTTCTGAATTCTCCCATATTCTTGTAGGAGAGATGCCACTCAGGAAAATGGCTAAGTGTACATGGTGATTAGATGACAAATATTCAAAGAAGGCTGGTGACCAGAAGTAGCTAAAAGATTGTGTAGAGTTGATTTTGAGATTTATAAAGGAACTTGGCCTGGCACAGTTGAGTGTAAGCAGTCTTCCAGAAATTAGTCTAAGTGAGGTTTTACACACAAGGCCCTGATTAGCTTATTTAGGGCACCAGCTGCGAGTACTTTGTGACATTAGTGCACGGCAGAAGTTGGCATACAAGCGTACATCAATAAAGCTTCAGGAAACTGGGCAAAACAATTCAACTGGCATCTTGTCGATGTTCTCCAAGTGCTACACTGGCAGCTACATGGATACACTGTGTATGTGTGGTCTGATCAATGTGCTGGTGAGAGCACTGCAAGAGTTTGTGAAAAACAACCAATGTGAGCAGTTGTTTGTGAATGTTTGTCTTTTGTTCTGCTGCTTTATTAATTTTTTCTTTACTCTGGTGGTGCCATTTTGCAATCTGCTATAATCCTAGCAGTTTTGTGACTGTTGCTACATTGTCACAGCCATGTTGTTATGCACATTTCTAAACCTATTTAAGGTTTTATGTCTCTGATAATTATTACTGTGCCTGTTAATCACAAAATAAAGATGGTGGTCCAGTAAAGTAGAGGGTCAAAACTGGGAGAACAAAAATGGGCAGGTCACCCAAATCAACGAGCAAGATGATGATCAGGAGTCAAAATACAAAAGTCGAAAACCAGAACACAATCCTAATTCTATGCCCTAATCAAAATATATGCCAAAAACTATGTGCCCAAGAAGGGATAACACAGAGTGCAATCTGTGTCATATTTGTACTGTTGCTATGGTGACAAATCAACTGAGACGTCCATCATAGAGCGCCATGAATATTTGCTACCCTGAGCTCTACTCTATAGAGAGACAGTGTGAGGAAGAGGTCGGTTTAATTACCAGCCTGTGATTCTTGTCCGCTGCCCATCATGTCCTGGTGACTTTCATCTCTGATTACATGCCTTACATCTTGGGCCATCACACTTCTCAAGATATGGCCATCAGCCTTGTACTGGTTCCGGCTGCTAATGCAAAAGTGCCAGTGGTTTGAGGTCCTGTCCTGGGTTTCGTCCTGCCTTGTGGTGGACACACTTGGGCACCCAGACCATGACCCAAACAAAATGGAGTTTAGTGTGGTCGGTAATTGGATGGGTACAGCCTGCATTATGCAAAATATTTCTTCAGTGCAGCATGTGATGGATCTGAACAGTTTGTGACAAACAATTCTTTATGTGAAACTTTGCTAGAAAACAGGAAGCCGGGAGATTCCAGCAACCAGAAAGTGACCTTGTATGTCCAAAATACCCAACACAAATCACAATGGCAGTCGGCCCTCTGAATGTGGGGAAAGTGGGTTAGGGGATTGGATGGATACATGATGTACATTATTTAATAACAAACATGCTCATTTAAGTTAATATGGTCATTTTCAAAGTGAAATCTTACTTTACCAGCCACCTTTTTTAACAGCTTTATAAAAGGAAGACCTTGCTGGCAGTACAAGACATTTAGGAGGTCTCTAATCCCACAAGTCCATGGTTTTCACTCCTTTGGATGGCAGTGAAGAAAAGGGCTGGCTGATCATGCCAGTTGGGAGATGGGAGGGTCTCTTCAGGGTGTAAGTGGGGCTTCCATATGAGAGACAGGGCAGGTGCTGTGACCCCTGCTATAATTCCGGCCAAAATGCTCTCCTCGAATGGAAGCAGAATTAACTACCCATGTTGATGAATCACATTTGTGGTATTTTATATATTCCATAATGGTGAAGCTCGTCACCTTCATGAACTGTCAGGATCTTTTCCACGTTTCATCTCAAAAGCAGCTGGCTGCAGTATCCACAGACGACCAAGTAAATTATCACAAATTTTTTTGTTTTTCCATACACAAAGCCTGTACTCTTAACGGAGGTCAACAGTCCTGAGCACATTTAAGTTTGTAGCCAGCAGTATTTCATAAGGACAATTGTGGCCCACCACTATGTATGCAGGCCTTAAACAGTCACATCAGTTTTTGCCTCATATAGCGCCCCTCATCTCAGCTGTTCAGTTCAGAGATGTGTATTCTTTCTGCTACACTGCTGGCTACTCAGTAAAACAGACTGCTGGGGCAAATATTAGGAAGTGAAACTCGAATGTCAAGCGTCAGAGTTGTGGTAAAAATGAGAACAAATGAGAAAGCAGGGCTTCCTTTCTGTCTGGCTGTGCTTCAGTTTCATAAAGTTCATAAAATACTACAAATGACAATCAGATTTTTAAAACTCCCAAGCCAACTGCTTACTGCCTAATGTTCACAGTGAGCAGCAGTTGGATTCTTTCAGTTTACACTAAACCTTCCAAAGTTAGCCCGCTGTTGTCCTCCTTGGCTCTCCAGTGAGTCTGATTTCAGCTCTTTTTTCCCTTCCTTCTCTTGTTAGGATAGCTCAGGGGAAATGGCTTGTTTTCCTCTTTTACTAAGTTGCTCCCACAAACATTTCTCAAATTTCATATGAAAGTATTACCTTCACTCTGTCTTTTCTTCTTGTGGTCTTCACACACAGTCAGCTCACAACTCAGTTTTCTGGGTCTTGTATAGCCACGCCATTCTCACAAGTACACACGCGATTATGCAGTTAAATTCCTTTGCTTTCTTGTCTGCAGCCTCTCTGCATGCCACCTTGTTTAACATGTCATAATAGTTAACGTCTAGTCATTAAACACTCAGCTCAAATTGCTTTACTGGACACCCACATGGATGTCTTCTTATACCTGAGGTATCCTGGGTGCCAACAGCATAGCGCGTGCCTTTAAATCTGTAACTTAATGTGTACACCATCAGTTTGGATTTGTTCAGTTTCCATCCTTAACACCTCCACGATGCTTTTCACTTCCTTCACTTCCTTTTTATTATGTCTGCTGCCCTCACTCTCTTTACTTTCAAGTTTTGCTTTCCCTTTTCAGTTGTAACCCAATAATCCAGGCGAGTCTCCAGGTTTGCACTTAATAAGTTGACATGGGGTGGTACAGCAGGTAACAACACTTCTGCCTCACAGTTCCAGCAGCCTGGTTGTGAACCCCTGACCTGGAATTCCTCTTTCTCTTTGCATGTTGGGTTAACTGCCATTTCTAAGATGGCCCTGCACTTAATGCCCCCACATGTGTAATGGACTGGCACTCTGCTCAGAGTGGGCTCTTTGTTGTGCCTGATGGGCTCCACCACCTGCACTGCTAAGTCAGATTAAGCATGTTGGGTACTGTTGCCATTTCTCAAACGGACTTCAACAGTAAACATGACCACAGCCTGGTAGCAAAGCAGATTTTCTGCTACAGAAATTTTGACTTTGGTATTGATACCAGGTGTCGGATCAAGGTGCCAGTACCAAAACAATACCAAAGCAAAAAAAATGGCTAACTTCTCCCACTTCACAACCAACTAACTCCCTGGTGTGCAGCACAATCATTGTCACACTCCACATTAATACAAGGAGTGAGTCTCCAGACTGTCAAAGAGTCAGAAGTTAGAGGGTGTTGGGTCGTGAATAGAACTACATTTAGGAGGTAAGGTCCTAGAAAACTATCATTTACTTAAAGGGCTGAACATTACTGAAATGTTGGTACCGTATCATATCAAAAGTAGGGTTTTATTATACCAGTACACCACACAACCCTACTTTCTTCACTGAACATACAACAGGCCTCACCAATAGAAGCTCGTGTACTACCTGAGCTGCCACATCACACTACATTTCCCTGTCTAGACAGCCAACATCTCAAGACCCTTTGGAATGTGCATGATGCAGAACAATCTCACTACTGAATTGTGATGTCAAAGTGCTGACCTAAGTTGTAGTGAAAAGAGCCAAGGATGCGCTCCCATTACTAATCACATGAACAAACAGAATTTTTAAAGGCATGCAGCTATTGTGAAGTGGATGCCGCTTGTTGCATGTACTGTATACTTCCTCAATCGTTCGAGTAGATCTAGATGCAGAACAAGAATGCGGAAATCTCTTTACTGCTTTGGGTAAATTTCTGTTTGGGTCAGATATCGCTGCCTGGATTATGTTACTCAATAAGTCTGAAAGCCTCTCTGTGGGTATACAATACAGACAACAATTCCCTGGCTGCTTTGTTTCCTCCAAAGAGGACACCATGCTAAAATCGGAATTAACTACACAGCACAAGTTGAAATTAACATGCTAAGGTCAAATAATAAAGTCGAAATTAACTACAAGAATGGAGGAGTCCCCTTAGCTTTACTTAATAGAAATTAGAAAAGCAAATCACTGCACAAGAAATCATTCCTGTCTTTGAGAGGAAACGCTTCATTAAAGCTCTAAACAGGCTCACCGACCTTATCGAAGTCATCAAACACACAGAAAAGTTACGATCCTCCTAAATGTGTCAGCACAGACACCTTCAAGACTTCCATGACCACATTTTACTTGATGTTTCTTGAAAGAGGACTAAAACGAGACGAGATCCCGACAGCCTTATGAATCAACAGCAGCAGCCAAGCTCACATTGATGCCAAAGAAAATTTATTATGTCAGAATGACCAATAGACATTTGTTCAGTTTCAATACACAGGAAAAATCTTTATGAACAATAATTTGAAGGCCGAAAACAGCATAAAATAATCTTTACACAGGTATATTTTACATTTCATATGGTAGCTTTCCACTGGCTAAAGCAATTCTGCAGCAGCGCATTTTCACTAATATTATACAGCTAATTACATTGGATATGAAAAAGAAAATGGCCAAAAATAAGTTATTTAAATATCAATTTCATATACAGAATGTGCAACATTTGTTAGTTTTTATATAAATTTCTCCAGAGATTTTAATTGACAGGTCACCTACATGATTTGGAAGTCACAAATTAGTAAGACTGTGCACAGACGTGGGAGAAGTGAAGGCTGGTCTGCTTTGCCAATTCACTCGGAAGACTTCCAGGTAGGAAAACCAAACATCAAGCGGTGTCTTTTAACAAAACTTATTTAGTGGAAACCAGCAAGCAATCTGAAGACCTGATTTTCAAAAGCCTGCATACAGAATTACTCAGTAAAAGTTGGTGTTTTCAGCGTAGTCGATTTACTTCTGCTCCATTAACACCTCTCCTCAAGTCACAGCTCACTTTCCTGTATGTCGAGATTTTTGGATTCTTCTTCAGACGGACTTGTGTTTGGAAGGAGCCAAGAGAAAGAGAAGTGGAGTCCGCTTGCTTGACGGTGACCCATTAAGGTGGATGGGATGGAGAGAACATGGAATGTGTAGCATAGGCAAAGGCAGTCCACTTAATGTAACGTTTGTGGTTTTTCTCCAAACCTGGATTTATATTTGAGTCTGCATACAGAGAAACATGACATAATACAACATGGGACATGTTACAAGGAAGCTGAGATATGATCAAGTGGCATCCGCCAACTAAATATTGACTTCACCCGCTCCAAAAACTATCCCCATCTGTGGGACGAGAGCAAAATTCAGACTTGGCAACAAGAACAGTCCATATTAAGAAGGTTTGGCTTTCTGTGGTTATTTCAAGTTTAGATGTTTCCACAAGGTTAAAATAGTGAAAAAAGACAAGACAATAAAACACTAAAAATCCAGTTCATTAAACATTTGTGTTTGTCTATAATGCAGTTTGGCTTAACACCATGACAACACATTTCTGTCTAAATCAAATAAGCTGGCTCGGGCTTTTGGCAGAAACTAATGAGCTGAATTAGTTGTTAGAATTTGCCAAAACATGAAACGTCACCATGACCGACTCCATGTTAAAAAGTTAAAAGAGGTGCGTCGCAGGACCTCAGACACATGCAACTGGAACCTGAATTAGATAGCTGGACAGAATAATATATACGGATAAAAAATATGTTTACATAGCTGTTGGTAAGGCAAAAGAAAATGACGCTTAGAGATCAAGACAATGTTAAAAGAGCAGGCAGGCAGGCAGGCAGAGAGAGAGACAGAACTGCGAGTCCCACTTCGTTCATACCCTCCCTTCTGTAATCTCTACCTGTGGAAACCAGGAATGAAAGACAGCTTCGCACTGGCCTAACTATCAGGCATTTTTTATTGGTTTTATTCGTCCCAATCAAGCACTTAACGTTAGCTATTTTTCTAAACTGCAAATTTTGTGCAATATCATCATAGGCAGTTTTTCAAATTTCCATCTGACTTGACCCATCTTGACGGAAACCCCTTTTTGCAGTTTTAAAAAAGTAACAGTCCTCACAAGGCCTCCCGTTTGAATTCTTGGCAACATTAATACATGACAAATAGCATAAATTCAAATTCAACTGAAAGAAAAAGTCCCCATCTTTGCTAGTGAGACGGAGCTTCATCGAGGTTTACCAATTTGGCGGCTGTTAACAGTCTGCTTATATGGCGCTTATCCTTGATGCCAGCCTCTTGCAAATGAGTCTCTGACAGAACTGTGATTTTGTTCAGCGTGTCATAGCCTGCGGCCACTAACAACTTATTATACATAGGAAGACCAGCGGAGACTAGCCAGTCATTGACTGTGCCAATGTATCCTGGCGACAAAGGTTTTCGGCACATTTCAGTGAGACCTCCAAAAGGGATCTAAAAAAAAAAAAAGAGAGAGAGATTGAGGAGATTCAGATAGAAAAACAAAAGTAAACACTTTAAACACTTTAACACTACAAATTTCAAACATAACAGATTGTTTTCTGACAAATTTAAAGAATCTTTGCATTCGTATTCCATCGCATGTGCTTCTTCTTTATTGCTATATTTGTAAGCACACATCTAAAATCACACTTGAGGCCTCAATACAACCAGGCTGGACACGGGTATCAGCAAGAGTGAAAGGGAATGTCTACAGGATGGTAGTGAGACCAGCTGTGTTATATGGGTTGGAGACAGTGGCACTGACCAGAAAGCAGGAGACAGAGCTGGAGGTAGCAGAGTTAAGGATGCTAAGATATGTATTGGGTGTGACGAGGATGGATAGGATTAGGAACAAGTACATTAGAGGGTCAGCTCAAGTTGAACAGTTGGGAGACAAAGAGAGAGGCGAGATTGTGTTGGTTTGGACATGTGCAGAGGAGAGATGCTGGGTATATTGGGAGAAGGATGCTAAGGATAGAGCTGCCAGGGAAGAGGAAAAGAGGAAGGTTTATGGATGTGGTGAGAGAGGACATGCAGGTGATGGGTGTAACAGAACAACATGCAGAGGACAGAAAGATATGGAAGAAGATCATCCGCTGTGGCGCCCCCTAACAGGAGCAGCCGAAAAAGGAAGAAGAAGTGTGATCCATTTCAAGTTGGCTTTTTGGAGAAGAGCAGGCCAATATATGACCCAGGAGTTGACCTGAGGCAGTAGTTCTGCTCTGTAATGCTGCAGACTGTGAAGTGACAGCACCAAAGACACTGAATTTCAAGAAGTGAAAGGGGAAACAATGCAGCCTTTGGTGGAGGCTTAGAAATTAAACGTTTATGCATATGTGAGCACCCACAGGTGCTACTGTAAGGAAAGTGCATTTGTGAGTCAATGTTACGTTTATCACAGCAGGGAAATTCAGGAAAAACTGAACAAGGGACATCTGGGGATGCTGACCACACTAGGACATTACTGGCTAGCTAGCATGATATGCTGGTGTAGGGGTCACTATGGCAGGTTGTTTGCTCTTCTAGTGGCCCCCGCCATCACTAGGGACTTGGAGACTGAAGCAAAAGAAAGGGTTCTCTGTTGTCTGTCCCGAACTGTGAGTGTGGTGAAAAAGTTAAAAGAAGAGGAACCTTTGCACTAAGGAAGTAATCCCACATTCTTTTTTTACACCCGTTTACAGCTGAGCCAAACTTGAGAAGGAAACAGGTGCTTACTGCCATTCGGTGTTGTTTCCGCAGCAGTTTCATGCGAACTTGGTCCATGTTTGAAGCCACATCTTTCAGTGGATATTCAAGATCTTCAGCATACCTCTGAACCAGAGATTCTGGAATACCATAACGGCCATGCTAAGGGGAGCAAAGAGTGTGTATATATTAGCTTACAAACCAATGAAAATAAAAAGCCAACTACTGTAATTTGATAAGATGTTAAACAGTCTGTAGGGAACACTGAGTATCCTAAGCTTCCAAGCTTTATGTTTCGTTTGGAATGAAGCTGGTGTTCCAGATTTGAAGTAAAGCAAAAGGCAGAAAATTATGCAAAACATTTCACAATGTGTTCACTTTGCTAGAATAGTTTGTAATGTATTACGTGCCCTAATCCTGTGAATTTTAACTGTCCAATTTTGCTTTAAAAATGAGTGAGACATTTTTGCATATAAATGAGATGTTGAAAATCATATAAAAATGAAGCATTAAATCAACAAATCTTTTTTATTTAACTAAAAAGCAGCTTCCAGATAGTTATTGTAGACCACTATGACATAGCAGCTGCTGTCTGCCGTTCGACTAGGCCTTGTTACATTTATTTATTTCTGCTAATTATCACCTTGTCTCTCAGCTTACTTTTGCAATGTAACACTTCGGAAAAATATTTTGTAAATGAACTACAGCATCACGTGTCAACCATTTCTGTGAAACTTCACTCTGGATTTCAAGAAACTCACGGCACTGAAACCACTTAGGTCCAAGTACTGAATGATCTGCTGTTGAACTGTGATAGTGGATCATCTTCTGTTTGGTTTTATTGGACCATTCAGTTTCATTTGACACTGGTCATGAACAGATTTTACTACATTGCTTGGCATCTTGTGCAGGAATATGAGATACCTACACTGCTCTGAATAATTCTAGATTTGCAACTGTAACTTTTTGAAATGGCATACCTTCAAGGCTCATCATTAGGTTGTTTTATTTCTTCTATACCCATGGGGCTTCACTCGCCAACCCCTGGGCCTGCGCTACAAGCTAGCCTCTTTGCGGTTCTGCCACTCACGTATGGGGATGGGGATGTACAATTTAAACAGATTTTTATTTTCATGGGAATTGTTACATATGCATATTAGAACTAACTATTTTACATTACAGTGACTAATTAACCATAGTAAAAAATTGTAAAACATAATAATTTGAAAGTAAATTATGTTTCATGTTGCATTAGAGTTATTTGTTGAGTAATACAATTTTGTTTTGTTTGTCTTTGAAATTAACACGCAAATACTTTTTAAACTTACACTTTTACTGTAAAACTTCAGTAAAAACACTTTTTGATTTACACTTTCGTCAGTATAGCATTGAATTTTGATTCTACGTTTGGACTTTCATCGTGACAACACAACGTAAAACTGCCCGTGACTGAATTTTGTTTCTTTCTCTCTATTAAATAAAACAACGTTTTCGAATGTTTGGCTGTGAGATTTGCCAATTGTCTTAGCAAAATCTATTCTAATAGGAAACTGTAAACGTTTTAATACGAATGGCATATCAAGATCTCCTTTGTTGTCTAATGTTATCCACAGAAGATGTACTACATTACCTTTCTTGGATACATCCTTCTTTCAACAGTAATTTGTGCGGTGCAAGACCAGACGGTGTTAACGATTGTAGATATTCTTCGGGATATTGTAATTTGATGTTTTCATCTTCCACACCATCACCACCAACTGGTTCAGCACAGTGTATTGCTACGCATTTAACAAATTTGCTGTGTAACCAATCGGCAATTTTGCCATTCATTCATTTGACTTCATCATTTCTCGATGCTATGATTGCCCGTGCACTCATTTTTTCTGTTGCTAACCCTTCAGGATGAAAGAAGATTTGAACATAATAAGTAGTCTTTTATTGGGAACTTAAAAGTGAGGAAAACGTTAATATTTATAAGGGCTGAGAGAGCAGGAACTGTGTCTGTCAAAAGCATTCACATGAATGAGAGCAGAGATGACCGAGGGCGTGACTTGAAAAAATCTCATGGCCAAAGTCTTGTGGGACTTGAAAAAATCTTCCAAAAAGTCTCGTCTCGTTGCAGGATTTTTTTTATATAATAGAGAGATATACTTCTTTGAGGGAATATTATTCATAATGCAGGTTTACAATTCCATACTTATGCCAATTATATCTAACTTTATATGGCATTCAATAAGATTAGGTTATATTAGTTTAAATAAACTTTATTAATCCCATGGGGAAACAAGGACACTTTAGCTTATTTTGTTATACTCTCAGCATTGCACAAATGACATCTTTCCTGTTTTTTTATGAACACCGCCTTTCTCAGATGTAACTGTTAATATTATAGCAAAAAAAGTACACATTTTGCATATTTCGACCATACAAATTAATACCAGACATGTGGATTATGCAACACAAGTTATGTGAGAGTTTTTTTTCCAATGATGTTTTTCATATTGTTTGCTGTTGTCCAGAATTAATCACTGCTGGGAGCCATTAAGTTTGATTATTCAAGATGTACTAACTCTATAAATTCATGAGATTAAACATTTTTCTTACCCACCACTACAAACGTCATGGGTTACGTAACATTTAAGAAATATCATTTTTGGGTGGATTATTCCTTAGTCAACAGTAACATATACTGAGAAAAAAAAAACATAAAATCCATGAAGCCGTTGCTGCAGCTACATCAGTGGACAGGAAGACTCCATTGTCACTGTAGCAGTACCATATAGTATACAGTGCAGTAATTACATCTCATTTTACTTTTTCAGTGTTATATTTATAACTGTACTGTATAGAACTTGTTAAATAATTGATGATAATGTTATTGGTAAGGCTTGTGATTTACAGCACAATATTAGGAAGTGTGGTGAGGGACCCAAAATGTGTTTGCAGATTTCCACATTTGCACCCCTAGCCCCTGCAAACTGTAAGGGATAACCGTAATGGTTTTATCCTTTCTTGCTTAGATTACTGTAATGCTATTTATAGTGGTCTGCCAAAGCAATCTATAAATAATCTTCAAAAGGTACAGATTTCAACCACTTACCCTTTTACCATGTCACAACATGTGTTCTTAATATAAAAACATACACATTTTAAACGTTTGTGTTTAACCTTTGAGGTGTTTCTACAGTTTGATCAATCATTATGTGTCAAATAGAGCTCTTTGCTCTACTCATGCCCATCTTTTTGTTGTTGCAAAACACAGGAACGAACCTTTGGGTCTTCAGCTCTTGTGCTCCTAAGCTTTGGAATTCACACCCAAGCAACATTAGGTACCTGCAAGTGTATAAATGTGCCCAGATCAGGGCCTAAGGCTTTCCTTACTCAAGCAAGTTTTTAATTTTGCTTAGGTTTTTTTATTCATTTATTTGTTCTGTTCTTGTTCTTTTTTATGCAATTTTATAATACTCTGACATATGCCTTTTGACATGTTTTGTATTCCATGTGATTTTATGATATAAAGTTCCTGAAATAAAATCCTTGAATTCTACAGTCTACAAGGAAACCAAATTTTAGGATCCGAATAGAATGTATTCATCATCTTATATCAAAACAGATTAACAAAATGCGACATTCAAATATTAGTTGGGAATAAATCAGGTAATTCAGGATTCACCACACATGCATACTGCAAGGTGCTTAACAGTGTTTGTGCTTTAGTACTTACTATACTGAATTTGCACATCAACCATATGAACCCTCTAATTCCAGTAGAGGGCCACAGGTAGATGGAACCTCAGGGGAAAGGCTGATCTACACAAGAATGTAGGCAAGGGCCAGTTCACCCCGCTTCTCAGAAGAGCTCTGCCTGACAGACTGCTCCTGGCACTCCAGGCTGGCAGGACACAGCAGACTTACGGCTCTCACTCTCTTTAGAAAATCATTTTCCAGGCTATTTTACTGGCAAATGTACTTTTAAACAAGTGTGTGTTTGCATTCACACACACACACATATACATGTCTCCTAATTTTAAATGTATATGAGATCTCTCTTATCTCGTATTAGCATAAAGACTAATATAAAAGCCATTAATGTAAATGAAAAATTAATGCTTGAGTAATTTATTTAACAGTGGGGAACAGTTAGGTAACTGATTACTTATTGCAAATGAAGTCAGGATAATTTACTGTCTTTTCGACTGATATAACAGTTTCATTCATATACTGTATATTATATATATGTGTATATATATATATATATATATATGTGTGTATATATATATATATATATATATATATATTTTTTTTAAACCAACATGTTTAAAAAATGTAAATGAAATTCATGTTAGCAGGGAAAACAGCAGACCATTTTCCTCCATTTCCTTCAGCACTAACCACCAGTCCTACTTTATATATGTTTAACTTAAATTTGTGCAGGATAACACAGCACAAGGTTGCACATTAAAAACTTTGCCCTTTTACATATTAACAGAAAAGATGTAAAGTTATGAATTCCTTAATTGTAGTAAACTTTCAAGATGTATTGCTTATATCTGTAATGGTCAGAGATCTGAACGTCAGTCAATACCTGCAGTACACTATTATTAGGTCCTTGTTTTGTAATGCACATGCATTTTTCTTTCCATTAGACAGCCATGGTATGCAAACAGCTATGAACGTCTAATGAAATGGATTGCATTTTTCAAACCAATGGCACAATAGTTAACAATTTTTGAGAGACAAGTGGATCTAACAACAAGCATGCATATTTTGAAAAAGAGGTTTCTGGATTGAGAAACTTAGTGTGTTGTTAATGTCTTATTTCTTTAAAGCTCGACAATGTTAAGCTGATGCACAATTAATTCACATTATGTTGGATCACCTTAATTTTCACAGCATTCAGACAAGACAGATTCCTTTACACAATTGCCTTAGAGAAGAAAGTGGGCAAAACGTTATGGGACATTTCTCAACATACTTTGCTAATCTTTGAAGAATAACTGTATCAAATTTCAATGAAACTCATCCATGGGCAGAAGAGTTGTTTCAGGTGAACAGACAGACCTGATGTCAACAATAAGACGGGTAAAACATTGAACAGGAAATCTCCAGGGCGTCCTTGGACTGTACGGATGCTTGAAAACATCCAAACTGTAAGGGCATCAATTCTGCAGTCTCCTAGATGTTCAGTGTGCAAATATGCTCCTGCCTTAGGCATTTCCAACACATCTTTGAGGAGGATTTTGCATGAGGACCTTAATTTCCATCCATACAAAATGATGGTAGAGCAGGAACTCACTGAGAGAGTGGGAAAGCCATAAAGAGTTGTACACGAACATTCTGCAAACCGTTCATACCATCATGTGCAACAAGGCACATTTCCATTTGAATGGTTACATAAATAAGCAAAACTTTCGCTATTGGGCTGAAACCAACCCTTGTGAACTCCATCAGAGACCCCTGCACAGTGAGTGTATTACACTTTGGTGTGCCATTGCAGAAATTGGCATTGTAGGCCCTTACTTTTTTTGAGGAAGGAGGAGCAACGGTTACCGTCACTTCAGAACGTTACATTGAAATGCTAGAGAACTTTTTGTGGCCCCAACTGGAAGAAATGGATGTGGTGGATGACTGGTTTCAACAGAGATGGAGCAACAGCTCATACGGCATGGAGATCCATGCAAGTTTTGGGAGGTGTTTTTGGGGAAGCTGATCTCCCTGTATGGTGATGTCGGGTGGCCTTCACGTTTACCTTATCACGCTCTGTGTGATTTCTTCTTGTGGAGCTATCTCAAGTCAAAGATGTACACACACCAACCTCAAAACCCTGAAGCCCTCAAGGATGCTATTTGCCATAAAATCATTGCTATTCCCCATGAAATGATCGAACAAGTCATGCGAGCATTCATAAATCGTCTCGAAGTGTATATCGCTAATGATGACCACCACCTTGAAGACATCATTTTTAAAACACAGTGAAAAAATCTATTTTGTATACCCTTTCTTATATTGTAATGATATTTATTTTATCTTGTAGCATTTTTGTAGAATAAGTGTTTGAAATGTATTTTATTTTTAGCTATTGATCATTTTCTAAATCCAGCTTAGTCAATGAAAAGTCCCCTGGAAATTTCTAGCAAAACCTTTGTGGCTATTGATACATTTTTTAAACATAAAAAACAATATTAAATGTAATATAATACATCCCTCCAAAGTTAATTCTGTTCAGCCCCAGCATGCTCATTTTAGCAAATTAAATTCTTCACGCAAATAGGCCTACCTGAGTCTCCGTAGAATCATTTCTCAATTTAAACCCTCCAACTTGTGTATCTTATCAAATACCAACATGAATTTTTAAAGAAGCCTCAGATGTGCTAATTGATAGCATGCTTGACATAGTAAACTTTGATTAGATAAATACTGCTCAAGAAAAATTATCTAGACTTTTTAAAGTAACGTTCTAGTAAAAAGCAGTTTTTCAATAATTAAATGACTTTATAAATATTCTGTTCTTTGTAAGTTGCAGTCAGCTTTTAGAACAAGTCAGAAACTGTAGACAGAAGCCATGTACCTGTTCTTGTTTTAGCCATGAGTGCAGCATTTGGCACAACAGACCACAGTATTCTTATAAATCACTTTAGTCAATGGGTGGGTCTCTCTGGCAGCGAATTACATTGGTTTCAGTCAACAGGTAAATCATTTTTATTGTACTTCAGGGATCTACTCTGAGCTCTCTGTTATTTTCAATCTAGACACTCCTATAAGGCCAGATCATCTCAAAACATAAGGTGAAGTACCACAGTTATGCAGATGACACAACGCTTTACTTATCTAGAAGCATCTGATGGCCCTTACGCTCTAAGCTCCTTGATCCAATGTCTTACTTCATTTCTGAATGGATAATCAGTAATTTCAAGACAAACTTGGGAAAAAAACTTAAATCTTTGTCCTTGGTAAAGATGGAAATAATATGAGCATTACAAGTAAACTTGATCCCTTAGCATTAAAAGTCTTGGTGGAGGTAAAGAATTTAGGTGTAATAAACTTTACACATTAACCAGATTACTAGGACTGCATTTTTCCATTATATTCTTGTTTGTATTTTTCAATGAATCTGCAATAAATCTCTTTTCTTTACATTTTTTGTGGTCATGCTTTGTACCACCACCTAATCAAAATTCCATGTAGCTGCCTGTAATGTCTGAAAGAAAGTGGATACCACAGTTTCCCACAAGACCCATTGCATCAAATACAAAGCCTAAAAAATACTTACAATACTTAAAGAATATTTATGTTAGGTTGGATGGGAGGTATTTTTGTGGCCTTGGAACCCCTGCAGATCTTGTTTTTTTATTCCAACTTTTCTGATGTTGTTTTTTTTCTTCCCATTAGACTGATCTTTAGAGAATTAAAACCAAATTCTGTACATAAGGACACTATTAATTATAGAGCTACAGTATGTTAAGTTTGTATTAAATATTACTTGTATACTATATAATCGATATTCTTATCTAATTTTAATTTGCTTTTCTTTGTAAATATTTCTTTAAAATCTTGTAAAGCACTTTGGGTTACATCCAGTGTATGAACATGTGCTACTAAAATAAATGTTTTGTTCTATTGGACACAGGCAGGCTTGATTACAGCCACTAGTTTTACTTCTACAATCAGAGTCACATCCCTGCACAAAGACTCAACAGGCACATAATGCCCATATCAAAGGAAATACCCGAGTAGATCAAAGAAAATGTTGTTACGATCTCTCAGTCTGGAAAGGGCAACAACGCTATCTGCAAGGCTCAGGGACTCCCCCGAATCAGTGATGACCATAATCTACAAAGCATTTACTGCGCTTTACTAAATTGTTATGCTAAAACAATAGTAGTTACTGATGACTGACATACAGTAGTACTGCCCACTTGTATTTAGACAACAAGAACAACAATACAAATCAGTCAGTCAGTCATTTTCCAACCCAATATATACTAACACAGGGTCACGGGGGTCTGCTGGAGCCAATCTTAGCCAACACAGGGTGCAAGGCAGGAACAAATCCTGGGCAGGGTGCCAGCCCACCGCAGGACACACACTAGGGACAATTTAGGATCACCAATGCACCTAACCTGCATGTCTTTGGACTGTGGGAGGAAACCGGAGCACCCGAAGGACATGGGGTGAGCACCCGAAGGACATGGGGTGAACATGCAAACTCCACGTAGGGAGGACCCGGGAAGTGAACCCAGGTCTCCTAACTACAAGGCAGCAGCGCTACCACTGTGTCACCATGCCGCCCAAAATACAAATTTTAATGGAAATTTCTGTGTAAGAAGGAAAATATTTGTTAACTTTTGGGGAACTCTGATCATTCAATAAATGAAGTAAAAAATGTGTTGTGTGTTCACTTGGGTGCCTAATGGAGCACTAGACAATAGTGTTCATTATATAGAACAGGAGTGGCCACAGTTTTTCAGTTTGTGAGCTACTTTTAAAATGACCAGATCGAAATGATCTTCCTACATTAAAAAAAAAATAAAATTATATATATATATATATATATATATATATATATATATATATATATATATATATATATATATATATACATACACACACACTGAGTGTACTTTATACATAAAATATATGTTGTCATACCTTGCATAACTGAATAACCTTTATGGCACAATAACAATTCAATACATTTATGGTCACTACAGTATTTGGATTTAATAATCTTTTTGTGGGAAAAGGCTGACTCGCATAAATAAGTAGAGCCGAATAATGCAGTCAAGGAGCTTTTGAATTCAGCCAAGTGAAAAATGACGGCTGTCCGATTAACTGCGATTTTAGTTCCCTCTCCTTTCTCTTTTTCAGATCGCTTTTTGGAAGGACATCAGTTTTGTAGTTTTTATGAACAGTTTAAAAGTGCCTTTCCACATTTTCCTTCTGTGGAATAGCAATGATAGATTGACAGATCAGACAACCGCACTTTGATTGTGACATTGTGAGAAAAAAAAAATCATCTTCCAATTCCACATACAGCCCATACACTCCCCAAACAATTTTTTTTTAAATCCCTTCTTTAGTCGATATAAATTGGAAGGATAACTAGATCATAGCCGGAGTTTTGCAGTAGCTCGCGCGTTTGATCGTATGTACGGGAAGACCAGTGTGTTAGAAGAAAAGAGATCTCAGACTGGCCACCCTGTATGCCAATCAAGTGGCAAATGACGAACATTAAAAAAATGTTTTTTTTGAATGCAATGCAATCTACCTGTACTACCTTTGCAATCTACCAGTCGATCGCGATCGACGCATTGGGCACCCCGATATAGAACTACAATATATATTAAAGGTTGTGGCTCATATTCTTCCATAAATATTTTAAGGAATAAACTGCATTACTGCAACTAAAACCCAAAAATCAAAAATATAAACAAGATCAGACCAGGCTGAAATTAAAATTAACATTAAGTAGGGGACCTGGAGGCCTATAAGATTTCCATCTAACCACTTTCTATCAATGTCCATCTTTTTGGTTAGTTTACCTTTCTTATTTTTTTAGTTTTAGTTTAATTAACTTACCTATTTAGAATTTTAAGTTCACTATTGCTTCACTTTTCCTTAACCATACTGTATACAGTTAACAATATACGGACCATAAACAAGGCAGACAACAGCTAAACTGCAGACACTTCCACTAATGTATTTGTTTGACTTAAATAGGCATTTTCACATAATACATTAAAAAAAAATGACAAAACATATCGATTTTCTAAGAAACATAAAATATACACTGATACGAAAATTCTGTTTTTGATGTTTGGTCTCAGAACAAGGTGCAGAATATGTCTGTGTAAAAGGTGTGTTGCCCTAACTTTAAAAACTGCATCTCAGTTAAGAAACTGGTTGTAACTATTTTAGGCATCGATTACTTGTTTTAGCAGAATACATTAAATCAGAATGAAATGAGAAAAAGAGTCATGGTTACCATAGACTTAAATAAGAAGTCACAGATGCCACATTAGAGACCATTTGAAATAAATGACTAATACCACTGGCTTCATACTTCTTATTCATCACTTGTAATATTCTCAAAAATTACCTTGTCGGAATATGGCTCCTCTGTGAGGTCAATGCCTTCCGCCTCCAGCCTGTGCTCCAATAGCATTTCTAAGTCTGCTCCCCTCACATGAAGACTTTTCCTTCCAGAAGTTGCCCCCAGCTTGATTCCATGCATTTGAGGGCAAGCAGTGTCAGGAAGATCAGACAGCCATGGTGGTCTGGCAAGAGGAGGATCCACGTCTCCTTCTGCAGGAATGCATGACTGTCCAAAGTCGATGGGGCTGGAAGGATTACTTTTTTTTAAGGGAAACATGGAGGCATCCAGGTTAGAGAGGCTTAAGGGGGGGTGATAAACTCCATTGACCAAGCGATCTCTGCACTTCTTCACAGGGACTGGAGGTGGTTGTGAGGACTTTTTTGAATATGTCTTAGGTTCACTGCTTTCAAGGTCCTGGTCTAGAGACACTGGATCCCCCATTCTTTCTGAATGAGCCAGACTGGGCTGTGCATTAGTACAAGATTCTCTTTTGTCTTGTAAATTTGTACAGTCTGTATTCAGCTCAGAAGGAAAGTCACTAGTCAGCGTTGATGATTTTGCCCCAGCTTCACCCTCTTTGATTTTAATAAGTGAATGACCACAGCTGTTCTGCTCAAAAACGGGGTTCACGCACACACTGGAAGGCCTGATGACCTTAAAGCCCATATTGCACATTTTCTTTTGGTCTCTGTCACCAGTGTGATGGAGATCTCCGAGTGAGTGTGACCGTTTCCACACCTCCTGTTCCGAATGCGGTCCATCTAAATTCTCACAACTGCGACTCACAGGTACCTGGGAGCTTCGCCGGTTCTTTTTCAGAACGCTGAAAGGCTTAATGGATGGTTTCAGAAAGTGACGCTTGCTAAATTTGCGTTCCTTTTTGGCATGCTGTTGTAATAGCTCAGAGGATTTTGCCCGTGGAAGTACAAGGAATTCTGCTGACTGTCGGTCACGCCCCGCAGATTTGACCATTAAATGACCTTTCCTGCTTTTACCTGAAACAGACAATTATTGCTCTTGATTATGCTGAAAATACATACACACACACACTCACAGTGGAACATAATAAATTTGTAAACAGCATGGCTTACCTCAGCACATCTTGAACAATGGTAATAAGAAAGGCATATATGATGAGAAACAAAGCAACAATGCTGGTCAAACTTTATGAAGATGAAGGAAAACAATTGTATTTGCAAATTTAAACCCATGAATAATGTCACTGGTTATCTTCTTTACTTGGTAATATAACTTAACTTCTCCAAAGAGGAACAGATTTGGATTTAAGAGTCAGCAGATTTTAATTCATGATGAACTGCTGTCAGCCACAAGACAACACAGCAATCCAACATGTCTAAATGGCTAAACAGAAGTGGACTGGTTGGTAAATGATTACTGGATTGTAGTGTGACCAGTAAAGCCGTACTTAAACTTCCATGTACTGCAATATTGGTCACACAAAACATTCAGCATCTCTACAACTTTTGAAAAGATCCTTGCGCCTCTGAAAAAAGGACTGCAAGTATTATATTGTACAAAAAAACCCTAAAACCTCTAAAATAATATAGTGGTGCTAAAACTGAAAGGCCGCGAGGTATGCAAAAAAATGTATGTCAGGCACCTTGGTATACACTCTGAGCATCACCAGGATAGCACATTGCAGCGACACATTTCACTTTCTCTACCAGAAAACATTTCATTTCTTTGGGAGCAAACCTATTTTAATTTCATTCTAAAAACTAAGTCAAGAGGTCAGTTATGTGAAACAATCAACAATCCCAATAGTAGGAAAAAACATTTTCTAAACATGCAAAAATAGTCATAACATTAATTTTAAAGTAGCAGGAATTTGGGAACACAAAGTATTCCAATGCAAATCTCCCAAATCAAAGTCCAAAACTTTAGTTTATGTGTTTATTACTCATTTACTTTTGTGTAACAAGACTCTAACAAAGAATTATTTACTTTAAAAAGGCTTATTTATTTATGCTTTATAAGCCTGAGACCAAAAGAAGCCTTTGTCATATAAAAGTTAAATAAGTAACAGATGCATTTTTGCAGTATCAAAACTAAAGTGTTAGCAGTCACTACATACAGTATTCGTCACGAGGGTCACAGTGTAATCATTTTTGCATTCCTTCTGAAAATGTCATAGTTTGGAGGAGGGGAAGTTAAGTAAATACATCAATAAGATCAATGTAAATAACACAACACAAACAAAAAGGATGAATGAGAAAATGAGAAAAAGCAATCATGCAACACATAGCTTATGGGAAACAGAATTAAGAAATATAAGAAATTGCAGCAGTTTTCCTCCCACATTAGCACAAACGTGCAGGTTAGGTGAAATGACAATTCCAAACTGGCTCCTGTGTGAGTGTTCGCCTGTGAGTGGACCCTGCAGTGGGGTGGTGACAATGCCTAGGCCTGTTTCCTGCTCTGCACCCAGTCAACCCCTGACCCGGAATTAAAATAAGCAGTTTTGAAACTGTTGTGTGTGAAATGGCAGCAGGAAAAAAATGCTAGAAGACAGATTCCACATGGTTCAAATTAGTTTTATTCCAGGACTAGCAGTGCTTAAAACAACCAAACATCATCTTGCCAAGTCTATACAGACAAAGCTTGGAAGACTAACAGTTTGAATTGTTTGTGAAGGACACAGACTAACAGAAATTGGTTTTATGGTAGTCTAAAGACAACAGTTTTAAATGACTGATCAAAATGATGAATACCTACCTAGTTAATAAATTCACAATACTGAGAAAACTTCAGCAGAATATTATGTCACTTTTTTAAATAATCAGCTCTCTATATAGATTAACATCTGTTTTCTTATATTTATTCTTTATATATAAAAAAAAAAAAAATCAATTAAAAAATGCTCTCGCTCAGGCACTACAATTGTGTGCAGTTCTGTTTTCCAATTAAAAAATACAACACAATTTACAAGGAGAAGTTTCAAATAACAAAATTCAATTCAATGTTTTCTGGTATACTTGAGATGCAATGTCGGATGGAAACATTCAATAAAAGCCTTGTTCACTACTCACGTCTTTAGTATTAAAATGTCATAGCTAGCAACATTTTGCAAAATGATGAATTCAAGGAACTTTTTGTCTTTCTTTCAAACATGGCAATCAAAATGTAATGGTCAGAAACATTTTAAAGCTCTTCATTAAAATTAATATTAAAATTTTCCAGTTACAAAAGGTAATAATACAGAGTCTGGTAATACTTTTAAATTCCACCGTCAATGGTCCATTATGTGCTTGAAAATATTTTAGAAAAAAAAAAAAAGGTTTATTTTTACAAGCAGACTAGGCAGAACATGGCTGCAAGCAGCTTCTTCTGTACGACATTGGTCTGGAGCTGCTCAAGAGCGCAGTGCTTGAAGGTTTGGTCCTTTACTTTCACCTTGTAAGAAATGAACTGAAATATTACGGAGCAATGCCTCATGGATGAAGTTAGTGAAACAGCCTTTGTTGCACAGTAATAAAGAATGAAGAGAGGCATATCCAGCAGAACAATTTGGCAGAAAGAAAGTGTATGAAATATAAAGATGACGGTATAAGAATGAAGAACAAGCATGTAAGCAGAAGCAGCAGCAGATTCCTCTCTACACTGAAGCATGGCAGAAGAGAAAAGGCAGGCAAGGCCCTTTGGCACAGAAAAATGGTTTAGACCTGTGGTTTTTTAAGTCATATGGCTTTGGGACAGTCATTACCATTCTCCAGATTTTCACTGCTCTCGTAACAGCCCGAGTCTCGAGGTGAGTCCCCCATCGTGCCTTGACCATCCAAAAGAAGTTTCTCCTGAGAACCTGTGTGGCCGCTCCTTTCCAAATCACTATTACCTAGAGGAGAAAATAAGCAAACCAAATGAACCAAATAAAAATCTGCTGATTACATCTGTCCTGATGTATTTATTGTACCTAAAAGAATGTTAACAGATTTCACTACTCTGTTTTCTCAACATATTTTTTTATCATTATTAAAGTGTTATGGGGAGATGGATCCTATTACTGCAACGACCTGTGTAAGGTTGCACAGCCATGCCCAGCTAGGCTAAATAAGTCTACAGAATATGTTTTACATCATAGAATTAGATTATTTTTCCAAATATTTCTAGAGTCAAAATTTAAAAGGTCCACAGGGATTATTATTAATTACACTCTTTTGTACCTTTCTTTATGCATTTAGTTCTACGGCACATGCTATCATTTGTATAAAGTTTATACTTAAGCATTTTCTATCGGTGCCTCATATGCTCCATGATTATTACCTGATATGCACTAAACTTAACTCCCGTTCTGCTTTTAATCATTTATTTTAAAAAGATGCAACCTGCTTTGAGTAATTACACCTAGCATACAAACTTAATATGTATGAGACTTTTATCTGCATTGAACATCATTGCCATGTCGGTCTAAGTATGAATTTTGACCAGGTTCAGCTGTACGGATTTTGTTGTCTCTCTAGTATCTGGTTATCCAGCATATTTACTTTCAACTGTAGATATAACCAATTTGATAATTAAACTTGAATTAATATTTTTAAATAAAGATCTCAGCACTGATCCTTGAGGGCTCTAGTTTTTAAGCTAATTCTTCATGCTATGTCTCGTTGCCTCTTCTAGTTTAATTACCCGTTGTTTCCCAATTCAATTCAAGTATATTACTGAAATACACTTTCATGTCCAATATGCCGATTGTCTGCTAACAAAAGGGTTTTTTTCCCCTCTCAGCTTTTTTTGTGTAATAATAAAAAAATTATTAAAGTAATAATACAAGACAACTAGACAATACTGTAATTATGAAAGATGGTACAATTACATGATTTATATAAAAATGATAATTAATAATATGCAGTCATTACGATGAAGTGAAAATCAAGTACAGGAGTATGTACATTAAATATGGTCACTAATGTCTGTGAACTCTCTTAGGTAAATATTTATAGGTGACTGCAATATATTATTTTAGACTTTTAATCTTGGTAACATTTATTTTCCAGAATCATAGTAAATGTCTTTTAATTTACTACTGTCCCTGTGTTTACTTATTCCCTGTTGGATGGCAATTTCAACATTTTATTTAACTCTTTTTGTACATATTTCTTAGTATTACTAAAATTTGTCAGAAAATTGAAAGGCATGTTTAGCTGGAGATTGCACTGGTGAACAAGTATAATTAATATTATTTAGCTTTTATGTATTTCATAATAAGGGAGTTTGCAAATCCACTGCTTGTGAAGGCAAGATACAGTTTTTTCTTTTGAACACTTTATACTAATAAAGTGGCATGTTGATTATCTACTGAAATTGCTCAAGTGGTCCAAGCTGTACTTTTCACCGCATCAAATGTCCATGAACACAGAACTGTGATGTTAAGAGGTACACTAAGGCCCTGATCCAAGTCACTTCTCTTCTGCCTTTTTTATATATTGTTTCTTGTCTCTTTCAAAACTGGTTTATTTCTTTTGCACAATCCAGGCCTGGTGGCATATGCTGGAATCACATTGGCACAGCCAAATACTGCAAGTGAATCAGCACAATTAAATTCCAGTGCACTTAAACGCAGGGAAGCAGAGGCAGTGAAGTGTGCTGAAGAGCCATTGAATTGCTTTGATTAACCATTACAAGGTCATAAACAAATTTTGTTAATGATCTCTGTAAACTACACATGTACATAAACTCATTAAAAGGGTAGTTCATGGCATTAAACACAATTATGTACATACTATATATAGTATATTCCACAAAGTGTTGCTCCTATGGAATAACATTAACACCTCTTTTTGTTATAGCAGTGAATACGAATGACATCTTTCTCTCAAGCATCATTTGTGCAATACATTTAGAAGTAGCATTTTAAAATGTAAAATAAAAGCCAAACTACCACCAGTAAGGGACTTCACAGCGACTCAAAACTAATTCCTGTAGAGCTAGGACACTTGATAAACAGCACAAAAGTGAATTTGTTTAGCTCAAATCTTTGAAAGTGGGTTTAGATAAATTAGACTGAATTTTTTTCACCCACGTTCACAAAAGATTTCATCAAACAGTAATATCCTTTGTAAGAGAAATGCTACAGAAATGTATCGTGTTATGCCAGGAATAAGATATTCATAATTAATTTTGAATTCTGATAACTGGCACTGCATCACTGCTTACTGAACACAGATCTGCTACTACAGTTTACTGGTTAAAGTTTTTACATCTCTCTGCAAAGCTGATTTCAAAAAACAACAGCATAACAACAGACAGCCTACTGTCATACTTTAATAAATGAATGTGATACCATACAGGGATAACTGGTGTTTTCTTTTATTGTGCTAGATTCAGTTTAAAAACAGAAATTTATAATTCATGCCGTACCTTCAATTTATGTTAGCCCCTGTGACAGAACAGTCACCATAACCATTATTATTATTGCAAAGCCATTAGCAATGATTGATCTATTCTACACCCTCAAAACCTGCAAGTTGTACTGAGTTTATATGAAGGTCTAAACTGTTCTAAAACATCATTTAAAGTTGTGTGCAACTTTCTAGAATATTACTTAAATTATCCTACATTCTTTCTACACTTATATTCCAAATATACAGTTTAAACAGACCTCGACTAAACTATGTCTTTCCGATATATTAACGTGTATCTTGTTCAAATATAAGTCAGCCCAATGGTACAGGTATCATCTTTATTTAAAAGATACACAGTCCTGTACTCTGTGCACAAAAATCTCAAGTCTGCTTCAAGTTGTATACAAGAAATTTTTCTCCTTAATTTTATTCTGAGCGAATAACTTCAGAACCTTTGATATTTATTTGAAATTGCATGAAAGACACTGTTGTTCATCTTTGGCTAGGCAAATTTGCTTACTATCATATTCCTGTAGAAGCTCCACAGCAGTAAGCAGCACCGCTCTGTGGTCTGGGTCACGAATGTTAAGCTCATCGAGGTCTTCCTCTTCCAATAGTTTGAAAGTGTCCAGGTCTTCATAGCCATTGAAAAGAAATGTTGGCATGTGCTCCTGTGACAGAAGTCAACATGAACAGCAAAATAATAAATCAAGCTGACCCCATTAAACATTTTCCAAGAATTTTATAATTCTAATAAGGAAGTTAACTTTGATAAGTGTATACCTTCATCCTGAGTGAAATAAATTAATCCACTAAATTGTCTTATTAATAGAAATACCTGATAAAAATGAAGAGTTCTAAAACAGAAAGTTTGCCATGGTCAATGTGTTAGTATCTATGAACTATTTAAAGATTATTTGTGGGTACTTTAAACATTGGCTTTCCTCTACACATACAGTATTTTACTGACCCACTTGGTAACTACATGCTCGATTAATAAAGTGGGGTGCTTTCTGGAGTTAAACTGGTAGTAAAGCTACACGACTATAAGCTCTTAGTGTCAGCATTTAATGATAATTGAGACACTTAAATAGAAACTATTTATACAATGTGCGTGACCCTGTGTTCGGATTCAGCGGGTTGGAAAATGGATGGATTATTAAAACTATGTTCCAGGCTAATTTAGTATACCTGGGATACAATTCTGTATGTAGCAAGAATTCCTGCACAAAGCCAATGTTCATGAGTCAAGATGTGTCCAGCCTTTGGTTACTTAAATCTGCAGTTTGTTAATAAATTAGTTAAATTGATTAAAAATAAGTAGATAGCAAGGCTAAATGTTCACAAGGAGGTTTCAGTAGTAAAAATCTGTAGCATAAGCAGAAATGTTTGAATAGTCATTAAAGTTTTTTGCCAATGTATCTAAAATGAAATGTGGAATATAAACTTTGGACCACAAGTTTGTAAGCAAAGTAAACCTGTATGGAAAATACGCAGTTCTCACCTTTAGCTCTATTTATGATCTATACCGGTTGTTAAAAGAACATGAAAGAACAGAAAGAAGCAAAACTGCAAATGGCAAAGCCCTTCAGAGTTGTGTCTGTGGTCACTGTGGGTGGATATTGTATATTTTAAGACACAAACAATTCCCACACCTCCTGTGACAGTTGGATTCAGTCTCACCACAGTAGCCTAAATTTGAAAGCCTGTACATCCTGTTGTTTCTTAAATAGCCAGTGTATTAACATTTATCCTTACTTATTAATTTATTCATCGTTATTAATCTTACTAGACTAAGAACACAAAAATTTGAATAACCTGATAAAAAAAATGAAAAATCATCACACTAAATTAAAATTAAAGTTTTCATTTCCTTACGCTAAACAATTGAAGACTATCTATAGAACTCTTAAAATCCTAACTTTAAGAGTATGTGTATCCTGATTAAATAAAGAAGTATAAAAAGGAAAATCACCTTTCATTAACTTTGTTTTAGATCCACAAATTGAAAAACTAAGCAGTGAATATGGTATTCAATTATAATCTCTTTATAAAGACACTATTTAAAAATTTGCTTCATTTCCTATTGCTTGAAGCAAACAGTTTTATGTATTGTATTGCAACATTCCACAATGAACTGGTAAGCATGAAACACACGTTAGGTCTACGGATGCAGTCTCTGTGAAATGTATGCTTCTCTATTGCCTACTACAAATGGATGAAGAGAGACTTAATAGCCATAGGAAAACGTATGGCAAAATGGTAAAGTGATGTCGCTTAAAAGCAACAAACAAAATGTACACATGGCATAACAGTCAGGAGCATTCAGGGACTTAGTTATCAGATTGGAACTTTGGAGTATTATAAAGTTTAAGAATTATTACTTTTTTTTTAATTAACTGTGAATGCAATTACATGAATTAGATTACATTAAATACATACTTTTTAACAGTACTTTAAAATATCAAGATAGTTAGAAATGCAGCCCAAATAAGCTTGTTGTGACTCAATAACTTTCAGATTCCAAATAAATGTAAAGTGATGTAAAATGTCACTGATTGAAGGCCTGTTAGCTGTTGGTTGTGAAGGGTCTGTGACTAACAGTAGTTAAACAAAGCATGTTTGAAAGGAGTACCACATGTAGAAATAACACCTCTGTTGGAATCCCAGAGTAAAACTGTAGAAAGTTTCAGATCATAATGGAGAGAAAGTCTGGAGCATTGCTGACAAATTATAGTGTTGGAGAAATACTAAATCACTATAATGTGCAGCTAATCAGCTGTGAGGTTGCTTTTAGGGTAACATAAATATTGAGTATTTGTTCACCTAGGTAAGGTTTGTAGCAGAAAATGCTCACAGAGTAATGCTTACATAATTCTTTTCCTCGTAAATTAATTTCTGAATGTCTCTTTTTTATACTTTTACAGTTAACTAACTAAGTAGGAGAAAAGAGGTCCCGGTAATTTATTTTGCTGTCAGAAAAGAGGTTGAAAACAAGTTGAACACAACATTTCTCGTTTGCTAAGACAGATAGGTTTGCAAAAGTTGCCAATGCTTTTCTAAGGAAGGTTTTAAATTTTTGTATTCGAGATATCACAACAAAGACTGAAAATTGCTAATAAATATCCTTCAAGATTAAGTACGCCAAATTTCAACAAAAGCGCAGAGTTGTTTCATACGGACAGACAAACTGACATGGCGACTGCAGTATGTGCTTTTCGTATTGCATAAGAAACACACCTAGAAAAGTACTGTATATGGGAAACTAAGAAAAAATGAGCCTTTACTAAAATGACAGATTTTTACTGCAAATTGAGAGTGAAAGAAGGAATAATTTTCTTTTATGATGAACTACAAATTTTTCCTTTACTTAAACTTTACCTTAAGGTTAATGCGCTCTAACAGTTCTTCCACAGAATTTGGTTTTGGAGGACGTCCCTTTCTTTTCCGTCTCGTTGGCCGTTTAGGTTTTTCTTCGTCTTCATTCAGCACATCAACATAGATGAACTTGAAAGTCCCCACCTTATTGTTTAAAAGGCCCATCCAAGTTCCCATAGGAGGTTTACTGATGATGTCTATAATATCACCTTTCTGGAAACCAAAAATTAAAATTTCCCTTAAAGACTTTTCATCCTTAAAAGGAAGGATGATGTTAAAATACAAATGCATTGCCAAAACAAGATTTTAAGCAAAAAGAGATAACAGTCACCTTCAGTTTGAGTGAATCAGAGTCATATGGGCTTGGAGTGAAGTCTGTGTGGACCCGGGCTCGCCCACAGAATGGCCCCCTATAAGGAGGTTCCTCATCATCACAGTCCTCAGACTTGACACTTTCTCGGTTGCTGGCAGAAGAGTCTGTTGTGCTCACAGTTTGTCCACCTGTAACATAAAGGTCCGTGAGATGATTGGAAATACTGCATCTTCAAAGTGATGAGCTTTGATTGTTAAATATATTTCCTATTTAAAAGAAATCTTTATTTAAAGACTGATGTTAAAAGCAGGCAGAAACTTTATCCAACTGCCCAACCCCAACATGTTATATTCAAATCCTACCGCAAGCGCAATGTGTGGTGGTCACTGGCTCTCCTAACTAGACAGATGTTTTAAAAACTTGAGAAATGAAAATAGCTTAAATTCATACCAGATAAACAGCTCAGCATATTATCATCTACTTGAAATCTAAAACACAGATTAATGATATAGAAACTTCAAAGATGGATACTTGCATGTGGGAATTAAAGTCAGCAAACAGTATCCATGCACGTTCCAAACTTAAAATGATCTGAACGAGGCTTTTGTCCAGCAAAACATAACTGGTTAGCAACATCCTGTTGCAGGCTGGCTTCATACAGGCAGATAGGCTTTAGATGACCTCAGTGGCCTATTTTCACCATAATTCTTATAATGTTCTACAGTTTTAATGAAACAATTGCCGAAATGTTACCTATGTCAATGTATGTGTGAAAAGTGTGCCACCTGAAGGTCATCCTGATGTACTGCAACACAAAAGCAGGGTTAAAACTATGCTATCATTGTATTGCCAAAGCATAGTTTAAGACCTTATTATTTGAAACAAAGAGCTATTCCATTGCTTTGAAATATTCAGAATTAATTATCACAAACTAAATTATAGTCAAAAAATATTATTGTGCACAAAGAATGGTAAAATAAAAATGGGATAAATTGTCCTTAATCTGGGACATTTATATACAAGTTACATAGAAACCTAATACCTACAAACTGCTTTGTGGACTCTTCCTTAACGCTGCTGTTGCTTTGTATGCAAGATTCTTTGCTCGTGTAGCTAGAAGCATGAAACTGTGCTTTGTTCAGGGCATATAAGCAAATAAAAGAACATCTTGCATATATGTATAAATAAGGATGTATGGTATATCTTTACAGACGGACCTTAAATTGTGAAAGTATGGTTTAAAAAAATATGATCTCACTAGCTGGTAGATAAGAGGTGAGGAACAGTTATTGAACACACATATTCATACATATTTTACAAATATAAACTATCTGGTCCTTTCATAGTATACATACTTGAGATTAGGAAAAAGGGTATACATACTCATTGAACTTTGACCACTTAAGGAGCTACGCAGGCTCTCCACGGACCCTCCTGCTTTCAGTTTGGGCTTCTCTAAGGAATCAGTGTCAGGCTGGGGAGATTGTGGGGAGCTGGGCATCCCATCTGGGCTGGACTCCTTCATATAAGAAAAAACAGCATATCATTCGAGTTAAGTGGCCCAAGTGACTTTGGAAGGTCAAGTTTATTAGCAGCAGTTTACAGCTATTTAAAGAAATTGACTGGTAACTAATATAAAATAATGAATTATGATGCTTTTTTTCTTTAAACAATCTTTAAAATAAAAAGAGAGGAAACTTTCATTAATACAAGGCACTGTGATCAAATGGTAAATATATATTGCTTTGGTTATAAGGCTTACAGAACAACACCTTCAACATTTTTCATAGTTATCACATTTCCTATTTATTTTGTATGACTGATTGTATGTTTTTTTTTTTTTTTAAATTCTAGCAACATTGCCTGTATAGATTCTTCATGAAATTATTAAGCCAATTAGCACTGAACTGTGTGTCAGCGATCACAACCTCATCCAAAATCTCCATTTTTAGCATACTGTGCAGAACTCAATTAAAGTTATCTGCAACTTCATAGTTGATTTGTAGAAGATTTGTTAATAGTTACAAGAAATGCATTTTTATTAATACCGTTGTCTTCCTATTCTTCTATGTAATTAATAAAAAACAGGTCACATAACCAAAGAAAATTAAAAAAAAAACAAAAAACAAAAATGTAATTTATTTATTATTTATACTTCCTTTTTCCAACTTTACATGCTTCTAATATTTATAATTAATTAATATATACTGTATATTACATTATGCTGGAAATACTGTACTGTACTTATTTTAGTAATCAGTCATATTTAGTCATTTTACATCAAACTAAGATGAGTGTTTTTAACTTGTAGTTTTAGGGTTGAAGATTTTCTCCCCACACACACACACACACACACACACACACACATAAATGCAAGATACTGCTGTACAGCTGTGTTTAAACTACAGTAGTATTAGTTCACTGATAAGACGAAGATGTTTCTTAGGATTGCATTACTAGAGGATGCTTATGGATTATTTTTAAGTTTGCATTTGACAAGCTCCTATGTGTTTGAAAATAAGAGAAACACTGTTTTTAACTACAAAGTGAAGCTATTTATGCATTTTACCAAAAAAAAAATCTCTTAAAGTATGTAAATACATTTAATGTAACAGTTTGTAGGCAAAGACGGTCAATTGAACATGAATTTACTAATATGAATGTGCTATTGTTTGGCCAGTAGATGGCACTACAATACTACAGCAATTAATCAGTGCTCATGTATTGAGTATGGTACCAGGAATATCTTTTTTTATTATTTCACAATAACGGTATTTTGGAAGAAATATTGATACAATGTGTAAAAAATGTTTATAAAAATAAAAACATGCAAATTTGGACTACAAAATACATTCAATCTTAGTGACCAATGTATTTTTATGCAGTAATTATTTCAAGTAAAACTTTGCATATGTGAGTTTTCAGATAGTTACCGTAACAGCTGACTTTACAACTTATGGCATCTTTGGAATTTTATGAGAATTACAAATAATGATTTTATTACGGGATTACATACAAAATTTCCCCAAGTTGTAAATTTGGTAACTGGCTCTTAAATTGCAATTTTAATATATACTTTTTGAGGTCTGACTTTTTGCATGTATGCCTTTTCTGGGGCCACAAGCTAACTTTGTGAAGGTATGCAAAGCTCCAAAACAAATAAAAACTATGGCAGATTTATTTTTTAATTTTACATCTATAGTTATTGCCTTGACACTACTAATATGCATACAAGAAACTTTATAGGTTCATTATTATTCACAAGTAGGAAAAATATTCTCCTATTTACTTATAAAATTAAAACGGAAACTATTCAGCAGTTATTTCCTGAACACAGTGTTAGCCATTATGGACACAATGAGAAGTCAGGCAAAATTACATCTTTTATTGGCTAACTGAACAGATTACAATATGTATAAGTTTTCAAGGCAGCTAAGGCCCCTTCTGCTGGCAAGCTCTTGCCTGAACTGTTGCTTCCCTAGATGGAGAAGAGCCAGTTGAAATAGTCTGGGCTTGTAGTTAAAATGGCCCCTGGACACCCCCCTTGGTAGGTGCATGATGTAGAGGCCACTGGGACAAGACTGAGTTGGAGACTCAGGGCACACTGTAAAAATGACATCTTAACTGTCCTTGTCTTAACTTCCCCAAGTATTGCTGGAAGAAGCTGATGGTTAGAGGTGCACCTGTTCAAGCACAGCACCAGGAGTAGCACAGAGAAAATGATGATGGAATATTTAGATATATCAAAATGAATAAACTGAACAAATGAAAGAGCTCTAAAAAAATACTATGTGTATTCTACCTAGCTGTGTTCTAAGCATGGAGAATACAGATAATCTAATTCATGGATTTGTTTCAGCTAGAACTGACCACTGCAGTGCTTTATTCAAAGGTTGCTAAAGTCAATCCATTTGAAGTTTTCAGTTAATTGACAATGCTGCTACAAGAATTACTACAAACTCTACAAAGTATAACTACGTAAGTCCTGCTCTTCAATCTGTACAATGACTACGAGTTAAGTTTAGGGCTGATGTCAAAATCCTCCTCCTTACAAAAAATGACATTAAAATTGCTTATGCCCCACACATCTGAATTTCTGCTTCTCTTCTTGGTATCCTTCTGTGTGGCACCTGGTACCACTGCTGTAATGCCAAGCTACTACCTGTACCCAACAGAAGTGACAGATATAGTAGCAGCCATTGAACTCAAGGGTAAAAGGACTACATCTTATTATTAGTCTGCCCAGCTGGTACTTATAATATTACAGAATGCCCAGGTGGGTGGCCAGTTGGCCAAGGTCACCAGAATTGTGACTTTGTAAACCCCAGAGTTTTATTTTCTTCAAAAATGCTGCTGACTACGGTTTTCATTCTCCTTTCCTCTCCTCCACTGGGCATATTTCAATTTTAAAGTTAGCAAATTTCTGTTATTATGGTTTATGTTACTTTAATTACAAATTGCTTTGTTCTACTGTGTTTGTGTGTTCACATATGTAAATAGTACAGCATTATGCCACTGCATTATAGTTGGAAACTGGTGTAAGCCCCCTGAGACTCTGATCAGTGTGGACCACCTTGCAAAAGTAAACTGAAATTAATCCAGATCAGCAAGACTATGAAGAATGCCATCTTTTTAAAGGTCACTTTATCCGATTAGTAATTGAACAAGTCGCTCTCCAGCAAAATGAGTAGCTAGCCTTAAGCAAATCAACTTTAAAGTACAAGATTGTCAGCAATTTTCTTTTTCTGACTCATTGTGTGACCCTAAACAAGATATATAGCATACCTCACCTGCACTTCAACAGTAAAATATTTATGCAAAGAATGGCATTGTTATATTAGATAAGAATAGACATATAACAAAACATTCTTGTAGTTAGAGTATCTAACACTATGGAAATATTTTGCTGTTTTGTTTTTGTTTAATTTTTTCAATGGCTCCACGATCCATACTAACCCTCACTTTCTCTGCTGCTCTTTATCTGATTTTCTGTGGTGGCAATCTGTGGAACCCCTGTGGATTTCTTTTTTCCCAGACTCTGGAGTTTTTTTTTTGTTTTGTTTTTTCTGTCCTTCTGGCCATTGGACCTTACTTTATTCTTTGTTACTTAGTATTACCTAATCATATTTTTATATTTTTCTTTCTTCATCTTGTAAAACACTTTGAGCTGCATCATTTGTATCAAAATGTGCTATGTACATAAATGTTGTTGTTATCCTGCAAAATAATAAATAAAGGGCAATATTGTATCCTTATATTTTTTCTAATAAATAATAGATGCAATAAATGGTTTATTTGAAGATTATAACTGCAGCTGTTGTAAAGCACAACGTTGCTTGTAATTTTTAAGATTTACAGTATCACTGCAGTGACTCTGCAGGAACTATGCGAGAAAACACTTTCAAAATTATTTCAGTAAAAAAGTGCTTGACACTAAGATTAAATCATCTAAGCATTCACTGAGTGTTAATGGTGTTATGATGGATGATTTTATCAATATACATAATTACGCATTTACATTTTTCTACACATTACCTCATCTTGATTCTGTGATCTTATAAAGCAATGGAATTCTCAAAGAACTGTTACATACTGGAGGCAAACTGTTTCCAAAATGTATTTAATGTTACAAATGGAAAAGTTTGCAGAATGCCCATTATGATAAATAATCTTCTTTGTAAAGTTAAATTCAAGGGAGTTCTGAATATACAGAGCAGATCTGATTTAATAATCACGTAATAATAATTACCCTCATGGTTCTATCCTGGGTATTGGAATTACCTGTTCAGCTTATAAAAGACACCTTTAAGTTGGATAAAGATGTAAGATAGAAAAATAGAACAACCTGTTCTGATACAGAGCTGCTATACTTCTTGGACATTCTTTTCTTCATTGTCTCTTTCACAGATTTCACCTTCTTGCCAAGTGATATTCGAGAAGTAGTGGGGGACTTCACTACTTCTCTGTAAAAGGCCTCTCTCTCTCTGTCTTTGCTCTGCTTTACAAAAAAACAACAACAACAAGAAAACAAAGAATGAATGAAGCGTTCCAAATTAATTCAGATAAAACACAGAAAATGGCTTAACAGGATCAAATTAAATTTATGTAATTAATTAATGTAAATTTCTAACACTGCTATCCGAAAAAACTCATACTTATTTTATCCACCTCTACGTATGTCTGTGTGTCCTTCCAGTAGGTAGGTCTCTGTCATTCCAGGAGACGGCGCATCAAAAGCATTTGTAGTAATGCTTTTTATTACTGCAAATGTTTGTGACGTGCCATCTGTTGTAATGACATATGTAACACATTTCATGACTACCTGCAATAAAAAATACATTCCAGTAGATGCTGCACAGCAAACAATAACACTGAGGTCTGCATTGATTACTTAGATTTCAATCTGTCTTGGACAAATAGAACGGCTAGTGTATATAGAAAAATATGTATATATCTCTCAATTATAAAAGGAAATTCTGAGACGAGACTTTCTCTGAGATAATTTCAACTCCTGCAAGAGATAATTTCAGGTCCCGCGAGATGAGACTTTCTGCCAAGAGATTTTGACAAGTCCCGCCCTCCTCTGAAACATTTACAACCATGCCCACGGTTCACTCACTTCTCAATGCTGTGAATGCTATTGTCAGACACAGTTCCTGCGCTCTCAGCTCCAAACGGGGTCGGAAATAAAAGACAAAGAGTAGAAGACAAAGTAGAATGTCGTAAGGAGGTTCAAAAACATTGGCGTGATACACGTGCAAAGCAGGTTAGAGATTATGAAAGTACTAAAATTCGAAAGTCTCAAAAAACTGACAGCAAAGATCGCATTAGTGCTAACAAACAGAAATTATTACTCGGTGAAATAACAGAACAGCGAACAGAGATCGAATATATGGACATAGGTGATATGACAGAAGTATGTAGTTATTGTTCGGCTTTAAACTTTAAGTGAAAGACTTGTAGGTTGTCCAATTTATGTTGCCATCAGGGAAAAGTAGTGTTTCTTCAAAATGAAGAGGTCAACCCGCAAGAATTAAAAGATTTGTTGTTGGGTGAAAGTGAAATCCACATACGCGAGCAGCAGAGAACAGTCACTTTACCTTCAGCTATTTTAAGAGATTTGCAGAATGATGCGATGTACAATATTTTGTAATAAATAATGCTAATTCAGGCTTTAGATTTCATTTCATTCATTGGCGCAAGTCAAGTTCCACATTCATGGACTACAGTCTGCCACAGATTTTGATTTCCACCGTAGAGTTTTTAACAGTGGGATTAGGTATGTTTATGTAATAAGCCAAGTTTGTTGTATTTATGTGACATTTAAAATTTGCCTGCGCTAAGTTTACATGTATCAACAATACTGTACTTTAAAACACCTGGTAGAGGTTTTAACTCCAAAGAAACCATCATAAATTTTGTCTTTCTCAGCCATCTTTAATGGAATAGCATAGGTTAAGTCAAGGCCCCCCTAAAATGTTGTACCATTTGATAAGGTCCCCCAAGTAATATAAAGCCAATGCTTTGAAGTGGAGCATTAACCTTGGATTTCAGTTACTGCTAACAGCAGTAATTCTGCATGATTTTGTATTATAGTAGACCTGTTACTCAAAGCAAATGCTTAACTACACCAGACGACATATATGTGAGTAAATGGTACATGGCCCGGGGTTTCCAGCCTTTTTTCCTGGTGTACCACCTATATGAATTCAAATATTTTGAAGTATCCCCATTTTCTATCAATCATAAATGGTTAAGTACTCAACTATCATTAAGCACAATTAAAAGTGAGATTTCCTAACTCCCACCCCTCCCTCTAATATTCAATGTGGGATTTTACCATGTGATTACAGAGTTTTAAAGTCTTTTATTTGGTTGTGTATGTCTTTTAGTTTTTCATACGCAAATAAAATCCTTTTAATGAATTATTTTCAATGTTAGAGCAATAGCATGGTTTGATAAGGAAAACAAATTAGAAAGTCTAATATTTCCATATTTTTATTAAAAAATTACATATAATAAAAACAAGGTCTGCTCCTAATTTCAGCCTATTCATGTGTTTATTTTTAAAGATGGCGATTACCAAACAGTGGTAAATGAATGATTTTCCTCTTATGCTGACCTGGAGCTGAATGTAACTAGAGCTAATTTTTTGCTTCTTTCAATATGCACTCATATGTAACTGTATAATTGTTTTTTAATATTAAAAAGTATGGAAGTTTTGGTATGATTTTTATTCCTTATCAAACCATCCCAATATTTTTTACTTTAAAAAATAAATCACTAAAAAAGAATCTGATGTGCATACCAAAAAGACAGACAAAACATTCTATATAATCACTTGTTAAAACTCTTAAATACAATTTTAGGTGGATGGGTGGAAGTTAAGAAGTCTCATTGTTAGTTTTGTAAGAGTTTAGTACTTAAGAATTTATTACTGTAGGAAAATAGGGATATTTCAAAATATTTAAATTCCTTGAGGTGTTATACCAAGGAAAAAGGTTGAAAACTCCTAGCCTGGAGATACTGACACATGCAGTATATGAGTGAATATCATAGAATAACTATAGTTAAGCATTTGCTTTGATTAACAGGTTTGCAATTAAACAAAATCTTTAGAGAGCATAATCTATGGCAGACTATAGTCCATGAATGTATAACTTAACTTATGTCTATTAATATAACAAAACCTAAAGCACTAATCACCACCATTTCAGACTGTAAACCTCTAAAACTAACTGAAGATAACAGAGATGAGAGACACCATTCAATGAAGTCTGACAATTCTTACATTTAACCCTCACAAAGAACAATTGTGTCATGTATCAAGGGTTTACAAGTTGGCTCTTGCCAACCTGCAGGTTCACAATTTGCAGATCCGCCTATTTGTGCGTTTGTCCTCAATAATCAAATGGAAATTATTTTACCTGGTTTGTAATCTATTGCTGAAAAACACAAACAACGCTGTAGCTGCGCTACTTAAATGGACTACAAATCCAGGCAACCCCAGGAGTACTGTGTCATAGGGCAGCTGTGGCGGTTGCTACAAGGGCTGCTCGATGAAACGAGAGGAGTGCATTATCCATAAGTGTGTCAAAAGGAGATGGCAGGATAGCAGTTGGTGGGGTCTTTTTTTTCAATGCCTCACTGCATTTTTCTTGGATTTATGTTCCTGTCCTGTGCCCACTTGCTTGTGTGATTTTATCTAGGTTGGAAAACGTCTTCATCTGGAAGGCACTCCCAACTTCTATAAATTTACACAGAAGGACAAAACTATACAAAACATTCAGGAGGCTGCTCACAGGGAATTTCAAAACTATACCTCCATCATCTATATCTGTGAAGCTGGACTGTGTTGTGAACATTTGACAAGTGACACTTGTAAATATACAAGTCTTTGTAGTTTGAGCAGTTAAAAAGTTACACAGAATTCACATTGTCATGCATATGTGCACGTGGGACAGCTTAAGTGCTCAGATAATTGTAATGTCCTGCTGGAACACCAGAGAATGATGTTGAATGATGCCTTTTCTCTTCCTCTCTCTGCCGACCGGAAGATTAACAGCTATAGCATCTCTAACGTCCTTCCATTGTCCGCCCTCCTGGACCCGCCTCTTCCTCCCAGGAGCCCATAAGGCCTTTCAGCTCTCCCATCTTAAACAGTCTACTTTGGGACTTGTGCCGATACAGAGTTTTCTTTTGCTTTTTAATGTGTTTGAACCCATGTTTCCTTTTCATTACACAGTTAGCCTTTAGGTGCCCCAAAGATTTATGATCTCTTTGTCTTTTTTACTACAACATTCACAAGGACTTATTGGACAATGTTGAACTTGCATGGTTAAATATGCAATTAGCTGAGTGACATTTTGCTATTAATCTCAATTAAAAATGTTAATTATTTGGCAGCCCATATATCATTTTTTTTTCTTGGTACTCTTTATTAATCCCCAAGGGGAAACTGTCTTTTTGTGTGACCTTTTGGAGGTCATAGCACAGGGTAAGCCAATGTACAGTGCCTCTGGAGATAAATATGTGTGTGTATGTGTGTAATACAGTAACTGCCAAATTTTGCAAAGAGTACACGACACATGTTTCATTCTAATTGATTTCCTTTACAGGGATCAAACCTCAGACATCAACACCTGAGGCGAAGCCTTTGACGTTGTGCCAAAGCGGCTGGTTCGCTTACTTATTGGGAAAGTACTGTATCACATATCTATGGTCTGCTTCTCATAACTGAGAAGACAAGGTGGATTTGCTGACTGGCTGACCAACGCCGAGCGTTACCTGGTAAGTAACCATCCAAATAATACGACTGTGATTCACACCCATGAATGTAATACTCTGAATCTTCACCCTGTCATGAAACCGAACTAGCTGGTGGTGGTGGCATCATAATATGGGTCTTTTTAATTCAGGAGGGGGTAGGGGGTCTGGTGAGTATTTAGCAAAAAATGAAGTTACACACATGTTGCCTACTGTGAGAAGGCTGAAGTTAACCAAGAATTTTATCTTTTAACATAGCAACAAGTGAAGCACACATTCAACTCAACTAAATAATTGCATATGAAAAGGAAAAACAGTGTCACAGTATGACCCAGATGAAGCCCAGATCTCAGGTCTATAGAAAATCTGTGGGTGCAGCTGAAAAGGGCTGAGCTCGAGAGAATGAATGTCATCTCTTCTTCATAGAAATATGGGATAAAACTGAAACTGTCCTAAATTGAAAGGGAGCAATTAAAACAAACTTATAGCTGAAATCAAATCAGAAGATGCTTTAACAAATCATTACTTAAAGGGAGTGAACATATGCAAAGTATTATATATTTTTATTTAGTTTATTTAGCTTTTAATGTAGGGAAAATAGGGAATATACATAAGCAGTAACAAATTAAGCTGAATTGCAGGTACCATTAATATTAAGGAAATAAAACTGAAGTGTAGAGTTTTTATTCACCCATTAAAATGATTTTTATGTTATAAACCATTCTGTCATTAACACTCACCTGTGTGTCAGAACCACTATAAGCAACGTGCAATGACCTATTTGAAAGATTAAATCCTCCAAAGCTACATGTTCTCTGAAAAGAAAAAAAAGAGATATAAAATCTTAAGAAATCTCTTGAGAGAAAAACAATTGTTTTCATCAGTCACCACCACAATGATTCATGCTATGCAAAAATGAAACTCATTCATTTGATCTGCATAAATGTACTTATGCGCATGAAAAGGCTCAAATAGAACAATGTTGCAGAAACTGTAATGATAGCTTGTGAATTAAATCCAGACTAGGGTGTAGAAGATACAGACGATCAGCTGTTTAAACATCACCAGTTTGTGCATTAAAAAAACCCAGACATTGTTTTTTGGATGTCCTAAAGGAACAGCAAAGTCAAATGATGTCATTTCTCTAAGGATCACAATGGTGACACTGTGTCATATTTTTCTTAATTGTGATGACAGTAGATTCTCATTTTTTCAGCACACAACACATTTTGCCAACTTTAATTCACCCTGTAAACCACAGACTTAAACAAAAAATAGAAAAAAAAATGACTGTTAACAAAAAATATCCACTTTTTCATAAATTTTGATGGTTTGCCGGTTCTATTATATGACCATGTACACTGAGACTTTGGAAGAAGGCAGAAATCAAGTAAACCATGCCTTGTTAGATACCTACGGAAAGGAAAGCATGTTTAAAATCCCATCTTTATGATTTGCTCCGTGCTACACACAATACTAATTACTGTGAATTAACTAACAATCCATTGTTCCACCATTTAGCCAAGTTAGGACATACTTTAATGTAGAAATGGTGTTATCCGCTTCCCTTCAACGTAATAATCATACATTCCAGCCTTCTTTAAACTATATCATATTTAATTTATAGAAGCTATGGCATATGCACATTTTTTGTGATTTTTATACAGATTTCATCTATGTGGTTCCTTGAACTACTATCTATTACATATAATCTTCCAACAATTAACTACTTTTTCTATATACAAGCTAGTGAGTTTGTCAAAAGTAATCGGACCAACTTTCTACATCTTCCATCAGTATCTTTTACTAAACTGTCCAGTTTTAATGACGATACAGACTCATCAACTACTTTCAATAAATTCACTTCTAGAGGACCATATGGGATGATAGGAAAGCTATCTTTCAATTCAAATTTCAGACAAAGAATGTAAATTAGCCAACAACAAAGTACTCTTCTCTTCTTCTTTGGAAATAGTCTACAATAAGACCATTTGGGATTAAAATATTAAGATACAGTAGTTCTCAGAGTGTCTTGGATCTAAAATTATTAGCAACCATTTATCAAAAATATCCAGATTATCACCTGTTGGCATAATATTATGTAATGAAAATCTATTGCAATATCCTTCATTAAGTTGTTTGTCTAAATAATAATTTTGTTTAATAGGATGAATTCTAACCAACCTCCCATAAATCAATGGAAAAGTGAAGGCTCATATTATCCAAAACTGAAAATGTATAATTCTCTCTGCAAGGATTTCAGTTGTTTTCTTTGTGGAACATTTATAAAATTTTATTGACTGTACTTTGTTTAAACTGTGCCTTACTTTCTGTTTGTGATTTATTCTCTTAAAAATAAAAAGTCACATAGTGCAAAAAACACTCATAACAGCTGATCACGAACAGACTAACTACAGGGAGATTCACTCGGAAGAGGCCCAGAATATTCTGCAATAACTCTCGCTAGGACGAAGCAATCTGAATGAAACAACATGCAACATGCTCCTCAGCATATGGAGCTTTGAACAAGCTGGGATGTCCCTGTGTCACAGCGATGAGGTAGGTGCCGGACAGCTGTTGTGACGTTTAACCTGAGTTTGCAACTTTTAGGTACATATCACCCATACCCCTTCACTCAGTCACTCGACTTCTCATCAGGAGAGTGATGTACAATATTGAGCAGCATGTGTTCATGGAGCAAACCCATTGGGTCACCAATTCGTTTGAACGATGTCAGAATCAACTGGATGATTGCAAGTTAATGGAAAGTTACTTCCAGCAAGATGGAGCAATGTGTCACAAATGGGCAAGGAGCCTGGCAGAAATTGAGTCCTTCTTCGGCAACAGGGTAGTTTCAAAGATACTTTGACCACCATGGCCACCGGATCTGACACCACCAGACTTTTTCCTCTGGGGTATGTTCAAAGGAAAAGTCTATCGGAACAAGCCTCACACTGTGGAAGATTTGAAGGAAAACTAGTAAATCTACTTGTAAATATACACAGTACAGGTATTTTGTGAGATGGATTAATATTACTTATTGGGCTGGGAAGTTTTTCTTTTACCAAAACTAGTTTTTAATAGTCAATAGATCAGTGTCTATAGACACTAATCAATAGATCAGTTTTAACTAGTCAATAGATCAGTGTCCACCTTAAATATAATTAAACCTTCCTAGTTACAGGTCCATGTGGTACAGAAGTGGTATGATTGCACCCTTTAGAAAATTTGAAAACAATCAGTGGAATTTTAAACCTTGTTGGTGAATGACACCTGAATGTTCAATGGAATGATCATGCAAAGTGTCATCAGAAAAACACTGAGAGAAATGAGTCCAATACTATCAGTCACCATGCAGATATCATGGATAAAAGATAAAGCTGGAGCAAATTAAAAAAAATGTATGGTTTGGTAAAGCATAGTGACCACTTCCAATGAATAAAGCACAAGAAATTTCAGTTTCCTAAAGGCTGCAGGTTACAAAAACCTACATCTATGTCATAAAACTAATTTAAAGTATTAAGGAAATGGTAACTTGTTAAAAGTATCAAAATGCTGAAGAAACACTACAAAATAAGTATTTAAGATCATGTTCTTATAAGTCATTCTGCTATCATGTTTGAAGCCAACTTTCAACGGTTCAAAGGTATTTTACGGTAATTTAAAGAGCCTCATTTGGTCTTTCAGGCCTCTATTGTTTTCACAACAGCAGACAAGTGTTTCTTCAGGAACAAATTATTATTTATATAAACAGTAATTTTTAGTTTTATTCTGGGGAGAGAGACATAATATGTTCAACTGACCCTAGAATTGATATAGTAGCCATGCATAATTAGAATATGTTTTTTGCAATTTTCCTTAGCAGTGTCTCATCAATAAATATTTATTATTCATGCCAAAACTCACTAAACACCTTAAAGTCACCTATGAAATTTTAAACCTTTAGGCACATATGTACTGTAGGCCCAATGTGCTGCAGCCTTAAAAGAAAATGAAAGATCAAGGCTAATAAAAGGGATAAGTAAATCCCCTTCACAGACTCACAGACTTCTGCTGAAAGCGCAAAAACACCCTTTTGGTGCAACGGTCCACAGTCGCTGCCCACTTTCTTTCTGACTCCCATTCTTCATCCAGAAGGCATCGACGAAGATCTTGTCGGTCAGCTTTGCTTAGCGTCCGGTCTGCCACAGGGCGTACAAGCTGGGACCAGTTCAGATGTCCATAAAGGCTTCGCTCCACTACATAGGTAATATTGAATTCACTGACAGCTGTTCGCCCCCTCAGTTTGCGGTTGGGAAAGCCATAGTTTATGCTTCCACAGCTACTTCCTTTGGCTTTCTCTCGTAGTAGCTGAAGGTCACGAGATACTGTGGGAGGAGAGGACACTGCCACCTTGGTAGCAGGGCGCTGGTAGAGGAAATTTCTGGAACATGAGTAGTTACCATCTATTTTCCTAAGATGAACCTGTTTTTTGACACTATGGATCTCTTCCAAAGAAACCAACAGGTTGTGTTTGGGCTTGGTCAAGCCATAAAACCCATAAATGCTCTCATTACTTACCCCATGGCTCACTGGGCTTAGTGCTTTCTTCATCTCACCGTCTGTCATGGAGCGAGAAACTTTCTGTACCTTTTCATCCTCTCCATAGCCTTCTACTCCAGATGAAAAGGAGGATCCACTACCTCCACAGCTAGATTTTTTTGTTGGTCTCATAAGCCCATGATTGCTGCTTGACTTGCCAAAAGTTTTGACAAGTCTACGGCCAGTCCAGGTGTCCAAGCTACTAGAAGAGGGTGAAGTGGTTACACTGTCAGAGTCATCTTCGTGGGAAAGCTGCTGCTGCAGAGAAGAGGAGGAATCCTCTTGACGAAGTGGTTTCTTTTGTATTCCCGTATATAGTGCAGAGTTGTCCTCACAAGTAGGAGAGCCTTCAAAACATAGTTCTAAAATACAGAAGAATGCAGAAAAGAAAGTTAAGAAAACACAAATTTGAAAAGGAATAGTATGTATAGTAAAAGCACATATACAGTACAAAGCAGTGCAAATAAAATCAAAATGGTCATATACAGTGGGATGCAAAAGTTTGGGCAACCTTTTTAATAGTCATTATTTTCCTGTATAAATCGTTGGTTGTTACGATAAAAAATGTCAGTTAAATATATCATATAGGAGACACACACAGTGATATTTGAGAAGTGAAATGAAGTTTATTGGATTTACAGAAAGTGTGCAATAATTGTTCAAACAAAATCAGGCAGGTGCATAAATTTGGGCACCGTTGTCATTTTATTGATTCCAAACTTTTAGAACTAAATATTGGAACTCAAATTGGCTTGGTAAGCTCAGTGACCCCTGACCTACATACACAGGTGAATCCTATAATGAGAAAGAGTATTTAAGGGGGTCAATTGTAAGTTTCCCTCCTCCTTTAATTTTCTCTGAAGAGTAGCAACATGGGGGTCACAAAACAACTCTCAAATGACCTGAAGACAAAGATTGTTCACCATCATGGTTTAGGGGAAGGATACAGAAAGCTGTCCCAGAGATTTAAGCTGTCTGTTTCCACAGTTAGGAACATATTGAGGAAATGGAAGACCACAGGCTCAGTTCAAGTTAAGGCTCAAAGTGGCAGACCAAGAAAGATTTCGGACAGACAGAAGCAACGAATGGTGAGAACAGTCAGAGTCAACCCACAGACCAGCACCAAAGACCTACAACATCATCTTGCAGCAGATGGAGTCATTGTGCATCATTCAACCATTCGGCGCACTTTACACAAGGAGATGCTGTATGCGAGAGTGATGCAGAGGAAGCCTTTTCTCCGCCACAGCACAAACAGAGCCGCTTGAGGTATGCTCAAGCACATTTGGACAAGCCAGCTTCATTTTGGAATAAGGTGCTGTGGACTGATGAAACTAAAATTGAGTTATTTGGGCATAACAAGGGCGTTATGCATGGAGGAAAAAGAACACAGCATTCCAAGAAAAACACCTGCTACCTACAGTAAAATATGGTGGTGGTTCCATCATGCTGTGGGGCTGTGTGGCCAGTGCAGGGACTGGGAATCTTGTCAAAGTTGAGGGACGCATGGATTCCACTCAGTATCAGCAGATTCTGGAGACCAATGTCCAGGAATCAGTGACAAAGCTGAAGCTGCGCCGGGGCTGGATCTTTCAACAAGACAACGACCGAAACACTGCTCAAAATCCACTAAGGCATTCATGCAGAGGAACAAGTACAACGTTCTGGAATGGCCATCTCAGTCCCCAGACCTGAATATAATTGAAAATCTGTGGTGTGAGTTAAAGAGAGCTGTCCATGCTCGGAAGCCATCAAACCTGAATGAACTAGAGATGTTTTGTAAAGAGGAATGGTCCAAAATACCTTCAACCACAATCCAGACTCTCATTGGAACCTACAGGAAGCGTTTAGAGGCTGTAATTTCTGCAAAAGGCGGATCTACTAAATATTGATTTCATTTCTGTTTTGTGGTGCCCAAATTTATGCACCTGCCTGATTTTGTTTGAACAATTATTACACACTTTCTGTAAATCCAATAAACTTCATTTCACTTCTCAAATATCACTGTGTGTGTCTCCTATATGATATATTTCACTGACATTTTTTATCGTAACAACCAACGATTTATACAGGAAAATAATGACTATTAACAAGGTTGCCCAAACTTTTGCATCCCACTGTATCCCTCCTGTGGACCCACCACCTACATGAGGAATAGGGGTCGGAAGCAATATGACTTAGGAGGCAGTCAAAGGCAAGGGATGGGATGGAAACTAGGCAGATAAACTATTGGGAGGTGAAATGTTCCCCCCTTTTGGGGGAGGGGGGTGGGGGTGCCGGAGTTGTTCGATGAGGTGGTCTAGGGATGGGAATTGATAAGATTTTCACGATTCCGATTCTATTTTCGATTCTGTTTAACAATTCGATTATTTATCGATTCTCCTATCGATTCTTATTTTTAAAAAAGGAGAACACACAGGTCAATTAGCTTAGAACTTTGTTTTATATCTTATCTTTGAACAAGATAGAAACATAGGAGTAGCATGACCTTACAAACCCAACAGTGAGATCTTAAGAGATCCACAGCCTACGGCTCCTCGATGGGGTGCCACGGGGTCCCCAGAAACAAATTTGTAAATGTAAAATAATAATAAAATAAATATTCTTCTGTAGCAATAACAAAGTATTACATAAATTATTTTGTGGCAATTACACAAGAATGTCCAGTAACATTTACACTCTCCTTTTTAAAAGTATATATGAGCTGAGCACTCAAAAATAAAACTACATCAGCCAGCAACAAATACAATCAACTCAAGTCCAATAGAACTGTGCAATTCTGCAACCATCAACTATGGAGAATTAACAATTCTTTTGCAGAAATATAAGTATACTGTGTCTGCTTTTTCAGGAAGGATACGTGATCTTTCTGGACTTATGGTCTCTCCAGCTGTGGAGAACACCCTCTCAGACGGGGTGGAGGATGCCTGCACACACTCTGTGAAAGGAGAAGCTACCGGTAGACTGCAGCGAGAATTGCCAGCATCTGAGCCGGCCAGACTCAGTCTGTCTCTCTCGTCATGGTCATCTAAATGCAATGCACAGTAATAGCAGGTTTTGCAATAAGGCAAATCATGCTAACATAATATGCAATGTTAGTTGATTAGTTACCTGCCGTATTAATGGGAGAGGACGTGCAAACGTTACCGCTGCTGCTGGGTTGAGATTCACTAGTCCGGAGCGGATCAAAAACACGACATTCATTTAAGGTTATCGCGTGTTTTGAGCGTTTGTGCCGCTTAGGTTGCATGTTTCCTGCTGGGTAAATGACGCTACGCAATGTGGTGACGTCATTCGAGGCGACTGGAATCGATAGGGGAATTGTTTGCAAAAATGGCAAACAATTCCAAGGAATTGAAACAGTGGGAACCAGTTCTCAACAAGAACCGGTTTTCGATTCCCATCCCTAGAGGTGGAGCATTACCACACAGGCTCGTGTCCACCCACTCACTGGGTTCTGGAACCAAACCTCTAATAAGAGGCTAGACTCCCCTTTACTCTGCAGCTGTCCATGGGAAAAGACATCAGGTGGCAGAGCCACTGCCTCGTCAATGCCAATGCCATTTTAGAGTCTGACCCGGAAAATGAAAAGGCTGCTTCTTTGCGACTGATGTTCAAGAAGTTGTGAACTCTGACTACTGTATATGCTTATGCACCACATGGTAGCCAGGAATATCAGTGTTTTTTTTAAGTGCCTGGAGGGAATCCTGGAAAGAGTCCTTGCTAGGGACTCCACAGTTCTGCTGGGCAACTTCAGTGCCCACATGGTTAATGATGGAGACATCTGAAGAGGTGAGATTGGGAGAAACGGCCTGCCTGATCTAAGCCCAAGCATGATTTTGTTATTGTACTTCTGTGCTAGGCATGGTTTGTCTAAAACAAATACCATGCTCGAGCATAAGGTGTCTCATAAATGTACTTGGCACCAGAGGCCAATGATCTTTGTTAGATTTTATAATCTTTAAACTTGCAGCCATATATTCTGGACACTCAGGTGAAAACAGGGGCAGAGCTGTCAGCTGATCCCCACCCGGTGGTGAGTTAGGTCAGATGGTGGGGGAAGTGCCTGGACAGGCTTGGAAAGCCCAAGTGAGTAGTGAAGGTGGACTGGGAATGTCTCAGGGAGGCCCCAGTCAAAAAACACTTTCAACTTCCACACATGAAAAAGCTTTTTCGGCATTCCAGAGGATCTGAGGATATACAGTCCAAAACAGACTTTGTTCAAAGCCCCCATTTTGGAATTGGCTGCCAGTAGCTGCGGCCTGAATGCCATAGGTTCCTCTTTTTTGCAGAGACCATGAAAAGTGACTAATGATCAGGCTTAAAGAAGCTCTGGGAAACTCTCAGGTAGCTTAGAAGGAGAAGGCAGTCTTCGCCAAGACTGTTCTCAGCAAGGGTGGACAAATGCTGACACAGAATGTGGATGTAGTTAGTGGTGGAAGGAACACTTGGAGGAGCTCCTGAACCTGACAGACATGCTCTCTGTGGAGGAGCCAGAGCCAGAAGCTAATGAGGCATCACTACCCATTTGCCTGAGGGAGGTCACTGAGATAGTTAAGCAGCTCAGCAGAAGCAATGCCCCAGAATGGATGAGATTCACCCAGAAATGCTGAAGACTCTGGACACTGTTGGGCTGTCATGACTTTTCAATGTTGCGTGGTAGAGCAGAGGGTTCTCCAACTATCAGGGGCTTATTCTCTATTCTGACTGTACTGGATCTATCAGTGTGGCACTGCTTATACAGACAGGGCATGAAAGTAAATTGTGTGTAATTACCAGGTCACTACATCTCAACCAGTTGAGCACTTACAAAAGATTCCACATTGGGCACCATATTTTCCACTACCACCATGAAAATGCCAAATCAAATAATTCCTAGCCAAAGAATTGTATTGCATTATTCCAGCATCATTAAGGACATCATGATGGAATCTATACAAAAATTCTTAAGCTGGTTTAGCAATACATGGAGGTCCAGTAGCGTAGTAAGAGAAGTTATGCAGTATTTACTTTTGTCAGTTATGCGCATTTTATATGAACAAACTATATCGACATCTATCATAGGTTAACATTAACTAAGAATATATGTAAGTCAATATATATGCATTTATAAGAAGGGTATTATTCAATGACTGTTCATTTCTCTGTGATATAGGAACTCAAAGAATAAATATTAATACATATACTCCTCTCCTTAATGTTTCAAACTCCCCTATACTCCATTAACCCTCTAGCACCTTTGTAATATTCTGTGGGCATTATATGATATTTCTTTTTATGTTCTACATCCATGCATTTTCCTAACTCATGATCTGGCCATAATCTCAGGTGCAGAAATCATTTGCATGTACTGCTTTGAAATTTTATTTTGCTTTGTAAAGCTTCTTGGGATAGTATTTACTACATAAGGCAGCAAATTGAAACAAAGTTACATATCAATTAAGCTAGGAAGAAAACATATACACTTTTCACACTTTTATATATACATTAAAACTAGCAATAAAGATATTGATCAATCCAATAAAACATTACAATAATAGTAACAACTCTAACATACAGTATAACATACATACTGTATATGTAGCAGTAATTTTCTGTTTAGATTAAGATTGTTGGCAGAATGAAGGTGTATTTTAGGCTCACTGTTTTAATTTAATTAACTTCAACTCAAAGTGTTTTATATATAAGAATGTTCATTAAACACTTCAGATATTTTAAGAAATTTATTTGGCATGCCTGGATATAGGCCATGGCTCACGCGGGAATGGAATTAGTTAACATTCTCTATATTTTAACTTTTAATATAATTTAAACATAACTCAGGAAACTAGTAAATATTCAAACATATATACAGCTGGTTATCCATGTTTGTACCTTCAGCAGTAGGCTTTTTCATTTCATCAACTTTAATCAGCTTCTTCCTCACCCTGCGGGTGGAGTTTACCAGCTTGTGCAGTCGCTTGAACTTTGTGGATTCTTCTGCTTCATCGTCTGATTGGTCACAGGACTAAAATAGGACCAGAAAATTAAAAATGCATCAATAAATTGGTTTAATATAGTACCTTTCACAGTGAGGCATATCCCAAGGTAAGTAAGCATTTCCAGTTTCACTCTTCAGACACGCTGTTCAATGACCTTGCAATACTTTGTTTTCAACTATTGAATAATAATGAGTTTTGATCATCAAAAAGGGAAAATTAGGTATTCAATTACTTCAGTTCAGAAAAAATATCAATTTAGACTGGCTGGAATCAAATGCCGTTATTGTATGTTTCTGGATTATGGATGAAACTGTAACGGTCACTGAAACCAGAATTTGGATAAAATGTAAACTCTACACATTAGGCAGCAAATTCTGATCTGAACATGGTACAGTATCTGTATGAAACTGAGAGTGAAAGAATGTGTAGCTACAGTAAACAGCTGCAAATGAAAATCTCTAAAATTACACTGTATTAGCAGCTACAAAAGCTCAATTTAAAAGGCATTAAGCAAGCTCAATCCTTCATTTACAAATTCACTGTATGTTTACAGAACATATGAAAGAGAACATGGGAGTTGACTTTGAATGGCAAAATATAAAACTGAATTACTGTGTGATCTTTCAATAGCCATTACAACCAAGAATTTCTGGTTCTTTGGGTTCCATCACAAACTGTACTGAAAGAAAAATCATATAAGGAAAACGATACAATAGAATGGTCCTTGCCACAGGGCAATTTTCTAATTAGGCATTAATCCTAAATATTTTACACATGCTAACTATCCCTAAGGGGAAGAAAGTAATTAAGTTTGAATTTAACATCAGTGGGTAAAAAGAAGATTATACCATGTGTCTGATACTATTTGGCACTGTTTCATATGATCCCCAGAGCTAATTTTTAATGAAGAAAAGCAACTTGGGACACTTAAATGTTCTTTTCTCATCTCCCAAATAGTGATGTAGGTCACAGGTGGTCAAGAAAATAACCACCCAAATGTGTGAATTGTAATTGTGTTTAATACACAATAAGGGTAGAATATTTTAGAAGTACTGTATGTCTTATATTGGCTGTTAAGCAGAATACAGATACAGATACAGAGAATTAAACTTGATTTGAAAGCAAACAGTCCACATTACAATGTTTTGCAGTTGTCATACTTGTTAAAGGTACTAACACATGAAGTTAAAACTGAAAGTTGTACTTATAGCCCTCAAAGCCATCACTATAAACAAATGAATTTGGTGGAAGCCCACAGGGATCAAAATTCAATGCATTGTGTTGTGTTGTTATTACGATCATAATGTGGCAATATTATGGCAGGCTTCATTTAGAATTCTAAATATTGAAACAACCTGAAGCACAGGATAAATACTAATCTAATGACATTAATTCTGTACACACATTTTTTTAGTTTACTATCCATACGATATCCTGAGACTATTTGCTTAAAGATGATTCTTCAAGCAATCCTGAGAACTTTTCCATCAGAGAGCCCATATGGCTCACAGTATAGTTATTTTGGCAAAAAACTAAAGTCGTTTAGAGCTGAATGCTTTACTGTTTTTGTTAATTTCCATAGAAACATTACATCACATAGCAGACAGCTGCCTTGTCTGTTCAATTCATAGCAAACTGGCAATTTACCAATCTACAGCCAGATTACAGAGAAAGCAAACCGAACTGTTGCTTAATTTTATTTTATTAGGCCATTTACAGATTGGATAACTTCGGTCAAGGAAAAGTTTCAGGTGTCTCCATGTTGAGATACTGCTGACAAAAGAATTCCCCCTTAAGGATGCACAGTGATTATACTGTATCCAGCTACAGAGCAAGGAGACATGAAATTGTGGATGCAATCACAAATCACGCACCGATAAATTTTAATGTCACTAACAGCTGCCAGCACTGTGGTCAACTTACAACACTCTGTGAGAGTTAAAAAATAAAATAAAATCATGAGGAAATGGCACACCAATGTTATCTGCTCTTCTCATACAGGACCTGTCAGTAACAGTTTTCCTCTTTTAAGACACATTAACAAAAATGTACATTATTACTTTTAATCAGAACCTAAAAAATTATGAAAAGAAGAAGAATAATGTTCTTAGATACAATTAACCTCAGTATTAATTGCAAGAGTAGATAGTTACAGTATAAAGCTTAATGGCTAGTCTAATCCAATATACTTCAGTTTTCTGAAACTCTTTCTGTTTGTGAGGCTCCTCCACTCTTAATGTAACATTCCAAAATAAAGTCTTATTTATTTCCAAAGGGACTTTATCTAAGTAACATTTCTATCCGTGCCCATTAAATCAAATTACATTTTCTCAGTTCGGCACAAAAAATGCACAATATATACAACATATGTTATGCTCATGGTTATTTATTATATTCAGTAAAATAGTTTTTGCTTTATTTATCTGCTTATAACTGCTCTTGTTGAGAAGTACTCTATTTAAACTCAATATAAATAAAATTATAAGGGAGACTCTGAATCAAGTTTTTTTAACATTCTAATGTACAGTATATATTACTAACATGTATTCCAATAAAAAAAACAACACAACCACTGCATATACATCTTCTACAAGTTTTAAAAGGAATGAGAACAAAGGCCATTTCAGTCTCTGAAAAATAGGACAAACAAGCTTGGCTCCAGAATGGCTCCTTAATAAACAGCTCTTGAGGTTACTCAGTATTTTGGCAACTTAACAACCTTCAAGATGTGTGAAAACAGAACTGTTGGTACACTGGAAGACAAACTGTATGACTTGAAACAATGAAAGTACCACAAAACCAAAAAGTGCCACTCACTTAAATTTCAAGTCATCAAAATACTACAAGTTGATAGTTCTCTTAAAATATATACTGGCTACTGTTAACAATTCTGCAACTCAGGCAAAAGCTATTCTCCTGCCCCCCTTTCACTTCTTTCTTAGAAAGACCACAAAGAAGATTTACGGTAAGACAACTGAAAGCTCATGTGAAAATAATCTATACAAAAACCCACACATGTCTAGAGATATGTAAAATTAGCCTTGCTGTTGTCCTATTTTATTTGTGAAGCACTTAAATGTTAACTTAAATGTATCAACATCTTGCTTGTCCTAAAGTGTTGAAAAACACATCATACCTCACATCTGAAAACTGCCTGATAAGGTTGTGTTAATCGAAACATCATCTTTGTTACAAAAATATATACAATTATCAGTAGTTATCCTATACATCAGTGGTAAATGGCAGTAACATCCTCTGTCACATACAGAACATCTGAAATGTTTTTGTTCTTTATATTTATTGACTCTATTTTGGTTACCCCCTTACAGTGTACCAGGAAAGCAGTTCTAGAAAAAGGGGGTGGGGGTAGCAGGGGTTAAAGCTGAATTAGGTTATCAAAAATTAAAAAATAACATAAACTAAAATGAAACAGTCAATGAGTTAAATTGTTTTGGAAGACTACCAGCTACATGCCCTTGAGGGTACACATCATTTTGATAGTTTTTAATCAAGTGACTAAATAGAGCAAAAATGCTATTTATTTACAGAGGAACTAAAGGGAGTTTCCATCATAGGAGAAATAAAAGAGCTGGATATGAAAAATGGTGACAACACAAACTTAAACAAGTTCTTTCTTACTCTGTTTTTTTAACACCAGCATCTTCATGTAGTCCACACAAATATTACCTATTAAGTTAAACTTTTCCTTCTTTAAAAAAGTGTCTGTAAAAAAGGTAGTACAAGCAGGGAGTTTTCAATGAGACTGGTTTTTATATTTGAAAATATATTTTAAATATTTAACAACAAATTTAACATTACATCTAATGTTCTGGAACAGCTATCACAGCTGCTTAAAACGCATATAGCTTTCATCGATCTCAGATCACAGAGAAGAGGCAATTGAGGATATAATGTAGATAAAGTGAGAAACAGATGCAGTGTAGTACAGTAAATGTCTATGTGATACGAGTTAAGAGGAAAGATAGGCACTGCATTTAAGTACACTCATTGTACTGCATGTCAAATACCACGCAGTTCTGGCCACTGTAACAGGCAAAATGCCATAAAGGCAAAAGGTATGATTTAAAAAGTAATCTTAGTTATATAATAACTAAGAGTATATAATACTTCTCATAGTAGGACTTAAGACCAATATTACAATATGCCTACACATCCAAACAGACAAATGTCTAATGAAATTACAAACACATCAGAAAGCAAGTAGCAGGAAGTACTATATTTACAAAGGCAATAGTGAAATGTGTCCTGTACCCTTAAATGAATTATAAAAAAAATGTAACAGTGAAATGCCACATACACTACATATGTACACTACATTCCTCTTTCCGTTTACTATAACATTAATACTGTATATCAAAAGGTATATATAAAACAATTGCAGACATCATATGGTTGAGATCCTCATAAATATTGTTTTCTATACAATATCTTTATTTTGTACACTACATTTAAAAGCAACAAAACATTTTCACTGCATCCACTGAGATATGTTGGGATATATAATAAATGCAAGCTGTATGGTATGATTTTCTAAGGAAAACCATTGAAATAAAGGATACCAAATGTTATTTAATAAGTGATCCTGTTTTACTTTTTCAAAAAAAAATTTAAAGCCACTGGCCATAAAATCATCCACAAAAAAAAAAAATAGCACTAGCACCATAACATTTTTCCACAGTCCACGTTACTTACTGGTTTCGGCATTTAGTGGATCTTGACGTTCATCTCCATGACATTCAAATGAATCCACTGCAAAAGCAGACGAACACCTTCACCAACCAAAGTGAACCTCACTAGCGTGTACTACTGCTGCTCCTGCAAGTCCCCCGGCCTACTCATGACTTGAAACAACAGCCCCACATGCCAGTTTCTTGCAAACCTCCTATTCACAAGCAGAGAAAAGGGGTGTTGTGCATTGCAAACAATCCCTGTTTTCACTGATGCAGGCTATCTGACCCTTTGCTGGCCTCTATATCCCTAATTACTGTCAAAGGAATTTTGCAAAAGAGGAAAAGAGCTGCAGAGAATCCACTGAAGCCAAGATGAGGTCTGACCCTGGAATAGAGAGGGAGTTGCAGATGCAGCCTCAAGCTTAAACACAAATAACTTAACTGTTAGGAGGCTGAGCATTTGCTTAGAAAGCCCGCCCTCTGTCATTTCATAAAAATCAACTAAAGAGATTTTTTTTATTCTAATCATATAGCTATGTACCCATGAGTATAACTGTAACAGTTATTTTTAAAATGTATTTTATACAGACTGCAACAGCAGTTCTCAGCTCTGCTCTTGATGCATTCCTTCAATTCTAACCATCCACTCATTTTCATAAAAATACACGGACAGCAATAAAAATTCTACTGTGAATGGAGCAGTGACAAATTATCAGTCCCATTTGGATTAATTCAAGGATGGGCTGACATCTGTGCAATATTTATATTATTTCTGAGGTTCTCCATGTTTCACTGCTGAATAAAGAAATGCAATCAAGGCTGAGCAGCAAATATAACCCACCACAGCATTTGCATGCTAAGTCAAGAACTAACATCTTATCTAGATAATTTCCACCTTTATAGGATTAGCTTTCTTCACACCACGACATCCATTTTTAGCTCTGAAAATGGAGAGATGCATTTTATGGTTTTAAAAAAAAGTTAAAAATGATCAACATCACCAAAAATGAAAAGAATAGGGAGATTCTGCAGGAGAATCTATCAACATAATTAATAAAGTCAAGATACTTGTTTAAATGAAAGTAAAGCTTTCGGTTTTTATTACACGATAAAAAAATAACAGATACAGGCATACAAACACTGCAGGTCTGAAATCTCTGATGGAACTTTGTTGGTAATAATATTGTGGCCCATATTTACTTCTCTTTGAATACTGACTTCTTGTATTTTTGAAGCAATTTAATGATGTGCTCCTGGGACAATGCTAAGTTGACACTGTGTGTAAAGAATGATGAACAAACATTAAGCATTTGCTCATCTAGCTCTTAGAGGGAAGAATGTACTACAAAATCATGTCGAATAGAGAGTGCATTTTAGGGACACTCTATTATGAAAGTTATCCTAGCTGAGCTGTTTACAGTAATCTAGAATGAGAGTGCAAGAACGGAATTTATGTTTTCAAGCATGTACGTTCTATGTGGAAAGTTTGGCCAAAGAATGTGCTGTATTAAGTCCTATCTATATTATGTACCATGAAGCATCACTTGTAACCCTAGTATACACAATTAGATAGAAAATATGTAAGCTAGTCCAATGAATTTAAATCACAAAGATGTGAACCAGTTATAAATATTCTAAATTAAACATGCTACTCTGTTAAACACTGCAGTACAGATGGATCAACCCTACCTCTACTGGATCACTTTATGGAGTGGGGTTGAAGAGACAATGCCAGCCCTTTTCTATAAGCACAAATCATACACCTCCCTGCCACCTCCAAGTCAACTGGTAAGTTAAAAATTAAAGGCATTATTCCATCAGTCATTGTTTTCTATAGCCCCTTTGTACTTCAAACTTTTAGCTTATTTTTAAATATAGTACTAGCCATGCCACCTGTCAAATACATGTAATAGAATGCTTTAAAATAGTTGCTATCTTTTGCCCTACATGTACTTTCAGCTACTTTTTTTTGTATTATGACAGTTTCTTCACTGGTGCCCCCTTCTCTGAAGTATGTTTCCATAAACATTTCTTCTTTGTTGCTGTCATTATTTTTGGGGTGGTTTTCTTGCACCCTGTCCATATTTATACTTGCTATCTTTGGAAATGACTTTCCACATGCCTACCATGCAGTTTTCTCCTCCTTGTGTAACTCACACTTACTCCTTCATCAAGTCACCAAAGCCAAACTGAACAATTAGATTATTTAGAGCAGGGGTGCCCAAATGCATCGATAGCAATCGACCGGTAGATCGCAAAGGTAGTGCAGGTAGATTGCGTTGCATTCAAAAAAATTATTATATTCATACTGTATATCCTCCCTATGGTATTTGCCACTTGATTGACATACAGGGCGGCCAGTCTGAGATCTCTTTTCTTTTTAACACACTGGTCATCCCGCACACACAATCAGACGCACAAGGTACTGCAAAACTCCAGCTGTTATCTAGTTAGCCTTCCAATTTATATCGACTAAAGAACGGATTTAAAAAAAAATTGTTTGGGGGGGTATGGGCTGGATGTGGAATTGGAAGAGGATTTTTATTCTCACAATGTCACAATAGAAGTGCGTTTGCCTGATCTGTCAATCTATCATTGCTATTCCAAAGAAGGAAAATGTGGAAAGGCACTTTGGAACTGTTCATAAAAACTACAAAACTGATGTCCTTCCAAAAAGCAATCTGAGAAAGAGAAAGGAGAGGGAACTAAAATCACAGTTAATCGGACAGCCATCATTTTTCACTCAGCTGAATTCAAAAGCTCCTTGACTGCAATATTTGGCTCTACTTAATTATGTCAATCAGCCTTTTCCCACAAAAAGATTATTAAATCCAAATACTGTAGTGACCATAAATGTATTGAAGTGTTATTGTGCCTTAAAGGCTATTCAGTTATGCAAGGTACGGCAGCATACATTTTATGTATAAAAGTATACTCAGTGTATATATGTATATATATATATATATATATATATATATATATATATATATTATTTTTTAATGTAGGTACATCATTTCAACCTGGGCAATTTAAAAGTAGCTCGCAAGCCGAAAAAGTGTGGGCACCCCTGATTTGGAGGAACTGGTCAAACACACATTAGTGTTTTATTATATAGTAGATCATTCAAAATGTAAACTATGACTAGACAAAGAAACTTCAAAAAGACCAGCAAATTTTAAAGTTAATATGCAAAGATAACTTGTGAAAACTTTTTAAAAACTATTCTGGGAAGCCTTTATACTATTAATAGAACTTTCCTAAAATCATTTCATTCAACTTAAACCTATACAGTACTGGCATTTTAGCCCAACCCTAAAATGCCAATATAGGGAACAAACTTCAAACGAATCCTAGATGGGCTGCCAGCCTACTGTAGAACCTTTACTACCGATATGCTATCTAAAAAGCAACACATGTCAGAGGATAACATTTCACTCATTTCCTGCTTCAGATATTACAGTATTACTATATAGCTCAAAAACATAGGGTAACCAAATATCATTGTTCGCATGTGGCTTTTAAGATAGGGAAACAATTTTAACATTTATAAAAATATATTTTGATAAAACTAACTGTGACAAGATAGGAATCATATTTAGTTAGGCTGCAGGTTTAGAGTTAGGATGTACACTAACTTTATCTATACATATTTTTGCACAGTGCAATAGACCACTGAGTTCTTAGCCTGCTATATAGGACTTCAACTGAAACTCAAAAGAGCGACAATAACTTGTGCTGTGAACATCTTCTCATCCAGAACTAAATTCCCAGTTAGATTAATTTTCAACAGTTTCAAACAGTTTTAAATAAGTCAAACATGTGGCTATCAAAATTATTTTGGACATTGAGTTTAGTAACTAGTAGAAGAAACTTGCATCAGGGTATACCAAAGTTCATGACCAACCTGTAAAGTTTCAAACATTACAAACAGAGACCAAAATATAAGCAAGGTTACATATGTTGTATACAAAATCATTTTACATTCTCCCTTTCACAATTCTATAAGCCATAAGCTGCTTATAAGAAAATAGCAGTGCTTACATAGCCACAATACCTCATCCAGTGGGAAGCGGCTCTGTAGCTTTTTCTTGATGCTATAGTCTCATAACATTTCGTTTAAGGAAGTGCTTTCCAGATTTGAATGTACTCTTCTCTAACTTCCATCTGTGTCCTAAAGTAGGTGATTCAGCATGTAAGTGGAGAATTCTACCAGATTATTTTAATCAAGGCCTCCGAGAACGGAGCTGGATTCACTCCCCAGTTAGCCTATTCTGTTCAAGAATGAAGAAGTTTAGTTCATTTACTGTAAGAGCATGTTCTTTAGGCCAGAGATACACTTAGAGGTTATTTGCTCTTCAATGTAGTGTTTCCATTTGTTTTATTTAGTTTAATATCTTAAGAAATATCCAATATTCCAAATATGGTTTTATAAGAACTATAAAATGCCTATTAAAATCAGTTTAATGCTGACCAAATCATAGGAAATTGTCTCTTGAAAATTAAGTTTCACTTGAAATATAAATAATTGTGTAATTTTTTGTGCTAAACATCTTCATAATGTGGGTTTGCTGCACACGATTCTGTAGATGTTCTGTTATGGTCTCTTCTATTAAACTGGCACCTGCCCAAAAAAGCCATCAGAGAGCTCTATTTCAGTCTAAGTTATGAAGGCATCATTTAAACATGGCTCACTGCTTCCTAAGACATGAAGAATGTAAACTTTCCATGATTTATTAGCCCAGAAAGATGAGGAAGTACATCAAAACCTACATGACAGCTTTAAACACGAAGAATTTTCAAACCTTCCATCCATTATACATATACTACAGAAAATAGTACTTTTTATATTTTGTAGTATTTTTCAGCACACTGTAAATGATTATACAAAGTTGATTTTCTTAATTATTTCATACAACATAAACCAACATGCAGAAGTCACATGTCAAAAAAGTGACATTCTAGTTACTGACAGAGTGATTAATACTGTTACTGCACAGCTTTACTACTTAACACAAACTTTCAGTTTAACCCTTTGTCTCATTTAACAATTTTAAAGACAAAAAAAAGGAATGATCTTTAATAAAAGGTCATAATTAGAGGAACATATACAATGAGTTTAAAGATAATTCACTTCTGTTGAAAAATAACTTTATAACTCATGCCGCCAGGGAGTACAGGACTAAAAATGAAAACAGACAAGCTGTTAATCTTAACATTTTCCCCTTAACAGGTACTGCTTTGTGTGTATTATTCTGTTTATATTTCCTGCAAAGCTTTTCATCATGGAAGATGTACACACATTTATAACAATGCACATAAGAATGGCTATACACTGTGGGATACAATAAGATCTTTACACTTTTTCTTGATCCATGTCCTAAAACATTTGTGGCCTCCTTTCTCTTTTTTATATGCAAGGAAATTTTCGGTTGCTAAAATCAAAGGACACAGCTAGTCCTTGTGTAAGTCAAAAGTTAAATTACTTTGTAAGCCATCATTTGGCACAGCTTTTTTGGTCTTGTTCTAAATATTCAGCACCTGCACTGAATAACCTCATCTGTATGATAATATAACCTAGTGAAATGAATGACTAGTCCATTTATGCTCCTTCTTTACCTCAGGAGCCATCTAGCAAAGTAGTAAATTTCAGTGTTCACCCAAACTAAAATGTTGCAAACTTTGGTTAATAGCTATCTGCCAACCATTTAATAAGTTCTGTAATATCCAACTCCCAGTCCTTTTTTCTATCTTCAAATTCCTAAATCTAACACACTCAACACTTGATTGAAATTTAATTAAACCACATTTATCAATGGATGTTATTGATTAAGCGGTCAAGAAAAAACTGCTCCACATTTTTTTAAATAAACAATACAATGATTATTTTACTGTCATAAGGTTAAATTAACTGTAATTATAGTTTAACACTACTGCCTCACAACAATAAACCCATGCAGAACCCTGTGTTCTATCTCAGGTTTTCTTCCAAACAAACATAAGATATACGTGCAAGGTTAATAACTGACTGTAAAGTGCCTCACAGTGCGTGTGTACCCAGTAATGGACTGCTGCCCCATCTAATAAAGGCTCACCTCTGGCATCCACAGTTACTGGGATTAGCTGTGGTTGCTGCAACCTTAAACTGAATTAAGAAAATTTAAAAAGATGAATGGACTTTACAAAGCTCTTTCTCTGTTTAATGGCCATTATCTATGTTTATCAAGAGTAACTAGTCACACATTAAATTCCCTTATTATTATTCCTTCACTAAAACAGGTACAAATGAATGTTAAGAATAATTTTTCAACTGACACTTTGTATTTGTGTCCTTGACACTGTCCCAATAGGCTTTTTCAGAGACATTTCCTGTGTGCTAATTGATAGTGTACTTGACATATTTAAACTCTTCATTATATACTGGTGTCTTCCCAGCATCTTGGAGGCTGCATTAGTTAAACCATTGCTTATGTAAAAAAAAATGATCTTGACTACTCTGTCTGACAATTCCATCTTTAAGCTGCCTTTTTAAGTAAAATTCTAGAAAAAGCAGTTTTTCAGCAGTTAAATGACTACTTGAATAAACATTTTATTCTTAATAAATTTTAGTTAGATTTAAGACCAAATCATAATAGACTGATTGCACAGCTTAAAGTAGTAAATGAACACTTACAACTTAAGGTCTTAGGTTAAAAATCATTGTAGCTGATGAATGGATTTCTCTGGCAGTGTCTAAATTGCCTTCAATCTTGTTTAACAGGAAGACAGCCATTTGTTAGTACTGCTAATTAGACTACATAAAAATGTAATAAATGGTTGTCGTTCGTTCAGAATGCAGCAAAATCTTAACCGGAAAAAGAAAATCTGAGCACTTTTCACCTGTTTTAGCACTGTTACATTGGTTACCAATTTCCTTTAGAATCAAATTTTAAAATTTTAAGCCTTCTTACATATTGGAGTGCCTATCTTCTTATATTCCCAGTTGTAATTTTCGATCCTTGAAATATTTTAGGACGAAGCTTAAAAACAATAGGAACTACTTAACCACGTTTGTGTACGATGGAATTCCCAGTGGGGACTTGTGACTGTGCGGCTAGGCTCCTTGCTCCCTTTACTATAATAGGAGCGACTTGAACATGACACCGTAACTGTACTATAACCAAGATGAGCATGGCAAATGAGGACAAAACATGCCAAGCAAGGGATGATGAGTGTAGTGTAAAAAAGTGTAGTGCTCAAAAGTTAATGAATAAATAATCCATTGAAACATCCAAGTTCTAGTCGAGGTTAAAATGATCAAATCAATAAATCCATAAATACTATGTTAAAATTCAGGTAGTAGCCTTCTTTAAAATTCTCATTCCTCATTGCTTCCCTTTAATAATTGACATCTCTCAGGCTTATCCTACTCAGACCTTGCAGCACGGAGTGATGTCCACTAACAGGCACATACATCTTTCAAATCTGGCCTGTGTTTCCACTGCTCAATCCACGGCATAACAGGGGGAGCCAGTGGTCCGTGCTCCTACACCCACTGCAGCCCAACACGGTGAAAGCATGCCATCCTCTCACCGCTACCGCTTGCTGGGTCCACACTTCAAGAGGACACTACGGAGTGTAACGATCATTCCTGCTCCCTTGGTTGCTCAACAACAGTGATCTCCGTGCCCCCTTCCTGAGTGCTGGCCACATGCTACTTCCTGGGGTACCATTCCCATCCTCCTGCTTCTCTATAAGCACCGGCTCACTCAAGCCCCTGCCTTTCTCCCCATCCTTTAACTTTTGTTCTTTTACATTTTTATTTTGTTTGTGCGTCAACCCTCTGCAGCTGTGTAAGTGCGCCCATGGAGAACAAGCTGGCCAATGGATTTTTATTAAAACAGCCATTTGTTTTGAGTCATGGACCCACTATACCACAAGACTGAGCAGTCTTTTGGCCTTGGAAACTATGAAGATTTTTTTTTTCTCCAGCTTCTTGGCAGCTAAAGTTTTTTTCCCTGTCCTACCTAGCCATCTGACCATATCACTTATAAGTATAATCGGACATAAAAACAAATCTATAATTGTGGACTCTATTTTATCTATTACTTGCATATCTGTATGATTTAAATATTTTTGGTGTTTCATTTATTTAGTCATATAGTTATTTTTAATTTGTTGTTTCTTCTTTCAGAAATTTTTTCTTTAGCCTTTGTAAAATCACTTTGATCTACATACTTTGTATGAAAATATAAAAAATATAGAAATAATATATAATTTTTTAATAGAATTTTGTTTGCTGTGGTTCGGCCTGAAGAAGAACCTGCCCACAGTTCATTAGGCTGATCCTCCAATTAGCTGTGAACCACCCAATCTCATTGAGATTGCACAGGTGGTGAACCAACTGAGGGTAGAGAAGGTTACAGGAATCTGTGGTATCCGGGGTGAAATTCTCCAGGGTGGTGATAAGGCTTGCTTGCATTTGGGAGGCAGACGTCATCCCAACTGACTGAAAAATAGGACATCATCCCTATATGGAAAGGCAAGGGTGATTGCCTGGACTGCGGCAACTACAGCGGGATAACACTGCTCAGTGCTGGGTAAGATCCTTGCTAGGATCATCCTCAATAGGATCCATTATCACTTGCTCACCCACCAGTGACCGTGGCAATCTGGTTTTATGCCTAAGAAGTCTACCATGGACCACATCCTGGCACTGAGGATTCTCATGGAGCACAAATGTGAATATCAGCAGAGTTTCTTTGCAGCCTTTGTCGATTTTCATAAAGTGTTGATCTAGCTGCCCTGTGGGACACCCTGAGACTTTGTGGGACAGTTGCTGGATATCATGGCTTCCTATATACACTGGTACTGTGTGGAGTGGAGACAGAACCTCTGCGTTTTTCCCAGTTGATTCTAGGGTTTATCAGGGGTGTGTTCTTGCTCCTACTCTGTTCAATGCTTGCATGGGCCAGGTGTTGGGCAAGGTCATGGGGTCCAGTGGCTCTGGGGTATCTGTTGATGAAGAAAGATTCTTTGATCTTGACTTTGCTGATGATGCTGCAATCTTCGCGGAGTCAATGGAGGCTCTGATCGGGGATTTCAAGAGACTGAGCAAGGAACCGGAGTGTCTGGGCTTGCGAGTGTCCTGGATAAAAACCAAGATCCAGGCCTTTAATGACCTCTTCGGCACAGCCATCAGCTGTCTGCAGAGAGAGTGTCGACCTTGTCGAGAAGTTTACTTACCTCGGCAGTGACATTCATGTCTCTGGTGACTCATTCTATGAAGTCAATAGACAAATTGGGAGAGCATTGGGGGATCAAGAGGTTGCTGGAAAGGGGTGTGTGACCCTCCTGATATCTAAGCAAAAGGACGAAGGTCCATGTTTTCTTTTAGAGTCCTGGTGCTCCCTGTCTTGCTATATGGTTGCGAGACATGGACACTATCCAGTGACCTCAGACGCATACTGAACTTCTTTGGTACTGTTTGAAGAGGCACAGTGTGATGCTTGGGTTGTCCACGGCTGGCATAATGTCCCTGAGCCTGGAATATTTATAGTCATTGATTGAGATGGACTAGTGCAAATGAACACACATTATCAACAAAAAAATCTTCATAAAAACTGTGTACTGTCCATATGGGGGTTAAAAATCCAAATAACTAATCCACTAACAAGTTAAAATCAAAAGGAAAAAATGTGGTACTTCTCCTTCGCTCGAGTCTCAGTGCATCTTTTCCTTCTCTCAGTCTCAGCTCACCTAACAGGTCTACTCATCTGAAAGCCGAGACTCTGGTATGTGTGGTTACACCTTAAAATGACTTGTGTCCCCAGTCACCACAATCAATCACTGCTGGGAAACCCATCATCCTTTGGTGTCTGGAGGACTATCTGTGAAGCCCCTTTGGTTTCTACTGCTCCCCAATAGTTCAGCAGAAGCGACCCGCCTATGGAATGAGGTCTTTTTGCTCCCTGTGGGGCCAATTCTGGACTAGGGCCTCCTGTCCTCCATACCAGCTCATCTGCCTGATCCCCTCTTTCTACCCCACACACTTTTCTCTTGATTTTTTAATCTCTCCCTAACACTCTCTTTATACTTGTGCAGTTACAGCATCCTAATTATGCCCTGATGTTGCTATGGAACAGCTGAGCTGACCGTGCCTACACCTTAACAAGTAATTACCTCTCCTCCACACTGAACACCCCATGGCTGCCCAGCTTCCACGGCCACGTCCACCCACAGAGCCTGAGATGCATGGTTTTTATTCCTAAAACTATACCTTGTCACGAACCCGTAACATGCAGCATCACGGGCAATAAAACAAAAATCCCCAAGAAACTGGCATGAAAGCAAAAGAGTGCTAGCCAGAGATGTGCTTTAAGTAGAAATATGTCTTGGATTTGTGAAGGAAATTTTTGAGATCTGAAAGGAGTAATCTCACAAACAAGAAAGACAGCCACGCAGTGTAAGAAATCTAGATAGACAGTAATGGTGTAGAAAGCCTTTTTTACCAACCATTTACAGCTATATTTGCCACTAGATGGCAATAAGGAGTCTAAGCAGTAGAGAGTTGAGATCTTGCCTTATACTGGAAGGGGCAGAGATTCCAGAATCTGTTCTTGGCCCTTTAACAATACATCATAGCTCAAATTATATATTAAAAAAAAATACAAGAACGTGGAGGGTACTGTGATCTGGTGACCCAAGCAAATTTTAGGGCCAATCTGATTTAAAGTGATTGTAAAGGATGCCCAGAAGTAAACCCTAGGATAGGTTTAAACAACCAGTCATGATAGACCAATTGTGTTCATATCAAGTAAAAGGTATCAATGGAATAATGATGATCATATATAAATTAATTCTGTTATTTGAAGTAATTATATTTTGTCATATTAAAAATATACTTTACCTGAATTTAAATTTATTTATGAAAAGGCAATATGGGTATTTAGAGTTTTTAACCTGCTTTTAGCCATTCACTTTAAAGCCAGAAGATTAACTGTACAAAAGTTACAAAAACAGCAATTTATTTCTTGTATAGCCTGAAATCAAACAAGTAATGCCTCAATGGGCTTTAACAGGCCCTGCTTTTGACAGTATACCAGCCTTGTCTCCTCAAGAAGACAAGAAAAAACTTCCACAAAACCCTTGTAGAGAAAAACAAAAAATGGAAGAAATCTTAAGGCAATTTAGAGAGAGCCCCCCTTTCCAGGTAGGTTGGACTTGCAATGGATGTCAAAAAATGGGGTAAATACAATACACACTAGATTCTCCAAATGACGGAGAAACAGAATACAAATAATCCTCTTCATAGAGCTAGATGGCCAATCTATCACTGCCATTTCAGAAACACAATACAATAGTACAAACTTCCTTGCACAGTCCTTGCACAGCACTCCTCTCACCAAGGGGAAGAGCAGAGCGCTACAACTACTCTCAAGGCAAAATGCAAGAATTATATTATTAGATTATACCACTCACTAAATACAGAAGTAAATAAAGTGCAAACTCAGATCGAATAACACAGAGTGCAATAAATTCATTGTTTTATTTTAATTTTTCTCTTCAAATTATTATTCATCATATTTATCATTACTTCAATATGATAGGAGTTCAGCACTAGCCCAACTCAAAGGGGGGGCGCTAATAAAAACAAGTTAGTAGTCGCAAAAATTTGTTGAATGGAGATTATTGAAACAATAAGGAATTGTACAGACTCAGGATCTATTAAGTTTAACCTACCCATTGCTTTAAGATAATTGTTTTTGAACTACATTTTCTACTAAGCTTTCTTTGTGTTCTTTCACACTAACACATGCGGTACTGAGTTAATATGCAGTTTGCAGTTTTATGATAGTATGCAAAAATACAAATGTATACATTTTAAAGAGAATCTTCACTTACAATGATAGCTACACAGCACATTATATGCGGAGATATTCATATAAGCAAACATTTGTACAGTAGCTTTACATTTACTGTATATTGGAAAAGTAGAAATTGTTAATTATGGTAATATATTTCTAGCTCATATTCCAATAAAGAATATAAAATGCATTGTTAAGAGCTTTGTCATAAGAAGTATAGCTTTTCTACATGGAACCATGTAGACAAAATGTAATGTGATACTTACATTGCAGTGAGAGGAATCAATGACATTTGGACTCGATCCATCAGCCCATTCTATGTTATCATTACTGTTGGAGTGCCTGCTTTGGGTCTCATACTCTTTCAACTATGAACAAAACACGTTGGAAAGTTCAGCTGTATTGGCTGTTGCAAGAATGCCAGTTAATTATGCACACAGTGACTGCTCATTGTCATCAATACTGATACAGAATTAAGGATGTACAAATATACTGCAAAGTTATAAAAACATTACAAAATTTGTTTTTCAAGATATTTTCTGAAGCTATATTGTGTGGTCTCAGCTGAATATTATTTTTGACATTCAACATAAACTGGAATTGACAGCCTTATATGAATAAAATTGTTTGTGACAGACCACCTTTTTTATTATGCATTTTTCTTGTGTAGAAAGTGAAACTTAAGAGGTAAATCCGAAAATTAAAGCTAGCGAAAAAAAAAAAAAAAGAGTGCAATCATAAAATAATTTTCAATTTTAACATAAAATCTCAGTCTTCTATTGAAAAAATCAAATGGATAGAAAAAGAAAATAAATATCTAAAGCCATGATGCGTGATTAATGATTAAAGAGATGATACTGTTTTAGTCAGATTTTTGCTACTTTTTACCATAATACTTTTCAGGCAATAGTGGGATTCAGGAAGGATCAAATGATATTCATGGAAATATAAATCACATGCAATATATTAAATGTCTGCTTGAAAAGTTCAATGCAGTCTCATATGAAAAACTGCAAAAATTATTTTTAATATTTAATTATTTGGCAGACACCTTTATCCAAGGCAACTTACAATATAAGTAACAACTAGTTACACTGACATTTTTTTTTTACAGTTGGAGCACAGGAAGGTGAAGCGACTTTGCTCATGGTCACACAGCGTAAGTAGTGGAGTTTGAACCCACCATCTCAAAGTCTTAACTACTACACCATACTGAAGTAGGCTAATACTAATCAGTACAATGGCTACACACACCTAAATAAGCAGACTTGCAATGATTATATTTAGAAGAAATTAGAAAAGAGGGGCACTACAAAGCATAAGATAACTCTACAGTAAATCAACCAAATGAAAAATATGACTTAAAATTCATGTGATCTTTGCTATTTATTAAAAGGTTGCTAAAGGATTTATTTGAAATTGTTCGTAAGCCTGCAAAATTAACACTATAACATAAAATATAAACAGAAAGCATTTACCAAGACAAGCTAAAAAGAATGCAGAAAAATGGACAAGAACCTACCCTTGCAAGTGCCTCCTCTACTGTTATCATCTTCTCTTTTACCATCATCATAAGCTGAATCCGTTCCTCATCACTCATTGTGATCTCACTAGCCACATAGCCGATGTCTTCACCTAGAAATAAACAAAGATATTTTATTTATAGCAGTGCCCACCCATGCTGGAAAAGTGAATGATTTGAAATCCCACCATTATTTTAATCGGGTCATAAAATAAAAAGTAAACATTCTAAATAGGTTCTTCAGTCTTACCTTTTGATGACTGCCGCATGATACCTTTTTGTGATTTGCGGAAGTTCTGCCAAAAAGATTTGTTTTTCTTCTTGCAATCACTCTTTCCTTTTAAGAAAAAGGAATTAAAGCATTCAAAATATATAAAATGGTACACCTAAAAAATTTCATACAGTGTATGTGACAACATTATGAGTTTTGCTTAATGAGCAAAAGAAAATTTCAAAAGTTTTTCCCTTAAACCTGCCAAAAGAATAGAGGAAGCAGTGTAGGCTGTATCCCATAATTTAAAGAGGCGTGGGGCTAAGAATTAGTTTATATCTTAACATTGTAACAGAACATACAATCAAAGTGAATTAAAAAAAACCACAACCCAATTGCCTCCAAACTGTTTTAATTTAAAGACTGTGTCCTATTCATTAAATAACAGAGGCACTAGTCAATTATAAATGCTTAATTAAGCAAAACTAAAAGGAACATTACCTTTTAAACATAAAAAAAAATATATATATACACACACACATACACATACACACACATATACATTAAAGGGACATTAACAGCGTCCAGGTCACGAGGGGGCAACCGCTCCGGACAAAGAGAGGACCACGGGAAAGGGACAAAGATGTTCTGGCCTGTTGGGAACCGTGGCCACCGCCAGGGGGCGCCTTAAGCCTTGCTGGATTGGGAACTGTTACTTCCGCCACACCAGGCAAGATGGCGGATGAACCTGCCAGGGCTGCTCGGAGTGCTTCCGGTGCACCAGTTAGTGCTGCCAGAAGATTGTCACTAGCCAACTGGAGCACATCCGGGCGAGAATAAACGCCGCCACCTCCTTACAGTCGACGAGCCAGAGTCGAGAGTGGGAGTAGGATAAAAGCTACCAGGAGGAGAATAGAGGCGGCTAAGGACTGAGTTAAAGAAGAGTTCATTGTGGGAGATTATTGCTGTGTACTTTGTGTAGTGTTTGGGACTGAAACCTGTATTTGTTTATGGAAAATAAATGTGTGACTTTGATAAAGATATGGTTTCTGACTGGTGGTGTCTGGGTGAGTCTCACTGTATATAACTATATATATATATATATATATATATATATATATATATATATATATATATATAATATATATATAGTATATATATATAATATATATATATAATATATATATAGTATATATGTAATATATATATAGTATATATAATATATATATAGTATATATTATATATATATATATATATATATATATATATATAGTATATACAGTGAGACTCACATACACATACACATATATATTTAAAGCAACAACAGGCCTACACATGTGCACATGTAGCCCTAGTCCTGTGCTACACGTGTGACAAAACTTGTTATTAAAAATAAAGTCACCTGAAAAACACATGTTCGACGTGAGTGAGGTCTAGTGGCCTAAATGCATACTCTCCGAGTGTACCATTTTACCTGATAATTCAATCTCAGAACAATTACCTTATGTGTGAAGGACCTTTGAAACAGGAGCACAACAAAAGGTGTTATGAAATAAGCTTTACATTTAAGGTTATTTGTTAACTGGATTGATTAACTTGTTGACTCTATTGAATACTGCATATACACAGTACCTGTTTATTAAAAATAAAATATATTACAAATATGCAGATGAATATTGTCTATTGCCTCAACCAAAATTAATGTTATTTTGATAGTAATGGGCACATCTTAATTTTTCTTTTACTTTGGCATCTGCATTTTATTAATCCTAAAGTTAAATCAAGTCCTGCTATATTAGGGATTGGTCCATAAAGTGTTGCTTTACACTGAGGAGAGTATTTTGTACCAGCTCAGTCATTTGCAAGCTAGCTTCCAGCATATGGAAAAATTTACAATTAAGAGGCCCATAGTAAGGTTTGCAGCAACTACAAATATGGCTCAAGAGAAGGTAGATGAGCTCCAGCTTTTTCCATTATGTCTATCCTACCTCCTGTAAATAATAATTTTTAACACACTTTAAGTTTTTATCTGTCTTCTCCAGTTGTGCCAGCTACACAACAAGGAAAGCAGACAAGGATAAATACACACACCAGAATTTTAGCCTCTGGAACATGAAAGTACCAGTAACACAAAAAATGGAATCTAGATTATATCTACTCATCAGTTACTGTATGATTACAACCTTTACTTGCCAAATCCACATGCAGCAAAAAAGTTATAAAAAAAACCAACTTTTTTTTCTAAAAAGCACTGAAAGCAGCAAAAACACATCCACAATGGAAGGGAAATAAATTCTGAAGGGTATACACTTAGACACCAGGAGGTAAACAGCAAGCAAGCTGGAGTTCTGCTTTCAATTACAGCATGGAAATTTTGATGGATTTTGTAAGCATGGCTTTTAAATAAGGCAGGGGGTTAGTGCTGACTGGGTGTATCACATTTGGACTCAAAAAAAAAACAAACAAAAAAAACAAATATAAATCTTGTCACATTTAAGAATGTGTTAAACATATCTTAAAAATGATAAACAAAAAGTGTTCTTGGGCTTGTGCTGCATAGCATTAAACTTAACTAAAGGATACAAACCTACAGATCCATCTTCAGAGCTTGATTTGTGAAGTGGTGTCCTAAGAAATTGGAAAAAAAAAAAGTTCACATATTATAGAAAAACAGTTTTAGAATTGTCATCCTTTTAGGCAATGCAGCTTGCTGGCTTCCCCTTCTGACTGAGCTTGTCAATTTTCTAATGACATAAATTTGGAGTGTTTGCTGGGTTGAGGTAAGAATGTTTGGGTGGTGCTAGAACCATTTGCTAACTATAAAGAACTTTTAAAAACTTAATGCAGAAAAAAAGCTTGCTGCTTGTTTTAAATAATCACTTTGACTATTTTGTGAACAATGGGGCCTTTTCACATATATGTCAAATGAGTTGCAATTGCTGACCTCACATGTTCGCAGCAGCAAAATCCCCTGACCACCCCGCCTACAAAATAAAAAACAAAACAAAATTGCATGACACCGGTTGCTAACCACCTAATGCTTCAAGAATTCAGCATATTCAACTATCCTTATAATCTCCACACGGGGGCATCATCACGATTTGTTCAAAAGGAAACAAAAGCAGTGTTTATTCACAAAGCATTACTGTCGATAATAAATTGCTGTGTTTCTCTGCTCACTTTACTGCTAGACCTACTGTTCTTTACTTTTACATTCCCCAAAACAAATTGCAGCATCAAGCAACATCACTGTGGCAAAAAGCACTATGCTCACTGTCTGGTCTCGCCACTTGATAAGTGCAGCATGCCATCTGAAAGACAACATACTAGCATATTCATGAGAGTTCAAGCACAACAGGAAAAAATATCAATTTGTTAACCTAAAAGGATATTGGAGCTTAGTCATTTGATTCTGAGAATTTTAAACTCTCTTTACCTAAAAAAAAATAAAATGATAAAAATGTAAAACAATACAATATGGTCTTTATCATTCAGACTTACAGTAGTGAGTGTCCCCAGAATACCCATGCTGATTTACGCCTAAGACCACTACAGTATGCTGGCCTTGAAACCACAAGGCTAAGGGTAAAAAGCCTAAATGCATACTCTGTGCTATCTACTGCACTATGTGATCCTGACCTATCCTTTGGTGATGATCACTATAAAAAGTGCACAGAGCTCTCCAAAATTTGCTGTGATTCTGTTGGAAGATACTGCACTATGGTTCCTTTGTAAAAATATTCTGTGATGTGTTCATTTATAGTAATAACAACAGATTAAAACAAAGAATACAGCATGGACAACTTTACTAAATCGCTTGGAAGCACACACTGTGAATGAATCCACAGAATAATCAATTATAAAATGGCATACACAACAAATCGAAAACTGTAAAAAAAAGTTCTGGTATTGGACACTAACTCTGGTCCTTCAGGAAGAGAACCCCTTAGAATAAGTCAAACATAAACACAAAACTGAAAGAAATGTACAAGCACTGTAGCCAAATACATTTATTTAGACTGGCAAGTTTTCCATTTAGAATTTAGATTAATGTTCCACCAGTATTTTTAAAAGTTTCTCAAGATATGACTCTAATCCATTCTTTCAACAGCTAGTGAATGTAACACTAAGTCCCCTACTATGGTAAAGATAACTGTAAACTGTTTCTTTAAGTCCAGTCTAAAGAATTACCTATGAAACATTCAAAATTAACTAATTATTATTTTTCAAATACTACATGAATAGGAATTGAAAGTATGATGTGCTGGATCCACAGCCATGTTCACATTCCTTTAGCAGTGGCATGGACAGTCCTGAACAGAAGATGAACCAGGGCAGGGAGCATAGAAGTGAAATATTTTTCTTCAAAAGAATACCGCAGCAGTAACATTCATGATCCTTGTGAGATATAGATGGACTGGGAGAGAATAGAGGGTTATGAAGTCACTGGAAACGGGTGTGTGGCACTCCCGATATCTTTGCAAAAAGATGAAGGTCCAAATCTTTAGTGTCTTGGGTCTTCCTGTTTTGCTATATGATTGTGAGACTTGAATGTTATCCATTGACCTGAGACAAAGACTGCACTCATTTGGTACGGTCTCTCTTTGGAAAATCTTTGGGTACCACTAGTTTAACTTTGTGTGAAACAAGCGGTTGCTCATGGAGTCTCAAATGAGGCACATTGCCTGCATTATGACGGAGTGTCAATTATGGCACTACGGCCATGTGGCGTGATTTCCCAAGGGTGATAAAGCTCGCAGGGATCTCCATTGTTAAGGACCTGAGAAGCTGGACCAGGCCAAGGAGATGCCCAAATAACACATGGTTGTAGCAGATAGATGGTCATTTCCGGAGGATAGGATCAGACCGCGTGTCTGCCTGGGGGGGTTGTCATCCGGGATCCTGAGCTGTTTTGTTATGAAGTGGGTGTGAAAACGAGCTGTACCAGTGCATGCTTCCCGACCTGACCTGACTCAAAAAGTAATTCTGAAATAAAATAACTTAACAATTATGCTTATAATACCAGAGTATACTTTTAACGCATGTTGTGTACATGTAAGCTAAATTATAAAACAAATATAATTCACAAGTGTGTCATATCCCTGGTTCTGTTAACTAACAAAATTAAATCATGCTGTAACATTTTGTATCAAACTCCTTGTCACAAGGCTTATGAGCAGGAAAGATGTGTTTATTATAGTAGAGTTGGTAAATCCTTTCATTAAACATGCACTGAAATGGGAATAGTTTTTAAATTTAGCTTTGTTTGCACCTTGATATGTTTACGTATATCAAAAAAGTCAAAAGTCAAAAACGTAAATCAAAGGCTATTTAAGTTGCATTGCCTATCTTCTCTTCAACTAACTTTTCCCAAAACAAAAAGACCCAAGCATCAATGTTGTTAAAATGTCTCAAGATGGTTACTTGCATCCAAATGTGCCCCACATCTCTATCTTTTGTGCGTCAGTTTTCTGTATCCTGATGCAAATATTCTAATGCTGTTCTTTTTTCTTGCCTTTCATTCTATGACATTTAGTTATAAAAGGTACATCTTCCCTCGATTGTTGAAGTGCTTTTGTGTTTTTCATTTCAATTAACTTTTTTGCTGTTCCATGCATCCACAGTTTTAGTGCTTCTAAAAAATTTAACTTTTTATTTTCTCAACAAAATTATAGAGGGTAAAGATTTTTTCTTCTAATTACAGATTACTTTTCCAAGTAATTTTTACATGTACCACCATTTCATATTCTCCATCGTCTGCGATGCAACAACCCGTTTATTTGAAATATTCAACTCAAATGGCTTCCACAGAATTCTTCAGTGTTCCATACCTCCCTTCTTAGGAATGTTCATACATTTTTTTTACTTGTATGTTGTTGTCATAATTTTCTGCAACAGGTCCCAAGTTTTTAAAGTTTTCTGTGCAAATAAATGTTTCTTAATAGCTCAGAATTATTCTGAAAAATATTTGTACTTCCAGTTTCCATGATGAGGAACTTACTGTTAAGTTCCCTATCTGCATCTCACAGTTGAACTCCAAACTATACGGACAGACAAACAAGCAGCTTGGTAGATTCTGTGGATGCCAGGGTACAAGCATAGAGGCTGGTAATCTCCAGAATATCCTGCATGTGTGAATCCATAAAGGGTGACAGGCAGGGGATTAGCACGAGTATAAGAAGGACAATGATAGCCAGAACAGAAGCTCAGGAATGCTCTATAAGATGCTAGAGGGCAACCATCTCGGTAGTTAGCAGGAATGCCAATGTCTGTGATCAGATAGTAAGTGAGGCCAGGGAAAAGACAAAGAGGTTGGTAAAACAAGACTTACCAAGCCACTACAGGGTACGTTTATCTGTATATGCTGCTCCTCAAAAAGAGTTCTAGAAAGCTGCCTTAGAGAGGTGGCCTCTTAAAAGAAACAGAAGGCTCGGGAGTAGAGGGATACCAAATGTCACCAGAAGCTGTTCTAGCCTGGCTGCAATTGACTTCATCGCCAAAGAACAACTCAAGTCACAGTCATATGGAGAGTGGTTGAAAAAAGAAAAAAAAGGCCAGGGTCTAAAAAGAAACTGAGTGTTTTGTGTGGCACTAGATTTAAAACCCATACGGTTGGGGCCAGAAGGACAGTAGATTGATGTTTTGGCTTTACACTTTTGCACTTTGAGATTCTCATGTGATCTTACCTTTCCCTCTGTTTTTTTTTTGTTCTGTTTCATAATGGTGTCATTTCAAGAATCTTTTTGTTGTATTTCAAACATAGATGCATACACAATATTGGGGATGTAAATGATTTACCTATAACTAACCATGCACAATTATTTTGTCAAGTAATTCTTACAAAATTCTATTTAAGTTTTTTCATTTTTTGGGCCTTATGATAAACATGGCATCATATATTTCTTTACTCTGCTCCACAGGTTATAATAGAGATCTCACAGAGGTGGAAAATAATGCAAATCATGATAAATTGACCATTGATCCAACTGGGCAAGGCAATCAGAAAGTTAGTGATCAAATTCATTGCTCATATAGTGTGGTAGACTCCTGAATATCAAAACAGTGAGTCTTCACAAAACCACGTCTACAAACACACATATTTGATACCTTTAAACTGAACTTACACAGACACCAAGCAGAAGTTGCCTTTATGTACCAAAAAAATGCATAAAACAGATTACATAAATTTTTCATAATCCTGATTAATTGAAATATTTAAGTTTTAAACTTTGTTTTCTAACACATAACACCAAACCAAAATTATATTTCCAAGACAATTGTACAACTCATAATTACACCATAAAAGTCTACTATGTATGCATGTGTAGATTTTCTGACATTGTAGAGTTTCACAAACATACCACACTCTTAAAAAGTAAAAAAAAAAATGCACAATGTACATTCTCAGTACGCAAAGGACACCCAGTACTTCAATAGTGCAGAAGTATATATAAAACATAAAAGCCAGATTCACTTTGTATTAATCCATCATTCACTTTAGCAACTATTAACACATCAACAGTAAAAATAACTTTCACGTCTTTAATGGACAATACTCAAAGCAGCCTAGAATAAATTCATCTTCCTGTTTAATAGCTAAATTTACCACTTCTGTCAAAAGGGGTTTCTAGATTAACAAACTCAAAACCCTTCTTTGTCACCACTGGGATCAACTCAAGCTCCCTGTGACTGTGTACTGGAAAAAGGAACCAAAAAAATAAATGAATCAAAATTCAGTTGGTCTAAATTTTAGACTAGACTGCACTTTCACCTTACTCCTCTACAGGTTACTGTCTGGAAAAAAATGCTATGCAAGTTCTAGAACAGAACAGATGGTGCAACTACATTCTCATTAAAGTACATGTACTGTATGATATACACACAGACACACACACACACTTCATCATTATTCACCCTTTGGTAAAAATGAATGTGTCTGTTTTAAAAAATCACAATGATCCCTCTTAGTTTATTTTGTTTTTTTATTACTCTTTAAAGAACAACAGACATAATTAGTGTCTAGCATTGCAATTTTACCTTAACATGTACAAATATGCATAGAAAAAAAAATAAAAAAACAGAAAGGAAATATCTGATTCTATTCTGATTCTGATTATAATATTCTGATTATAACTAGCCCATTAAAACAAAACTTGTAAAGAGAAATATAAAAAGGGAATGTGAATACAAAAATAAGTGTGGAGAAACATACAATTAAAGTTTCTCTTCTCCAGGAGATTGAGTTATCAGACAGTCCCATCATACAGCAACACCAAAGCCAAAAAAGAAAACATTGCTTTCTCCTATACATGCTATACATTGAATCCTTGGTACTTTACCTATGAGTAAGAAAGAATTACAGAGTAAAATAAGCCTTCACTATTCTTGTTAAATTTGCATGCCTCAAAACTGAAAAAAACAAGGTTTCATGCTTCTAAGCTTTGACCTTATGGGCATGTTTGTGAGAAAGAGGAGGAAAGTAAAGGGCCCCCATTCTATTATCATGTCACTATGTTGCCATGACACTGGCTCTTAAAGAGGGTTCAAACTATTTCAGTGTACACAAACAAGGACTTGCCTTACTAGGGCCACTACTGATATATTACTTGAAAAACTCCAAGAACATGTCTGAATTTGGCCCTGAAATATTGATTATACAACATGATTCCCTTAAAAGAAGCTGAAATGAAAAATGAAAATTTTGACACAAGACCAACCTATACAAAAAAATGCCTTTAAATAAATAACTATTGCTACAGCAGCTGTCAACACAGTCTGTGAAAATTTCCATATGAATGTACTGTGGTAATTGGGTTGCATACAGAGGCTATTTACTTTGTCAGCAAACAACTTTTCTACTTTTACCCATGAACTTCACCTGTATTTACCCTAAAAATTATATTTAATCACAACCTCTAGGAAAAGTCAATATTTTCAGTAAAAAAAACAAATATGTAACACTGAATCCATGTCTGTTTAGTTTTATCAGCAATATACTCAGGATATTTAGTGGACATGCTTATTATATCCGGTAATTTGAGGCTGATGACAGGCAGACATTCAATGATAGATACCGAGGCCAAAAATTATGTTAACTACACAGCAGTCTTTTTACTGAGAGTCCACTCCAACAACTTGTACAAAGATATGTCCAAACCCCACTGCACCACCCACTGCTGCCTAGCAATAATGCCCAAACATTATTACATTTATCTCAATATATAATAATGCTGTATAACACTCTTATTACACCAATACAAAAGTTATATACTGTATGTACATCTCTACAAAATCACTGCTTGCTTACTGTATGAGATGCAATTCTAAAGGCTAACCAACCATAAGAAGTTCCGTTCTGATGACTGTCCTCAGATTTAATACAAAAGTTTCTCTTTATTTTTTAATACATATGCTCTGAACAGAAAAAAAGCCATTTTTGTGTGCTAAAAACTGTGCCTGTTCATTTCTTATTCTCCTTCTTTTCTCATAAGCCTGCAAAGATCGAGTCATGAGGCTGTCATTTAAATTCCAACTATTGATTCTATAACCCTCAGTAAGTCACAAACTTACCAGTGTTTCAGTCATCAAAATATGAATTATATTTCAGTGGTGAGATTTGTATCTTCGAATAAAAACATTTTCACTAAAAATGTAAATGAAATATAATTTTATATACAAGGTACATAAAAGACATTTGGAGACCTGCTGTCTACAGTAAATTTAATCTGTTTGCTAAATTTATAAAATATTTATGTTTAGCTCATAAATTATATATATATTGATCTAGAAAGAAAGAAATATTTGTATATAGCAAAGTATAACTTTAACTCAAAAATTACTGAAGTGCAGCCTCTTATATGAATTCTTTCTTTATACACGATGTATACTATGATCATAAGTAATAATTCTAAAACTGTATAAAGACTAATCTGCTAATTAATTTCAGAACTGAAGGGAACTGGTGCTTATCCCAGCAAATTGTGCTCACAGCAGGAGAACGTAGAGGACAACATGCCAATCAATTGCAGAGCACATTACACAACCACAATCATTCATATCCTGACAGTTTTGAGTCATTAAATAATCTGTCATGTACATTTTTGCATGGTGAGTTTAAAATAGGAGTACTCAATTAAAGACCCGTACAGAAAAAGGTAGAACATGCAACTTTACACAAGCACTGCCCAGAGAGATTTGGATCCAGATCCCTGGATCTGTAAGGCAGCACTGCAAATTACTGCAAAGCTATTCCATGCTTATGAATGGTTATGTTATAGTTAGTGGGCAGGGAGTGACAAAACCAATCATATTTGTAAACATTCTGTTTATTTGCTTAATAACAAATTGGGAGCCTGGATTGTACTTCCTTTCATTCACATCAGCTGCTCAAACATTAACATGATGTAATCTAGTGGTTTCGAGAACATATATCCGACAGTAATTCTTTGTGAACATCATTGATTTAATGTTCTATAATTCTGAACATTTGCCTTTAAAATAAAAAGATGCATTTGGTTATGGCAATTGTAATTAGATTAGAAAGATCAAATTTAGCTGCTGAACTGTAGATCTGAAAGTGCTAGATACAGACTTGAGTGATTAAGGAAAATTGTAATTTTGTTTGAAAACAATCAAAGAGTTTGCAGGTGATATTGTTCTTGATCAAAGATGTATATAGTTTGAAATCTGGTTTTGACTTAACTTTGTTATTGACTTGGAGTTTTGTGGTGCTCCTTGGACACTGGTTACCATTCACCGTTAACAGTTCATCATCATATACTGTACTATGTTTGACCATCTTTCAGATACACCACTTATAAAAACAAACAAGGTCTTTGCCACTCTTCTTAAAAGTCATCCAAAAAGACTTTTACATTATGTTTTCCAGTTGCAATTACAATTTTCCTGAATAAAACAAACTCTTATGATAATTTATTGTGGCTTCGCACTGTTAAATTGTCAGCATACCTAATAATTTTACTCAAACCTTGCATTGTCTAATGCTTTTAATGTTATGTTTAATTTTTAAGTTTAATTGAAATGGTAAAAGGTACAATATTTGGTTTTAACATATGAGCAGACCATTAACTTATCCTAGAATTTGTAAGGAAGCAACATTTAAAGACTAATTGGAGACCTAAATATCATAACTAGGCTATACATAATGTATTGTAATGAACTTTGTTTTAAAAAACAGATTATAAAAACATTGTTTGTGGATCTCACTCAGCAGAGACATAATTGTGTTGCCTTACAGCTGGTATAACGTAACGTATATTCAAAACTATTATCAGAACAATGCTCACCCCATAGAAGTAGAGAGACAGGATGGAGTACTTCAGAGTTCAAGGCAGTGGGATTTTATTTGGATTTCCTGGATGCACACATGGCCTACAGATCTTGACTATTCATTCTTGTCTTAACACATTTTGTTTCTTGCAGTAAATATGAAGGGATACAGAAAAACAGTTTACTATGAAAAATAATTTAAAACTTCCCTTTCCTCATTCACTGTTTGGTATCTGAACAACTACGATTTATATGATATTTAAAAAAATGTACTAAAATAGGCTTTTGCCTGCAACAATTTTTATTGTAACCAATAAGTAGTACAAATACAAATGGAGCAGTGAGACTAGTCACTCTCTTGAATACTGAGCAAAGGAAAGAAATGGAAATGATGGTAGTATTACTTACTCTTCAGCTCAAGGAAGTGCTGTGTGGAGGTTCAATTTGCTCATTCCCCAGCCCCTTTGCACTCACAAGTGCCATTTTTTGCTTGTAGAAATTAAGTAACTACCTAGCCAGTGGGACCAGACAAAGAACTGAGTTTTGGGCAAAATTGGGGTTGGGTTTTCTATCTAATAAATGAAAGTGAACTATTATTTATTTTGCATTTATTTTTATTAAAATAAATTCATAACTAATATTGTATGCTTGCTTACTCTTTCCGTCTCATGTATGCATCATTTTACTTTTCCTTGATGAAAGTCTAAAACATACAGGAGACAAGGATGACAAGACAAAAAACAGTTTGGAACCCGACGATGTAATCTAGTGGTTTCGAGAACATATATCCGACAGTAATTCTTTGTGAACATCACTGATTTAATGTTCCATAATTTTGAACATTTGCCTTTAAAATAAAAATATGCACTTGGTTATTGCAATTGTAATTAGATGGTTATTCTTCTACTTGCTCTGCCCCACTAAAGATGTGTTATATCAGGAAAATAAACTATATACTGTGTAGAATATGGGTGTAACAGCTTTCCTGTTAATTAATCATAAAGAGCAATTATGGACAAAATATTTTGCCAATACTGATAATATTGTAATTCCTCGGTTATGTCTAAAAGTTCCTAAAAAATTAAAAAAAACAAATAAATAAATACAAGTGGGTTCTGATTTGTGCCCAGCACACTGAATTGTAAGAAAGTCTTCCCCAGAAAGTGCTTCTTCACACTTTTCAAGCAACTGCCTATCAAAACGTTTCTGTACATCAATGCCCATGCTCATATGGTTTCTTTTTTCTTTACATCATACAAAAGTAGTCGAACACGTTGAAAGATCAGAGATTTAATTGGGTGTGCACGGGACAATTTACATTTGTTTAAAGGATGCATCTTTCCCAAGATTGTATACAAAACTAAGGAGTCTCAGATATCTTAATTCTGAAACCCATTCTAAAATTCTTTAGCATACAGATGTTTAAAAGCCTAAGGAAACAGAGCTGTACAAAGATGTGTTTGATCAGGTGATTATATTAGGAAATAATGAAAAAATAAACAAGATAGTTAATTTTGTTTAAAATCAATCATATCTCCGACTATCAAGAGGAATTTAAAAGAAAACACATAACAAAGTGGAAATAAAAACACAGGCTGAAGCTTTCAACATTGAGCCAACGAATAACTACCTAACAGAGGGGAGAAAAAAAAAAAATCAGTAGAACAATTAATAACTACAGTTTCCAAAACTGACCATTTCAGTTATTAATGAAGGCAAGTTGCACATAAAAATTGACTCTTTGTATTATAGTACAGTACTGTTACAGTACTAGCAACACAGTAAATGTTTCAATACACAGTGCCAATTTTATACAACGGCAAACCTACAATCAATTTTTAGTTTTTTTTTTTTACCAGACCCTCCCTCTTTGTACAGTAAAATATAAGAATTCAAATCCAGTCTACACTATAAAGTGATTATCTAGGTAGGACTGATGTAATTCTGACAAGAATAGAATAGGAAAGTAAAGTATTTTATCAATGTACCTTCATAGTGAACATGACTTCCAGGGCACCTTACAAGCATAGCACAAGTGTTTAAATCATGCCCCCTTTATCATAACACAGATTTTAGAAGAACAACTGGCATTTGATTTATTTATGTAGCCTGCAGACAGCATCAAAGAGTAAACTTCTTAAAACTAGTTTTGAACTCATCCCTATTACAGAAGTCTTCAACATCTGCCCAGCAGACCTGCTCTGGGTTACACAGTCAGTGGAAGGTACTAAACTTGCAATCTTTTACAGTGCAGTCCCTTTGCAACCCAGTTCACATATTGCTTTATTTAAATTACTCTTCTTGTTCTACAATATATTTATTTTCTTGTCTGCATAACTTTTACAAAAGTCTACATTCCAACAAAACCACAGTATTCATTTTACTGAGGGTGGAAATATCTCACACATCTTGTATTGTAACATCACAAATGCAAATAAGTAATCCAGACAAAAATTCATCTCAAGGAGCCAATGGCTCCTAAAAAAAAAATGGTAGCCAATAGGTTTGATTTACATGCCAAATAATCAAATATGTAAAATATTAGTCTTTCATCTCTTACCTTTCTAAACTCTATGTATATGTGCCTAATTATTTTCCTTCTAATGCGCAATGCATCCTTCCCTTGTGTTTTTATGCCTGTCTTGATGATTTGGGTACATTGCAATCTATGTACAGTCATTATGAACTTTGTATTTTACTCAGGCTCTGAGTTGGCGTCACTGGCGACGAAAATGCCATTGTCAGAGGGCCATCCAGTTTGATTTGGTCTTCTTTTACTCTTGTTTGAAGTGAGGCAGTGTTTGACACAGGGCGCAGGAAACTGCTCAAGTGATGGGCCTTCTATGCTAATTGTGACTAAATCCTCCAAGGTTGAGACATGCGTGTTATCCTGGGGCACCACATTTTTATGCTGAGCAAGTGATTCTACCCAGTGTTCCGAAGAAACTCCTGCAACTTCCCATTCTTTAATGGTCTGTCTGATATCCATCCGATTGTGAGAACACAACTGTCAATAGCTGCTACAGTTTGAGGCAAAATCAAAGAAGGCAGAAGCTACTCATTTCTATAGCTCTGCTCTCGCCACTGAAATGAGTGCCCACCAGTGGATGACAAAAGACTTTCTACAACCTTTTAAAATATATTTTGAAGAATTATAGTTGTCCAGTGTTCATTTTGTAAGCATCAGACAGAGGGGCACACATTTTTACAGCTCTGCTCCATCTGGAACAATAAATGTACCTTCTAGTGGATAGGACAAAAGTGCACAGTAGAGAAAAATGTGACAAAAGACTTCATAGATTCTTTTAAATAGATTTAGCTCATTTTAGCTATTCAGTGTTCATTTTGTAAACAGAACAGCATTTCAACAACAAAGGCTCAACTGTGAAAATGAGTGTCCCCCTCCAAGTGGAAGGGATGGAGAGGCACATTAAATATGAAATTGATAAGAGTCATTTGGAATACATTTTGAACAAATTTAGCTATACAGTGTTCATTATGCAAGCAGCTTATAGGGGCACATATTTCTACAGCAAATGCTCAGATGTGGAAATGAGTGTTCCCTCTGGTGGAAGGGATGCAGGGGCATAGTAGATATGAACATGCACTTGAAGACTGCCTGATAGGCTTATTAGATACACTGTGCAGCATTTAAACTACACAGTGTTCACAGTTTGATCCATTTTAATCTGCCGTGATCAGCTGTGCATGTAATATACAGGAAAATGAGTTTTATAGGATAATGATACCTGCTGTGAAAATGAGAACAACCTGACTCCAATTTAAAGGGGTGGACATGGCAGTTTTTTTTTTAACATATTTCATTCACAAGGTTTTAATCACTCATACTGTATAACAAAGATGAAATTTGAGCTCCACCACAAAGCCTTTCCTGTGGAAGTGTTTTTTCCCCCATTAAAAAACTACCTGAGTAAATGATTAAGAGCAAGACACCCCATGTGGCATAAAAGTGGAATTAGTACATTTATTTTAACAATTTGTCTTTAAAATTTCTTTATATAGAGTTAAGTAATGAAATATTATTATTAATATAATTTGTTTTACTTAATCTTATTTTCCATGTTTCTAATTTGATGATTTCCCATTGAAGAAATTAGTGGCATTTATCAAAACCATTTTAACAAAGTGTAGTGTCTGCTGTTAATCACAGAGCACCCCAGTAAAACAACAATATAACTTGTAGTACAACTGCAATCTTAAAACACAGTCTTCATGATATCCCAGTACATGAGGAAACATTGGACAGGTGGCTGCACATGCATGTTTACTGACAGACAGGCCAGCATTTTGCACGAAGCATGTGTTAAATCAAAAGGAAAATGGCATGCAAAGATGCGTGAACACTAGGAGATTTGTGACAATCGCACCTTAGTGTGCCTGTACCAGATCAGAAGGCACTACTGAATTCCGCAGGACGCATGATGGGATGATGAATTTCAAATGTTTTGCCTTCCTTGCATTTTGATAACCGGTTACATTATATTCAACCCCTTGTTCACTATTCTGGCACAAGCATAACCAGACTCTGGTTGAAATTCACCACTTTGGAATACATGATTGCCGTGTCAGCCGCACAGTGTACTTAGACATATGTTCGAGTTTGTGTCTCCAAGTCTAATGTCTTTTTTGTCCCTCACACGCTGCGCGGATGCGTGAAGTATATAAACTAAACTTTAAAAGGCTCACGGATACCCAAAGGGGAGCCCTTACCAACAATGTTAACACAATATGTTAACAGAGTATCCGCTAAACAATAAAAAAATAAACAAATAAAGTAAATAAATAAATAAATTTAAAAATAAATAAAAAATCTGCATCTGTTACAATATAATTAGTTTAAAGTTGATTTCATTTGCCACTGGCAAACTAAGCAGAAATGATAATCACCAAAGCCCACTTTTGGTTGCATTTGTGATCATTTTAGTCACAGTCTGGAGCTCTGAAATAATTCAAATTTTCAACCATAATTTCAGTGTTTACATGTGGATAATTGCTGAATTTAGGAATTAATAAACTTCAAACAAATCTACGTTGCATGCTGTTTTTTATTTTTGAGGTATGGCAGTTCTTACTCTCACAAAAATACTGTTAAGATTGTTTTAGTAGCCAGATTCAGCATACCAAGCTTTTTCTTTTCTTTTTTTTTGCCCACTACGCACACCCCTCACACACGTGTGTCAACTGGCAATATAAAAGCATCACCCAACTACTACATTTGCTCAAATTAAAAACCACAACATGGCATTTCAAAGTGAAACGATGCTGCCTAAAAGATCCATATGCCGGGGATGAAATCTTGGCCTGAACACTGTGTATATTTTCAATCTCTTTGTTGATTTTTCTGTGTTTACTCATGTACAGTACATGTAAGGTTAACTGGTGACTAGAAATTGTTTCCAAATGATTGAGTGTAGGTATGTTTCAGTATGGACCTGCAATGGACTGGCTGTCAAATTCAGAGCTTGTCCCAAGCTAGTGCTTGATGCAAGATGCATAATTTACAGTACCTATTAACATGACATAAAAATTGGGGTTCCATCACAGATGAATGACAGTGATGGCTTAGTTAAAGAAGGCCTTTATTTTTAAATAACTTGAGTTAAAATACAGTGTAACTGCATAATATATTTTTGAAAATTGTATTGAATTTTATAAAGAAGTTTTATCTAAAAAACATTATAAGGCTGTTCTCACCATAAAGGGCAGACATTTAACATGCAAAATTTCAATACTGAGCATACTTTAATGTGAACAGTAAGAATCCTTCTGAATTTTAAATATATATTGGCTATAGCATGTACAAATATTACTGTACACGAAATGCAATATACTGCAAGCTTCGGTATTCTTTAAAAAACATGGTATATAATATAAAAATGTAATGTATGCTGTGGCTTACTGTCAAAAAGCGTCACATATTTAACACCCACATCCAGTATAAAATATTTATTATTGTAAGAAAGAATGAGACACATATTATGTAAAATGTATCATATTCCCTATGAAATGCTTTATCAAAAATAAAAAAAAGACTGTGGCAGTAAACACACTTTAGAACTACTGGTTACTATTATCAAAAGAAATAAAAAACAAAACTAAAACAAAAACAAAACAAAATTATTTTAAGAAATGGTGCTGCCATGACATAAGATGGTGCTAGGATTCAACAGAATTAAATAAATGTTGTAAAATGTCTTTCATACAAGTTCATTTTAACAGGAAGAACCAGCAGCCTAGTCACATTTTTGAAAAGATTAAGAATGGAACTGTAAATAATTTAATACTTCAGTCATGTTCCTTTAAAGAATATATTCGTTCCAATAGGAACTAGCACAAAAACATTAAACCCATAAGGTAATATTACATATATACGAGCAAAAACATATGACATTTTTTTGAGTGAATACAGAAGTCTGTAAAATCAACTATGATGACTTGGATTACTTGCCCAAAAACTCTATGTAAAATGGTACACCAGATGGTTAAAGCACAACATAAAATGGTTGGTTTTATTATTTAATTCAAATAAGCATTGATGACACATTACCGTGCTAAATCAATTTTTATTAATACCTATGAAAAAATGCTCTGAAAGGCAGTAGCTAATCTGAGCTAAAAATTAAATCAGAAATGAATAGGATCATAAAAACACACTAATATAATGTTGACATCTTCTTTGTTAGAAAATAGAGTGACTCGTATACAAATATCACTCAAAAGTTGAACAGTCTAAGGTTGAAGGTTTTTTTTTTTCTGCTTTCTAATTTTGCTTCTCATTATCAGGCCGCTCCATCCAGTAAAACGAACAATGGACGGAAACAATGGACGGAAACACACTGTTTATCGAAGGCTATTTAATAAAAATGCCCCCAAGGGCAGCGGGAAACGGGATTGTACAGACTTCCTGTGCTGATGCAAAAGCTGATGGTCTGAATAATGTGGGATGCTATGATTTGCACGTTAGTCATGGATATCCTTTTCTAAGTGTTAAGTGAGTTACAGGGCATGAGGTAAATTGTTGGCATGAATCACGAATGTCAAGGACCTTAACATAAGGAGATTCAAGGCGATTCAATTTATATTGATGTAATTACAAATAATGCAATGTCTGACTTACAAGTAACACTTCCAGCATCATCATTATTATTCTATAAACATGTAAGGCATTTTGGTAGTAGAAAATGAGCATACACAAAATAAAAACAAATTAGGAGGATTTTGTATTGTTTTTCTTCAAAACTTCAATTAGCCAATATATTTTCTTCTAAATGTAAATAATAAAGTACAGTCCTAAATCCCACTTAGGACTTCCTCAGAACAGATAAAGGAGTAGCCTTATTCAATTATTTAGCCATACTGGGGGCATTATTTAAGGTGCTTAACTATAGCTTTAACACTGTTGTAAACACAGAGAAAGTTATTTCATTTAAAATATGTGTATAAAATGAACAGACAATGAATAAGGCAGGAACATTTTTTCAGTCAAAAACAGCAGCACCTATTAAAGTAAAAACAATTCTCAATAAGCACAATTTCAACAGACGTTTTCATCCACATAAAAGTCAATATTGTGGTCAAGTATTACAAAAAATGTAACGTGCTGTAGATGAAAAGTAAAGAAATATGAGTGCAAATCAAAAAACAACTAAAAAATCCTCCAATTTAGAATTAATTGTGTAAAGAATGTGCAGATGCAGACTGGCAGTATTTATTAACTTATTTGTCAGGAGACACTTACTTCCTCTCGACCTCCGGTGTTGATACTGTGCTGCTGAAGCCAAGTGACTCCTGTAAATACATATTAAAGCACATACAAATATTACAAGATTAGAATCAAAGGGCTAAAGGAAGCGATATGGAGCCAAACACTTAGGACATAAGGAAATACATTATAGTCCTTCAATAAAGATCTTCACCTCATATGTGGAACGCTGAAGGCAACTCTACAGTGCCATCATATCCAAGAATTAAGTACATTTAAAGATGTCATCACCCACTCCATGATATAATCCACATTTTATATCTTGCCAAAATATAAAGAAAGACTAAGTAAAAGTTAACTGGACTTTAGCTCCCAAATCATTTCCATTTCAAATGTAGTATACAAAATTTTGTTACATCTTTACTCACTTCAACTTGGGATCGCAACTGCAGTGATGAAGAGTTAGCATCAGGTTTCTCCTGATAAAGAAACACAAAAAAATAAAAAATAAAAAAACACACAATATTAATGTAATGCATGACTTGTATGTTTTTAAGTAAGCAACAACACTTTACAAACATGTTTTACAAAATAACTGAGACACAATAAAAGATAAAATATTGCAATACATGGACAATATACAATACAGTATCGTGGAGGCACAGTCATCAAAGAGATTCAAAATGTCGATGTAAAAATTCTAAATTCAGTCATTTATTACACACAATTATATCAATCTTAAAATAGTATAATTTGTGAGGCTACAAGTAAAGACTCACAAATCGTTACTCTACAATAAACAAAAACACAAAAGTATGTCCAAAAAAATATGACTAAAAATAAGTAAAATTAAAGTGAACAGGCCTCGTCAGGGTTAAGACCTAAATGCAACAGAGGCACTGTGGCAGGACTCGAATTGAATAGTTTGAGAACTTAGCAATGCTTCTGCATTTAAGCAGTTGTGCAAAAAGAGTAAGCTGAAAATTTCTCCATAGCAATGTGAAAGACTATTATCAAGTTGTGGAAAGTGTCTGGTTGCAACTAAAGTTGGTGCCACCTGTTACTAGGTGTAAGAGACAATCACGTTTTCCCCCCCACACAGTGCCATTTGATATGAACAACTTTATTCATTCAATAAACACCACAAGTTTACAAAAAGGTTACTTGTTCCTCAGGTGTCCTTTGTATAATATAAGATTACGTGATAAAGACATAAAAATATTCAGTCAACAATTTACAATAAAAAAGGAAATTAGGAAATACTTTTTCACTACACTGTAATGGTTTGATTGTTATTTAATTAAAACAAATTAGGAAACATTAACAGAGTGAAATCAAACAAACTAGTTTTATTACCACTTAGGGTGCACTGTACTTAGAAACATTATTTGCCATATGGCAAACACGACATCGCACATTATCAAGCAAAATTGTTCTAATTGCAAATATACTTGCATATTTTCTGCCTTTACTGCAGATAATAGCTCAGAGTTCTGCTTAACATCACCACTGATTGGCTGATGGGCAAGGTTGAAAAAGCAGCTACTGGTGGAATTGAGGTGAACAACTTCCTGCTATTAAATCTCAGATTTGCCATCAACGTTACTATCTGGCACAGTTTGGTGCATTGCTACAGTTGATGCTTAATTTGGTTAGTCATGTAGCAGTTCAAGTTGACCTGATTACATATGTAGATAAAACCAAATCTCTAGCCATCAACATCAAGCAGCATCCCATACTCCATTATAACTGTTGTCATATTAAACAGCTTAGTTTAGACTGAACCAGTGGCAGTGTTCAAGTTTTTGAGAGGCCATGTAGACACTTATGTACAAATAATGTCAACAGTTGCACAGTGGCAGCTGTAACCATTTTAGGTACCACCCTGAAGCTGTTTTTAGATGTTTTATGATAACAAGCTTCCTGAGAACTACATGTCTACCAAACTATAGTGAAACAACCTTGTTACATGGTATGAAAAATTAGGTGCCAAGTAACTATTCAAAGTATGAAATGAGAGACAGGGGAATGGAGTGAAACACAAGTCACATATCGTCATCAGTTAACAGGAATATACCCTCTTAAGGGCTTTACTAAAACTGTAAGAAATGACTGCATTAGAGCAGAAGGTAGGTAAGCAACTCTGTTCCTGGACAGCTCCAGAATATCTGTTTTTACTCTTTATTACTGATCAATGCACATTAGTAAAAATAAAAGGCTTCTGTGCTTTTGACTTCAAATTATTATTTTTCAGATAGTATCCAGGTGTCTGAAACAAATCTTAGCAAGTTAAAAATATTAAAATATGTCTTGCACTAGCTCTGGTAATTTTAATCTATCATAATGCACACATGCAGTTTTTCCTGGACAACTAAGATGTTCCAGGCAAGAATATAAATGTATGCCATTGATCAGCAACAGACAAAAATCTTAAAAGGGGACAAATCTAGTTAAAATTTGGTGTGACTCTTCATGTCCCTGTACTTGCTTGAATAAGGCCATGTGTAAAAAAGCCAAGTCAACAATCTCTCATATCAAGACCTAGAAGTACCCCAGAGTATTTTTGTGTAGGTGTATTCTTGACTAAGAAAAAAAAAAAAGAATTGCCTTGTAACACACACAAAATGTTGTTATCACATATAATGTAGTGACATTTAACAGAATGACTGAATTTTGATAGCCTCAAGTGATGGAAGTGTGAAAATCTAGCTTTATCATTTATCACCAATGAAACTATTTTTAAGGGTTAGTTATTTAAAAAACTAAAAAAATTCAAAAACAAGGTGGAAATTGTGAAGTGCAGTTTCAGCAAACATGACTGTGCACAACCTGCTTTAAAGATGCTGTTTTCTTTAGGGAAAGGGTGCACCTTGAACAAGGATGCATGATATCTATCAGCTTAGCAAAAATGCACTAAAACATATGTTCGTACTCTTGCATTGTACATTTGCTCTGCTAATTTTTGAATTTACAATCAACAGAATGTTATTTCCTAAATGAGTCGTTGTGATGCAGGCTTACTGCGCAAAATAATAAAAACACATAAACCTAATGAATGCAGCATTCTGTCACTGTTGCTTACCAATATACTCACTTTCAGACAATAAAAATACACACAAAAAAACCTTGCATATATACTGAGAACCTTTCTAAACCTTTCACTATTTGGATCATACTGGTATACGTGAACAAATAATTCCAAGTAAAATCTTTGGATTGTTAGACCAGTGATGCGAGAATATCTAAAGCTGTATATGCTAAATGAGTTCTTGTTACAACAACCAGACCGACTTTACACAGAAACACTAGGGAAACTACAATTTAGCATTTTATTACCTGCAAAAAGGAATTAACTTATCATAGCTTAAAGGAGCCCCTCTTGCAATGATAGCAACCACCCCATCGGATTTTTAAAGGTCATAATTAGTTTATTGTGCATTTCACGATTTCTCTTCAATCTTTAACTAAAAGGACATTACAAAAGAAATGGACTGGAGTAACGGATTTTATAACACTCAAGCTAAACAAACATTAGCTGCATAACAAATCCATAAATGTTAGTTAATAAACTTATTCTTGAAAAAAGTTAAACTGTAATAAAGCAAGTAAAGAAAGTGAAATGTTAGGCATTTTAAGAATAACGAAGAATTTCATTTGGATATTAATGCTGATGATAAAATAAACTTTATACACATGGAGGAAGAGCTGTTGCAGTAGAGTGTTTCCAGAGAGTGGATGTCATACAGCTGAGTTAATTTAAACATCCATTCATTTATTTTCTGAAACTGGTCTTTAAATGACTATACCATGGAGAGCCAGAGCCTGTCCCAACATCACTTAAAATGACTTCTTTGAAACTGAATGCACAGCAAAATGCTTCTCATTTCAATATGTGTATACAAAGCCTAGGCAGAAATAAACACCAGGATTAACAAGATGAAAATGATAAACATGAGCATCTGCTGAAAGCTCCTGAGTTATGTGACATACTGCATATTTTCAAAGAAACCATTGATCTCCATAGTTCTGCTACTTAACATGTTTAGATGCTGTCCAAAAAGAACATTATGAAATAAATAACTCACAATCTTTCTATGGTTCCTGTTATTCTCTTTAATACAGCAAAAAGCAGATGGTGAGGATAAAATCCTTTAAAAAAACATTCTCCTTGCAGTAATCAATTCTTGGCAAACTATTTCTCCATTATTAAAAGGAAATGGCAACAATAAAAAAAAAACAGACCTTAAATGGTCATATTGAAAGTCTACTGTTCTTGACAGCTTTTCCGCTTTTTACTAATTTTTTAGATCACTCTTTCAAAGCAATATGCACAAAATTCTTATAAGTTGATGCATCTCGGTTACAAGGTGCTACAGCAAAATCAATAAATCCTTACATGCCATAATCAAACTATTAGGAAGATCAGTGTACAATCACATGCAAAGTACTATGCCATTCTAAGCAAAAGCTTGAAATGCCTACATAATTATAATCACTGTCTACCCATATCAGTGTCATTAATTTGTTTTAACTTGGTTATTTATATTTTTACTAATATTTAAACTACTTGATAAAAAAAAATGACATTTATACATTGATAAAATATGAAAATACATAGTAATTATTCAAAACTACAAATTCTTACAAGTAATATTTTCATTTATACATGCTATAATATTAAAATACAGCGATGCTAAAATAGAATTAAATGCAAATGAAAAAAAAAATACTTGGAAAGCTTCTTAAAATTTCCAAACCCTAACAGAGAAAGGAAAAAATACAATTCCTGCCCCGATTACAACTTTCCCAGGTCAGGAAATTTAAGTTTTTTTATTTTTAATAAATAAAAAAAAATCTAAAATCCAGTTTTGCTTTGTCAGTGTTAGGTATCAAGTGTTGCTTGATATGGGGATAAATGAATCAAAATGATTTTAACACAAGACTGCAACACAGCAAAATATGAAAAAGTGGTTGGGTCTGGAAACACTCTGAATCCACTGTAAAAGCATTTTAAAGTCTTTAAAATGTACTTAGATGCTGGTTTCCCTTCCCTTCAGAATGAAAGCATGCTATCTTTAAGTCTTGAGAATATACATATATATTGTGGACTATGGCCGGCCAGTCATCCCAGCCAATGCCCCCAGGCTGCCAGGTGGAGCTCTCCCTGCAGCATGGAGGTGCCCCGAATGCCAGCAGGGAATTCTGGACATTGGAGTTTTCATCCACAGACATGCTGGATACCACAGGGGCCCCTAGAGGACACTGCAGGGAAGCCCAAGGATTGTTATGTGCCCTATAACCCGGAAGCACGTCTTAGGTAAAGCAACAGGGGAAATGACGTACTTCCGGGATGAAGAAGAGGACTTTTTATCTGACCCGGAGGTGATAGGAAGTCACATGGATTGAAGGATTGGAAACACTTCCAGGTCTGGCAATATAAAAGGACTATGAGAAATCCCAGATGTTGAGCTGAGCTGGGTGGAAGGGTGGCAATGCATCTGGGAGTGGAGGATTGTATTGTGATTGATTATTGTAGTGTATTAGATGAGTATTGTGGAGAGGATGGTGCTTTGGGCACTATTTATTAATAGAAAGTCATATTATTGGACTTTTACATGGTGTCTTATGTATTGTCTGAGGGTTCAAGGGGACGAAAGCGCCCCCCTGTCACTATATATATATATATATATATATATATATATATATATATACACATACACAGTATATACTTGTTTCTTAACATATCAGACAGAAAATGTATAACTAGTCTAATTTCATCAATTTAAAAATGATTAACAAAAATGCTTATACAAATGTCTTAGTTGTAGAATACGGAAGATGGTTTGGTTCATGCAGATCTGGCAACACTGAAGAAACGCAAGTTCATCCTTTACTTCCAAAACCATTTTATACAAAATAAAAATATGCGTATGTTAAATGCTAGACAACAGTAAAGAGAAATAAACAGCAAAGTGACTTGAAGTTCAGATATTGCAGTCTGTAATTGTGACAATGGAGAAATGCCGAGGCCTTTAAAGTCTTCATTGAAGGCTCAGGTTAAAATCAAAAATTAATTTCAAAACATCAGCCAGAACCCAACAAAATCTGGACATCATTAAGCTTGTTTAGAAAAAGTGAGGATTAATTGTAAGTGTCAGAACTAGGTATTTAAATGACCAACTTTTTGATTTATTCTCCAATACACACTATCTAGCATAATGATGAATAGTAACAAGCAGCTCCCAAATATACAGTACCAATGGCAGGAGAATTCTCTTATTCAAAGATTAACCTTTTCAAATATCCTTATATACTTACACTGTACATTGTCTCTGTGATAATAACTGAAAGGAAGCTCAAAAAAGGTTCAAAATAATAAAGTTATTGTTTATAATCAGAGGATGAAAACTGTATGTTAAGCAAACAACAGAAGAGAAGACAGAATGCTAAAACAACACAAATTATCTTAATTCTTTAAATGTAATTTACTGCAATAAATTTTATGATATGGCTTACTTTTCAATGTTAGGAATGACTAAAAAGAAAACTGCACTTATTTTTGATATATGATTTTAACTCATCTTAACAAAGTGGCTATATACTGAAAAAGAATCCTGACACTGTGATCAAGTGACATCAGAATAACACAGGATGGTATTTAATATACAAGGCTTCAAACGTAACTGTTGGCTTCAACTCTATATCAAGTATTTGTGATGACCTACTTTTTCTGTTCTGCCTTTAAAATAAAAAGCCAAATTTTAACACAAACTTTAACCCTAAACATGTGACATTTTATGACACTGCAAGGCACACCATTATTTATAAATGCTTATTTTTTCACCCAAATCCTAATTTAAAAAAATACTGTAAACCTCTGGAAGGAGGATCCAGTATTTTGAACGATGCAGAGCTATTTGAAAATGAGAACAGTTTTTACTCTGTGTGATTTTGGATTACTTTAAAAAGCTGAGTGGGTACAAGGTAGCCTTGTTCACCACTGATGATTCTTTGTTTCCTGGCTTTCTGCCTGTACACACAGATGCCTAGATTTTCTGGGCCAGAGTGCTCAAAGTTAAGACACTATGTTATTTGAAATTAAATCTCCATCTGGATTATCATGGGACCCCAAAACAAAATTAAATGGTTTAGTCTTGTCATCATTTCAAACAAATTGCCCAACACATATTATTTTCCTTATGAATTTATAGTAAGATGACTAAATAGTAATCCATACCTAACCTTAATAATATTGAGGACACTATACTTAAATATATAAACTACATAACCTAAGTTCCATTGGAAAACAATATAATTATCCATGGAAAAACATTTCTTAAGAATAACTTTAGCCAAGCCTCAATTCACTATAGGTATGTGACTCCAGTTTCTTAATCTTTCATTAATCTAAATAACATACATTTTTTATAATATGATTCAGATATTAAATCTGATATAACGAAAAACAGAGAGTGAAAATAGTCTATTACAGTCATAATACACACTCACACTCAATTACAGTGGAACAATGTACCTAACATCAAGATGTGAAAAGAAACCTGTATTCACAAGGAAAATGGATATGCATACACAAAGCTAATTTTATGCTGACAAAGGCCCAGATAAGAATTAAAAGAAGGTCCCTAATCATTTGAGGTAGCACAAACAGTCTAGGAAAATTAATATTAAAAAATACATTCAGATTGAGCACCCCATGCCCACTCACTCTCTCTGTGGTAATTTTACATTCTTTCCATGTATGAATTAGTTATTTTCCTAGTGCTTTTGGTTTTGTTCCATGTGTAGACAGGTACAGTTAGGTTCATAAATATTTGGACAGAGACAACTTTTTTCTGATTTTGGTTCTGTACATTACCACAATGAATTTTAAATGTAACAACTCAGATGCAGTTGAAGTGCAGACTTTCAGCTTTAATTCAGTGGGTTGAACAAAAAGATTGCATAAAAATGTGAGGCAACTAAAGCATTTTTAACACAACCCTTCATTTCAGGGGCTCAAAAGTAATTGGACAATTGACTCAAAGGCTATTTCATGGGCAGGTGTGGGCAAGTCCGTCGTTCTGTCATTATCAATTAAGCAGATAAAAAGCCTGGAGTTGATTTGAGGTGTGGTGCTTGCATGTGGAAGATTTTGCTGTGAACAGACAACATGCGGTCAAAGAAGCTCTCCATGCAGGTTAAAGAAGCCATCTTTAAGCTGCGAAAACAAAAAAAACGCATCCGAGAAACTGCTACAAAATTACGAGTGGCAAAATCTACAGTTTGGTACATCCTGAGAAAGAAAGCAAGCACTGGTGAACTCAGCAACACAAAAAGTCCTGGATGTCCACGGAAGACAACAGTGGTGGATGATCGTAGAATCATTTCCATGGTGAAGAGAAACCCCTTCACAACAGCCAACCAAGTGAACAACACTCTCCAGGGGGTAGGCGTATTGATATCCAAGTCTACCATAAAGAGAAGACTGCATGAAAGTAAATACAGAGGGTGCACTGCAAGGTGCAAGCCACTCATAAGCCTCAAGAATAGAATGGCTAGATTGGACTTTGCTAAAGAACATCTAAAAAAGCCAGCACAGTTCTGGAAAAACATTCTTTGGACAGATGAAACCAAGATCAACCTCTACCAGAATGATGGCAAGAAAAAAGTATGGAGAAGGCGTGGAACAGCTCATTATCCAAAGCATACCACATCATCTGTAAAACACAGTGGAGGCAGTGTGATGGCTTGGGCGTGCATGGCTGCCAGTGGCACTGGGACACTAGTGTTTATTGATGATGTGACACAGGACAGAAGCAGCCGAATGAATTCTGAGGTGTTCAGAGACATACTGTCTGCTCACATCCAGCTAAATTCAGTCAAATTGATTGGGCGGCGTTTCATGATACAGATGGACAATGACCCAAAACATACAGCCAAAGCAACCCAGGATTTTATTAAAGCAAAGAAGTTGAATATTCTTGCATTGCCAAGTCAGTCACCTGACATTAACCCAATTGAGCATGCATTTCACTTGTTGAAGACTAAACTTTGGACAAAAAGGCCCACAAACAAACAGCAACTTAAAGCTGCTACAGTAAAGGCCTGCAAGTGCATTAAAAAGGATGAAACCCAGCATCTGGTGATGTCCATGAGTTCAAGATTTCAGGCTGTCATTGCCAGCAAAGGGTTTTCAACCAAGTATTAGAAATGAAAATTTTATTTCCAGTTATTTAATTTGTCCAATTACTTTTGAGCCCCTGAAATAAAGGGATTGTGTTAAAAAAAAGCTTTAGTTGCCTCACATTTTTATGCAATCTTTTTGTTCAACCCACTGAATTAAAGCTGAAAGTCTGCACTTCAACTGCATCTGAGTTGTTACATTTAAAATTCATTGTGGTAATGTACAGAACCAAAATCAGAAAAAAGTTGTCTCTGTCCAAATATTTATGGACCTAACTGTATATTACTGTAATTGAACGCTAACTCTAGCCTTATGCCCAATTGTATGATGTTAGACTGTGGCTTCCTGTGACCCTAAATTCAATTATTCAGGGATGAAAATTGTGTTAAATTTTTCTTTACTTTTAAAGTATAAGGCTAATAAACCACACAAAGATCTAATTTATGTTTGTAAATTTGATCTCATAATTTAAAACATAAATGGCAGGTTTTTTCATGGTATGCATTTCTGTAATAATAATGGAATTGTTAATTCACTCTCAGACAGCATGAAATAAGTGACCACATATTATGAAAGGTCAATTAAATGGTATACATGCAGTATTAGTATTTTTCATATATATAGTTATGTAACAAATAATTCTGTCAAAATTAATCATAAGTGTTAACTTTTTTATAAGTTTTAATTAAACTTCCTGATATGCAACTATATGCCAGTATTTAGTATACCTAAAAGCAATGCAATCGAAATAACTATGGACACCCAAAGATTTTGTTTTATTACATGTCATTGTCTCTCTCTGTATATCACATATTATATTGAAAATAACCAGAAAATGCTTTACAGCAATCTCACTGGGCAAGGCTGTATTATCATAAATTATGACATCTGTTCCATTATGCTAGCTCCTAAAACCAGTAAAAAATACATTGCATAATATTGGAAAGATTTAATTTGTTATGTTAACATTTGTAATCTAGAAATTGTATCTATTCGTCAAAAGCATACTGTAAATTGTGGCAGATGACAACTCTGTATAAATCCACCGTGAACAAGTCCCAAAGTTTGTAAGAGATATAGTATACCTTACAATGAAATGTTCTATCAAAGACTGCTTCCTATCTAACACTCGCTGCTGCTCTGGAAGTATAAAATTTTGACTGGGATAAACAGGATAAAGAATACGGTTAACAGGTATGACAAACACACTATGTAAATGGAGCGGACTTCTGCATTTTTTACATAGTTGAATAATAAAGTTATGTTAGGTCATGAGAGGGCACCATAATCGTAAGCCATGTGTTCTCCACATATGTTTCCAATAAGGTCTGCTTTTCCCTTATTGAACTGTAACATGTTTACAAAGGGCAGAGTTTTATTTGTGTGGGTAGCCACTCCACCCATTAACATAAAACCTAGAGTTAAGCGATCTGCCAATGGAAATAAAGAATAAAAAGCATTTTTCACTAGATGTAATGTAGATGTGCCAAGAGAGACATGTTTACTGCTATAAAGTATCCATTATCAATTCCACCTCACCTCTTCAACTTCCTGTGATACCCTACGCTTGCGAAGCTCCTCCATTCTCTCACACACGTCACTAAAGCAAGTGTTGTAATAGTCAGCGTGCTGTTGGGCCAAATCATCGATGTTACCCAATGAACCATCCTGGAATGGGAAAAGAGAAAAATACATTAAATATACAAAAGATTTCTACAGAATGTAAAAGATAGCAAAACAAATTAATTTGCTGTTTAGAGCACTGTATAAATTCAGTTTAAAACTTATTTTTCATACAATGTTTAAAATATGTAAACCTGAAATTTCTATGCATGTACATTATTTTTAAAACCTCATTATGCCAGACATTGCTATTGATGTATTTCTTCTGACTCAAAAAGAAAAACACTTTTATGGCACGACTACTTAATTTATCCAGAAGTCACACTTGCTTTACTGGGTTAACTTGTAATTTTGTTTTTTCTCACTTTTTAAATAAAAGGGAAAAGGTGTAGACTAAGGAATGTGAATAATTCATACAAAAGAAGAAGATCAGACACCTTGAAATATAAAGTTATGCCTTTGTCCTGTCAGTTTTGCAAAGATGGCACCTGACAAAAATGCTCACCTTCTTACATTTTTCAAATTTAAGCAGATATATTAATCACTAAACATTCATATAAAACTATATTGACAGAACCGACAAAACATAATCCAATTCTATAAAAATAAAACTTGCTGGAATATTAATTTATTTAGCCAATTCATTTATCCAAACTGATTTACAAATTACAGATACAGCACGGCTGTTTATATAATCTTTACCAGAACACTGGCAATGGATTTTATCAAGTGTTGCAGATTAAGTAAGGATTTTAATGATAGCAGTATATCTAATACATAAGTCTCTACATGCCACTGTCTGCAAAATTTAGTAAATATAATAATAAAAATAAATAAATAAATAATAGAACATTCTCAAATCAAATCTCCACCAGCAAGTGGCAGTAATGGATGCAAGCCAACAACCAAACTTGGTAAGGCAATAGTCAATTGCTAAGCAATTTAGTAAATAAACACATTTAACTGGAAAGAACGAGGGATTTCTAGTAACAAAATTATTCATCTTTCCTTAAGCAATTCCAGGTAACATTCTAGATTGTCACGGACCAGTCTGGGATAAATGAGAGAGGAAAAATTACACGGGATGCATAATGTCCTCATCATAGCTGTTGTACTGCATTTTAAGTATAGGTTAATTTATTTTGTGTGTGGAATTGTCATGTTCACAAAGGCTTCTTCTAGGGATTTGGGATTTTCTTCCCGCAGTACAAATCAAATAAAAGATGTTTGCAAAATACATATTAATAGGTCTACTTCATTGATTATTGCCAATTTGTTCAATTTTATTACAACACCTAAACATGAAACCAATGCTTCTTCTCCTTTTCGTTACTTTCTAGATTTGTTATTGTTAAGGTATGTGTACTTAAGGTATGAAGTGTATGAGGCGTGAAGGAAGACTAAAGGTCTAACTAACCAGAAAAGTGTAAGAGAATAATTTGGAGGTTACAAAAGTTAAATATTTCGGATTGCAGTACACAGTGAAAAATATAATCATTTGTTTTAGAAATGTCATGAGGAGACTGCTGAAATGGTCAAGTAAACAAGCAGAATGCTCCAGGGGGATGGTTCAAGAAGCTGGCTGATGTAATGCTCTTTCATGCTCTTAGTAAGACTTGCTAGTTAGCATGTAAACAGTTTTCATAACAGAATAAAAGCTGAATTTATGAGATATTGAAGAATAAGGATGTAATGGAGAAAGACATTTCTTCACTGTGGTTGTGCTATATGCTAAAACACTTCATATGCTTTAACCAATTGGAGTATGATATGTAAGCATTAATTCAGCACTGCTATGCAAATTCAGTTGTTTATAAAACGGACCTCTTTCTTTACTCTTTTGATCATTCTGTAACAGTCTGCTGTGATGAATACTCCCTCTTCAGCATTTGCTGAAAGGACCATTAAAAGACCCAGTGGACAAGTTTCCTCCTGCCTGGTTTCTTGAATTAAAGAGGCTTTATCAAACTTGTCCTAGCAGAGGATAAGTTTCTTTCATTAATTGTTGATTTATTCTACAATAGACTTGGAAAAAGAGGAGACACAACAAAGGTTTTAAGTACATGTATATCCTTTTTAAAGACCTGCTTATTCCTCTCCTTGGCTGTGGACAGTGGACTCTAATCTGCATTTATAATTATAAAAAGGACAAGAGGACACAATGGAAGCCGAGTTTAAGTTTTGCAAATGTACTGCTATACAGATTCACTTATTATGGATTAAAGTGATATAAAGAGAGGAGGTAAGGTTAAGGTTAGTAAACAGTATTAGAGCATGTGAATAATAAATTATGATGTCACAAGAGTTTGCCTATTACTGTCAAACAACATTTTAATGATTTTATGAATGAATAAAAGGCCTGCAAGTGTTTGCCAAATGGAACATCTATAGTGAGCAGCTGCACAAGGCATTTTATAATGTGTTAAACCAGAAGTTAAATCCATTCATTTGCTCCAACCACCACTTAAATACAAGTAATTAAAACTTAAGATATACTATAGCCAAATGATCTACTGACATGGCTTAAAACAGTGCAACCACAGAATGGCAAGACTCAACAGCACAAAAACAACAAAACAGGACTCAAGTGTTAGGGGAGAAAGTACACAAGAGAAAGAAAGACTCCTCTGTAACACAAAAGCTAATGTTATTTTTTGCATGCCTTCTAGTCATTAGGTACGTCAAACTTCCAAACACAATTGATGATTTGTTTATAGGACTATATCAATTTGAATGAGTACAATTTACTGACAAAAGTGCTAACCTTTCTGCGCAGTTGTGGTTGCTCCTTTATTTGACAGCCACTAATGTGCTGTCTTACAGAACCAGTGCTGTACATAGAGTTAACATGTACGGAAAGTTTCAAATGCAGTCTTGGCCCATTTTTCTTTTTTCATTTTTTTTTTAATGGTACGTAAAGCATGCGACATCAAACAGATGAGCTTCTCTTCTGTTTATGTGGTTCAAAACACCTTTGTTTCCTTATACAGTACTTCCAAATAACCATTCATTGGTTGTAAACCCTCATACACATAGTGCCCACCCGTACAACTAAAGACTAGTCGGGAGTGAGTCATTGGGCATGTTCTATTACATGACCAGCTTCACGGGAGTGTGCCACCAACTGCCTCCAAATCTCTTATGTAAATTAACGCTACAACTGAAAATCACTGAAAATGTCAAACATAGTGGTGTGCACACTGCAAGGTTACTCGTTTGCAAACTTTTGATCACAAAACTACCAAAGCTGATGTTTGATTCAGAGCAAAGTGAAACAAAAACACTGTAAAACTGTGTTGAACATTAAGCAACACTTTCTGGAAGCTCTGGTTTAACAATTATGACAGTGTTGGTTGGTTGAAATCTTTCTTAAACAATCCTTTTCTTAAACGTAGCTCTATAAAATACACTACCAGGTACAGATTTCAACCACAAGTTACAAGGAAAGGGTAAAGTGTTCATAAGAAAAAACAGTACAGTAGATCTCAAGTGACTGTGCATGGAAAAAAGATAATTACAGAAGAATTAAATAAAAATATAGGTACAGTCTAGTGTAAGAAAAAAAGAGGGTGGATAAGATTTAAAAGAGTCAAAAGCAGCAATTCACAAACAGACCTAGAATGATGTTTCCATAGAGTACAAGCCGAAAAGTTGAAGGAGAATTTAGGGTTGCAAAACAGGTCTTTGACATTTTGAAGAGACTAGCAATAGAAAAATCTCATTTGCCAAGCTATGGGCTGTTGAATGTAACAACTTTGTAAATAATAATAATAGTAAATCCAGTACCATAATGGTATTTAGTAAAGCTGATTCTGATAAAGGCAGATGTCCTCACTGTGTTTGGCTTACTGCAGTTCCCTTTAAATAGTTTTCCTGCATAAAGCATCAACTAACTAAAACAAGTCCATAATGCTAGAGTTAGATTAACTAGAGTTCTTGTATAGTATGTCACAAAGTTTAATGGAGGTAGGAGAGGGTATTTCTGCATCAGAACAGGATAGAAAGGACTTTAAATCTGTTCCATATGCAGAAAAAAAGATGCTTTGATGGCTTCAAATATGTGGTTTTGAAGGGATACCAAAAACAAACTAGTAAATAAGAACATAGAAATGTATGGGAGCAAAGCTCCTATGAAACGTTATCAAACTGTTTGAGTTGTTGATATGCTAGTTGTAGCGCCAAAATAAATTCCTACAAGCTAGGATGTAGGACAATTGTTCTGCCAGATTATGAAGAAATGGCAAGCCACAAGAGAAACTGAAAAAGAGACTAAAGAAATCTAAAGAACAGAACCTAAATTTTGAACACCAAAGAGCTTAGAAACACATACAAATCAGATATATCCTTGTATCCACAATCTTGGACGACACAACACTGACACTATAACAGAATGTTGAGCTACTGTGTAGTACACCATAGTGCCACATTAGAATGGTAGGAGGTTTGCTACATGAGTTGTCACTGTCAAAGCTCAACATTCTCCTATACTATAGCTTGCCACCTACTATGCAATGCATACATTATACACACACAAACACGTTAGGGCTGCTGGTGAATTAAAAAATGTAATCTCATTTCATCGCACAATTAAAATTTATAATGGAAACTGAACACATTTTTATCGAAATATATTTCCTTCAAACATACTGTATTGATATTTTTCACTGAATCTGAAATATCTGATTACTTTCTAACAAAAAATAGTTCTAATAAACTGTTGTCTAGACATGATACATTATTCCATTAAATTTACCGAACAGTTATGTGTAACAGAAACAACTGAATGAACACTTAACAGCAAACAGTAAAGTATTTTTTATTTTAAACCACTTCACAATACAAATTAGTCTATTACTAATATGTAAATTAGTATACGTCTATTACAGATTTTCTTACTATTTAATCAGCCAATTGCTTATTTGCACTGTTCATTTGAACGATGCTCTTTCTTTTACTAAAAACCTATCCAGACACAAAAAGCAAATGGCCACAAGAGACCAGTATAGAGAAATGTTACTTTATAATAGACTAGGGTAAAAATTTTCATTTACCCGATTCAATATTGATTCCAAAGTCTCAAGAACGATCTAATAAATCTTTGCCATTCTCTATTACTATATTACGATATTTGCTTATCTTCGTTTTTGTAATTTAATCCAGTGGATATCGCTAATGCACCTGGTTATGGCTTTCTACAGAAAAAAGGATTTTACTATCTCACACAAAATTGGGTGTCCTCCTCAACTGATTTTGACATCAGATGAATGGAATTACTATGGATTCAAACAGTGCGTCGGTAAAGAACAACTGCATAAAAGCAAAGCCTTATGTAAGCCATGCAACTCAGAAGTTAAGTTCTATTGTAATACAACAAATTTAAGAAGTCATTTATCTTCATATCACCCATAAATGTTATCTCAATCGATGAATAGTCTAAACAATCTACACTGGAGACATTGTTTCGCTCCAAGCGTTCATTTAATTTGCCTTGTGCCCAAAAAAACAAAGCAACAGAATCTATAACAGTTTTTATCTGTACAGATATAAAACACTACACTGTTGTTGAAAACGAGGGCATACAGCAAATGATACAGGTTTGGCATACTATATCAGCCAGAAAACAAATGAATGAAATTATTGTACCTAGGTTATATGAAGATTTTAAGCAAAGATTCACCACATCTCTCAAGCCAGTAGAGAGAACAGCCCTAACTTGTGACAATTATTCATCCAGGGTAGCAGTATGTGACAATCACATGTCACTACATAAAAAACGTCTGCAACACATTTGCCACAGGTGCCCAGTCAAGAACACTGTATGCCAGTCACACCAGGAGCAATCTCACTTCCAATCAAGGTAAAATCGATATCAACATCGATATCAAATCAGGACATTGTGAATCAAAATCAAGATCGAATCTGGATATCAGTGTTAATAACCAGCCCTACTTTTTAGTCTTTATTTTATGCCTCCATCCATCTAACATCTAACCCTCTTTATATCCTAACACAGGGTCACGGGGGTCTGCTGGAGCCAATCCCAGCCAACACAGGGCACAAGGCAGAACAAACCACTGTCAGTTATTATTTGATTTTTTTTATTTAAGCCAGTTCTAACATTAGGCACAGTAGAACAAAGGCATGTTTGTAGTGAATTAAGAAAATAGGCTTAGTCCTTCACGTGCTGTGAAGAAAATAACATCCACCCCCTTTCTCCATCCTCGATGTAAGCTCCCAAAGACTTGTGGTATGAACTTTTGTGGCTTTGCCACCAGATCACACCATTTCAAAATACTTATAACCAATAACTAGATTAAACCTAAACAGATACTTCACTTATAGGTTTCTGTTACTAGATTGCATGCAGCGTACTATGTTTCGATTGGCTGTGTGACTGAGCCTTGCAAAGCACCAGTGGATGTTTTTTGTCTTAAACCAAGTGCTGTTGCAATAATTACTGGCTCTATATGACCCTAAACTTGGCTGATTAAATTTTGTCCTCAGCATATGTAGGATTAAATACATACATACAATGTTTTGTTCAATTCTTCCCACATAATTGCATGATACTCTTCCTTGCTAGTTGTCACCAGATGACTGGAGCGTACATGAGATATTAACAAAACCAGCAGGTAATGTCTTTGCAAAAAACTGCAATGTTTCTGTGTGAAGATGCAACTCACTTAACAACAGTTTAGTTTTATAGGTGCCCTCGCCACTTTCTAAGTGGAAGTAAAAGTTTTTATTTTGGTGACCAGTTGAATCTAATTTAAACATGCCCTGTTACAGTAGTTTTATGCATTTAAAATAAAGATCAATGAAATGGCACATACCTACTTCTTTTCAGGTACAAATAAACAGGTGTAGGACGATGTGAGTGGTAGAGTGCTGAAGTGTTCTTGAAGGGAGGTGAATGGCATTGAGGTCATCTCTCCTCGAAGGGCCCATGAGGAGATGTATATTTTAAGTGGGTCTGGATTAAAAATGGGTGTGTAAGTGGGCATGGGAAAGGTGATACTGGAGCCTGGTGATTTTCCAGGGTGCACACCACTTCCGTCTCATGAGAACACATGTGAGAGGTTAGCTCAATTGTATAAAGAAAAGTTTGTACACATTAAAAGGGAATGAGGCACTAAATAACTTATCAGCTGATAGTGGGACAAGATTTTTGAAAATTCAGTATAGGGTCAGACAAAGGGGAGAGAAGCAGATGCAGTACAGTTAGTGAGAGTTATTATATACAGTATGTGAGCATGTTTTGCTAGAGAAGATGAGCTGAAATTCCATATACATACATACACACATACACAGGATACAGTATATATATATGGCATGTATGTATTAAATAGCCATGGTATGAATTTCAAAGTGAGTATTATCTACTAAATTTTAGGATGTTAGGTTTCAGTTCTTTTTTGCCAACTACCAAAGTTCAGATTGTAGATCGCTATTTTCTAGTGAACTTTATTTTTACAAATAAAAGAAAATGGAAAGTGAAAATATATGAAACCTTACAGAAGATTTAAAAAACTCCTAATATTATGAAAAAGGCCAATTTAATGTCAACAAACTTGATCAATGTTAATGTAAACCAAGACAGATAATCTTGTTGCATTTTTTTACCTAGGAATTACAAGAAAAGTTTGGACTGTCCAGCTTTAGTGATTTTTGATTGTGTGATGTATGCATAGATACATAGATTCATTGATACATTGATAATACACTCAGTGGTCACTTCACTAGGTTCACTGGCTTGTTAATGGAAAATATCCTGTTTCTACAAACAACCAATCATATTGCTGTGACTCTATATATTATATATTATAGTATATATATTTGTGAATAAGAGAGAGAGGAGCCAGAATATGACATCAAAGAAAATGATTCCATGGACTCATTATGCCTTATGCCAATGATACAAACTGATGAATACAATTTAAATGATGTACAGAATGTTTTCTTCACACACATTAAGTCAGTAAATACAAACTTGGCATCATCTGAATGTCTTAGTGTAACTAAGAATTACTTCTGACCATGTTCATACCTTTATGACAACAGTTTGCCCTTTTTCAAATAATGAAATAATGCACCTTATCAAAAATCTGGGATGGCGAAATATCTGCAGAGACTGAGTGATATTATTGAATCAGCATGGGCCAAAACCTCTAAGAAATGTTTCTGGCACCATTTTGAATCCAAGTCTTCAAGAATACATGCTATCCTGGAGGGAAAAAGGTGTCCTGCCTGGTACTATGAAAGAGTATAAAAATAACATGTCCACTAAGTTGATATTTGTTTCCATATGTGCTATTAAAGAAACAATTAGCAAGCAGTTATTTTTTTTAGCCAATACATATGCCTTATAGTGGGCACATTATGCAACAAAGGAAAACAGCCGTTGAACATAAAATATAAGCAAGATGACAGTTAATTTCTTCAACAGAGGCAGTTGTTAACGAGCATATTTAGAAAATGGTAAGATGCAACCTCCAAATTCTGCATATCTGTCCCTAAATAAGATGGGTGTAACATATCCAAAAGGAAGTGGCTAAGAAACTCTTCTCTTCCTGGGACAGAAGGGCATAAAGCAACTTCCTATTGGCTTAAAAGAGGCTTGACAGTCATGAATGGAAGGCCAGTGAACTATTAAAAGAATTCCAATAATCTGTCGGGAAAATAATAAATTTACTTATGTAGTCAAATACCTTCAGGGCCTATACACTTTAAATCGACTGGCCACAGAGATAATCCTTACAGTAGAGCAGAGAAAACAGACAGATTCATGGATGCCATGAGCTAAACGATGACTACTATTGTATTCAGTCAGAAGATAAAAATTCAATAAAACAATTCTTGTCATGAGGTTTGTGCCTCCAGCAACAGTGTGAAATAAAGGTCCTGGCCACCATTTGCTATGCTTCAGAAAACAGAAACAGAGGAAATTAGCCATAATGTGTAACAACACACAAGAGAATAGTATATTACAAAGGGGAAGAGAATGGCGGGGGGGAAGGAAATCCTGCTTCTTGAGGCCAGCACCATTCAGTTTCACAGAAACAAAATTCAAAATCAGCCCCTACTTAAAAGAAAGACTGAAAAACCAAGTAAATATTTGTTTACAAAGAATTGTTCACAAATTTTCATCTTGAAAAACATATTTCCTTAAGAGCGATTGAAAATCTTGGTGGTTGAAATCTGAAATTGTTTTGACATTCTGTCAATTGCTTGCTCTTCATAAAGAAGCATGAAGTTGAAGGGAAAATAAGACTTTAGTAGAACATATTATAAAAAATGTGCTTTCCCCTACCAAAAATCTTTTACCATCTAAGACTCATCATAGGCTTATCAGTTTGAAATTTCTCAAGCCACCCAAGACACTATAGAAAATTATTCTGTGAAAAATAAGAAACAGTAATTATTGGCAGTCTGACAGCTAAAGTTTCACACTTTTTCAAAAAAAGCAGATGAATCTTTGCAGCAAGTTTGGGCAGCTAAATGCATTAAATACTCTTGTTTATCTTTACCTCTGAGAAATGAGATTTAACTCTGTTTATAAATATCACTGATGCATACATTAATTTGAAAGACCTTACTGAAAAGAAAAAAACTTAATATAATGTATTCGAATTAAAGCTTGGTGAGACCAATTTGGATTCAGAAAAACACTAAGAAGGAACTGAAAACTTCAATGATGCTTTTAAATTCAGAAGCTGATTAATTGTAAACCACAAGGTTTCTAGTTCACTCCCCAAAAGTCATTCCTTTATGTGGACCCAGAGTGCAAGACAGGACACTTAAACTGCCAATGGTTCCACTACAGAAAGTCTGAATAAAATATGTTATGGTAAACCTATAAAACATAATCGGAATGGTTCTCAGATCAGAAAGTTGCTCTTACCAAAATAAATTTTAAAAAATGATCAAATAAAGTAATTTTACCTCTTACTCTATAAGTACTACAAAATAACATAAATTAAGTTACACTGAACGGAAGGCACTGGTTGGGACTTAAAAGTTAGTCAGTATGAAATAAAGATTTTTTTTTTACTTTTTTTTATGTATTCATACAAAATTGATGATGAATACTGAAGAAGCAGGGAGACAAGATGAATAAGCACAGAAATTATTTTTCTTGCAAGAAAATACTAAAGAATGAAATGCTACAAATGATTGAAGTCTCATCACTATACTAAACAATGTAGTCACATTGTATGAAAAATCAGTGCACAGAAAATAGTCGAGATTTACAGAAAAAGTATAACAAAAAAAAAAAGGAGGAAAGTGAACCATGCATCAAGGTAGACAAAGATATACAGGTAAAACAGATTCATATTTGCTAATTTCATACAAATCAAGAGATATAGGATGAGAGGCTCAAGGATGCATTCTGTTTCAAAATGGCTGTTGATTAAGTGTATAAAAGAAACACAACAGAAAGTTCATTAGAATAATAGTAATAGGCATAATGTTGTCAATGAGAGAGCAAAAAGTAATTTGGTTTTAATTTTGTACATGGAAGGAAATAAGTTGCAGGATCATCTGGGTAACAATATGTCTGATACAGTAAGCTTCTGTGGATCATTCTAGATTATATATATATATATATATATATATACACTCACCTAAAGGATTATTAGGAACACCCGTTCAATTTCTCATTAATGCAATTATCTAATCAACCAATCACATGGCAGTTGCTTCAATGCATTTAGGGGTGTGGTCCTGGTCAAGACAATCTCCTGAACTCCAAACTGAATGTCAGAATCGGAAAGAAAGGTGATTTAAGCAATTTTGAGCGTGGCATGGTTGTTGGTGCCAGACGGGCCGGTCTGAGTATTTCACAATCTGCTCAGTTACTGGGATTTTCACGCACAACCATTTCTAGGGTTTACAAAGCATGGTGTGAAAAGGGAAAAACATCCAGTATGCGGCAGTCCTGTGGGCGAAAATGCCTTGTTGATGCTAGAGGTCAGAGGAGAATGGGCCGACTGATTCAAGCTGATAGAAGAGCAACTTTGACTGAAATAACCACTCGTTACAACCGAGGTATGCAGCAAAGCATTTGTGAAGCCACAACACACACAACCTTGAGGCGGATGGGCTACAACAGCAGAAGACCCCACCGGGTACCACTCATCTCCACTACAAATAGGAAGAAGAGGCTACAATTTGCACGAGCTCACCAAAATTGGACAGTTGAAGACTGGAAAAATGTTGCCTGGTCTGATGAGTCTTGATTTCTGTTGAGCCATTCAAATGGTAGAGTCAGAATTTGGCGTAAACAGAATGAGAACATGGATCCATCATGCCTTGTTACCACTGTGCAGGCTGGTGGTGGTGGTGTAATGGTGTGGGGGATGTTTTCTTGGTACACTTTAGGCCCCTTAGTGCCAATTGGGCATCGTTTAAATGCCACAGGCTACCTGAGCATTGTTTCTGACCATGTACATCCCTTCATGACCACCATGTACCCATCCTCTGATGGCTACTTCCAGCAGGATAATGCATCATGTCACAAAGCTCGAATCATTTCAAATTGGTTTCTTGAACATGACAATGAGTTCACTGTACTAAAATGGCCCCCACAGTCACCAGATCTCAACCCAATAGAGCATCTTTGGGATGTGGTGGAATGGGAGCTTCGTGCCCTGGATGTGCATCCCACAAATCTCCACCAACTGCAAGATGCTATCCTATCAATATGGGCCAACATTTCTAAAGAATGCTTTCAGCACCTTGTTGAATCAATGCCACGTAGAATTAAGGCAGTTCTGAAGGCGAAAGGGGGTCAAACACCGTATTAGTATGGTGTTCCTAATAATCCTTTAGGTGAGTGTGTGTATATATATATATATATATATATATATATATATATACACACACACGCAAACAGTATATATAGAGGATACCATATATAGAACTTTTTAAAGATGAAAGTACAGTGTCTGAAGCACTTGGAGTGCCAGAAACAATAATCACTGGCTTCAGTAAAATCCACAATCTGACAGGTTAAAAGACACCAAAAAAACTGTCTCTCTTTTTTTTTTTTGCCCAATTTTAGGCAAAACACAAATGATGAACATTATGAACAGGAATATAGAATAATTTGGTGTTCTATAATAAGAAAGTTTGCTAGTCAAACAAATTAACCTACTAATAAAAGAGAGATTTAGCAAGACCAGAAAATAAAAGTTAAAGTAAATACTTAAAGTAGAAAGGGTGAATACATAATCAAAAAAACTCCAAATTATTTCCTTCTTGCTGTTTTGGCACTCTACAAAAAGTTCTATATTTTGGAAGTAAGAAGGAAAAAAAAAGTGTTCAAAAATATATTTTTATACCAAGTTAAGCAGTGTGAAATAACAGCTACCAGAAGTGTACAGTTTGGAATACTAATGTTGCATAAACTCAGACTAAATAACATATCTAATGTCAAGGTATACTTTTGCTTAAGCACATTTTCAGAACACTTTATTTTTTCATCAGGCAAAGCCATTAAGACATTCATTCAGGACAAACTGCACTTGCAGATTAGTAATATTTTGTCCAAATCTGCAAGAACCTACCTAAACTACTACCATTTGCTAAATATTTTTTTTGCAACAAGAAACTACATCAAACTATTCAAAATATAGAAGATAATGAAACATTACTAATACAATACTAAGAATAATCATTACTTTTAAAGCAATTTAAGAAAGAATTGCAGTTAAATAACTAAACACATACAGCAAAGGCTACTTACAATTTAATTTTTCCCTCTGAATACGGACTATGTTTCTTTTTAACAAGCAGAAAGATACATTTTTTGAGGACATAGTTTTGAAGACCCTGTAATGCTATGCATTTTTTTTTTTTATTACGTACTGGTTTAACTTTTTAATATTAACCTCCCTCACACTGTTTTAAAAAAAACCCTGTTTCACATGATTGGCACTGCTGCAGTACAACTACATGAACCTTAGTTCAAATATGTTCTTTGAACATTCCCCAACCAATCTTGTGCATCATCTCAGCATCCTATCCACATTATAAAGAGATAAGCGTACTTTAAAAGATAATCCTAAATTGACACAGTGTTAACTAGCCTACATTTGTACACATGGGTGCCCTGTCACAGACTGGTGTCACAACAGGTACATGGCTCCACATAATTTTGTAATTTTAAAAATTGCTTCAAAACACGGTTAATCAATTTTATATCAACTGTTTCCTCAGCAATATGTATTTGCTTGTACAGTATGTCTGCTCAGAAATATGACTCACATCTTCATTCTTTTATGATTACTTAAAATCAAGATGCAACAAGACTGAGTAAAACTACTCACCTACCCGACAAAAAAAAAAAAACATTTTGATGAGTTACCTTGTCTGTCTCTCTATCACACACACACACACAATATTATTATACAGTATGCTGTGTATATATATATATATATATATACACACATACACACTTACAGTATACAGTATTTATAATATATACTCCTTTCTGCATATACACCCAAAAAGAGATATATAAATCTTTGCTGTGGTTCAGGAGCCCTTAAAAGTTTAACAGGTGTTGAAAACAGCCTACCCCGCTTCAGAAAAGTATCCTGAAGAAATGCAGCGCTCAAGTGGCAAAATGGCCACCATAATTTAAAGCTACATAACAAACAATTCCTGCTACTTCTTCAGCACTGCCTTGTCACTCAGTAGACTGTTAATAAGGAACTTGTTGGCTCATCAAACACAAATGCAGCTAAAATTAGAGGAAGAAGGCCTAACATAATCAATAACATTTTTTCAGGAAACATACATAGTACGGCTTAGCAATTAGCTCTAGAGTTGGTAACTTAACATGCTAGTTCTCTAATTGTAGAATTTTGGAAACAACCATGCTCCGCACTTATCTGTTATTTAGTATACAAATCATCAGAAAATTATTTCATTCAACTATAAAAATCAAAGTCTTCTTGCATCATTGCATTACTCTAATACTACAGTCTGTCATAGGGTCCAAATATTTACAGCTGCAGCACCACTGTCACTTTCCCTGCACACATATCATATTTTTATCACACATAAAACCAATAAGTCTCAGGTAAAACTATTATTTTCTTCTAGTAGTTAAGCTTTTCAAAATGTTTCAAATTCCAACCTTCTTTGTATCACTAAAAAGTATTGGAAAGTCATGAATAATTGAGCCACTGCAAGAATTTCAAAATCCCATCTACACATTCTGCGAACTCTGGCTTATGACTGCATTCCTGTACTTTCTTAATGAAGGTCCTGGAAAACTGTGCTGTCCCAGGGCTGCTACTGGATGCTACTAAATCCTTGTATTTGCACAGCTAAAAGTTTTGTTATTTTTGCATTAAGTTAAATTCATTGAAAGTCTCAGCAAAAAAGTGTGTCTCATCTTTTTTCTCCTAATCATGGTTTTCCTGGACAGAATATTAAGACACAGTACAGATTCTGACAGCAGCAGGTTTCGGGAAATGAAATTTTCATCTTTGCTATTTGCAGAAAATATCCTTCTCTTGGCCTCATACTACTGTGATCTATGAACAAAACCGAAGATTACAGGTAAATATGGCTTGACTGAGAGTGAACCAGCACCTCCAAATCTGAAGTTACGGTCATCTTCATTCTAAAGGTGAATGAGAAGCAAGTACACTAAGTGGTGTAATTTAAGGCCCAAAGGCTTTACTCTTCAGTGAGGGTTACAGTTGATTGTAAGACTGTCTAGCGAATCAGATGGTGGTTAGACATGATTTAAGCCCTTGGACAAGACAGTGGATTGACAAGTCAATCTTCATTCCCAGTCTCACCTATGGATGGGAAATTTGGGTACCCATAATGAGAATTATGGAATAGGTACAAGTGCCCAAATTTAGCTCCCTGCCTACAGTTTGTGGACCAACACTTCATATTCATTCAAGACAATCAACAAATCTCTTTTAGGTTAATCAGTTTTGTAAGAAAGGAAGGGCAATAAAAATATACAGTAGGGCAATAAAAATATACAGCACAAAGCTGATACGAGAGACTGATGGGTAGCTTGAATGTTGTTACAGTTTAATAAAGGATGGTCTTAAGATAAGTTTCAGTTACACAAACATCATTTCTTCAGTGTACTTTTGTATGTCATTAAGTATTCTGTTTATCTGAACTAAATATTGGAATCTGACAAATGTTTTGATTATTTGTTTAAGATGTGAAAAAAACATTTTAAAGCACAGAGATTGAATGGTTGTTTAAATTAGTCTTAATTATAATCCAAGACGAGAAACTCAAACAACATGCCTGTTAATGACAACAGAGGAAGAAAACAATTGATGGCCATCAGCAGTGCCTTGTGTTTGCTACCTGCCAACAGAGGGTCTCCAACTTACTGTAAACTGCCCTGCCCAAAATGTTTCACACAGCTTCTCATTTTTTCTCTTCCTCCGTACATTTCAATTTTCATTTTACCTCTATTCAAAGGTCATCCTCTCCACCCTGTCTACCAAACACACCTTCCTCAAAACACAAAAGTAAAATGAGAGTTAGTGGTTAAGGAAACAAGAGCCTTTGAAATCTGAGAATTGCCTTTTCTTAACAGGGCTACCACTCCTTCTTTATGGTTATTATTAATGTTTCAAAGGGAAAAGTTTCAAAACATTTACAGTGCATAGTGTCCTCAATAATTAATTCTCTATAACACAAATTAGGAGGATTACTTTCCTATGTACGGGTTTCAGATTCCCCAATCCACTATGCTTGGCACCTTTGCATGTATCTCTGCAGCTGAAGTGAATTGGCTGAAAACTACCTGTTTCAACCAGACATAAACATTTTTAAGCCACAGAGCCAGATTATTCAGATTAAGAAGGCAGTAACTGAAAATACTTCAGGGGATATAAGGAAAATAAACATACCATATTTCTATTGCAGTTATATCTTTACATAAACAAACAAAATACAGATATAGTACTGAAATAATCATTTCCTCCTTCAGATAACAAATGAATGGTATTTCCTCACCTTTGTAAAAGGTATTTCCTATCAGCACAATTTAAATCGACATATTTAAAAAGAAAGCTATTATTTCATAATTAGGCTAATTAAACTGTGTGTGTATATATATATATATATATACATATTATAAATTGGTGGCAAAAGGGGCCATACCAACTCCCTAAACCTGACACAGATACGAGTTCCAAGCACGACACAGGCTTTTATTCCACTATAGAAAAATCTTCACTTCGTTCCCTAGCTGCACAAAACGGCACAGCAAAGCACCAACAGGTAAACACACACAGCACCTTCTGTCTCTCTTTCTTGCTCCTTCTGCCTCCACTCCCCACTTCCTCCCGACTCTGGCTCTCTGGGTGAAATGAGGCAGTCCCTTTTATGCTGCCCCTCAGAGCACCTCAGGTGGCCAATCAGCATTATTTTGAAGTACTCCAAGGTGTGGTGGATGCCCAATAGAGTAGGGCTCTGGCAATCCTGCAGTACCCTCTAGTGATACCCAAGTAACCCAAAAGGGCTGTGCCGAACTACAACTCCCCTATAGCCCTGTGGGAATCCAAGACACTGCTGTAACCCAGGTGGGCTGCCATCTAGTACTCCGGAGGAGATGGTGCCTTGTGCATGTCCGCTCCCTCAATCCTTCCATTAAGGAGGCATCCAGGCCGGGTTAGGGCCCGGCCACCTGTCACTATATATATATATATATATATATATATATATATATATATACATACAGTATATACACAAACAAGGGGGGGGGGCAAAATTCATATAACAGGTCAATAGTACAGGGGTAGGGAGTAGTTATCAACTATGCCACTAATTATTGCATGCCTACAATCAGTTAATCAGTCTGCCAAGTGACACTGTATTGAGTTATTCATGATACATATTTCTGACATTTATTTTACAATTGAGTAGGTGACTTTGGTGATTTTTTTTTCCTGCAAGCTGTAGAAAGCACGGCAAATCATATCAAGTCAGCTTTATTTATATAGCACATCTAAGAAAGCCACAGGTTGACCAAAGTGCAAACTGCAACATATCCGACCACAAGCGCCTGCAAAGGATAGTGAAGATAGCAGAGAACATTATTGTGGTGCCTCTCCCTTCACTACAGGACACATTTTACAAACGCAGTGTCCGCAAGGCCTGCAGCATTGTGCAGGACTCCTTACACCCCTCACATGCACTTTTCACACTTCTGTCATCCAAGAGAAGATATTGCAGCATCAAAGCCAAATCTGCCAGGCTGCAGGAGAGTTTTTACCCCCAAGCTGTTAGACTCCTTAACACCAGGCTGCCCCCTGGGACCTTCCACATAGCCTCAACCACCTCTAAAAACAGAACTTTTATACATGAAAACCACTGTCCTGCAAAGATGAGTGTGCATGTAGAAAAGAACTGAAAACCTCATACTGACCTTTAAGTATTTTGACACTCTTGATATCCGTATGCTATAAAACATTCTGACCTGTCATTGTTTACAAACGTCTTAAACAACTATTATCATACACTGATAATTTCTGTATTATCTATATTATTTATTATATTACATATCTTACACATCATTATTGCTGCTGCTTTTTTGTCCTCTCTTTGCACAATTGCCTTGTCTTGTTTGGGTTTTAATTTTAAATTTTTTTAATTTTTAAATTTTAATTCTATTTTTCATGTATTATTTGCACATCATGTTGTTATACTGTGGACACTGAGCTTCGCAATTTTGTCTATCTGTATACTTGTATATGGTTGAGATGACAATAAAGTTCACTTTGACTTTATAGTAAAAACCCTATACCAAGTAAAAACACAGTTCACAGAATCTAAAATCTAATCTAATCAGCAGCTCTTATTTCATAAGGAAGAGCATTCCAAAGCTTCAAGGCCACTGCTGCAAAAGCATGGTCACCCATAAGCATCCTACGTGTCTGCAGAACACATAATAACTGATCCAAGGACCTTAGAGTCTTGGATGGTAAATATGGAGTAAGAATCTCAGCAATACAATATATATATATATAAAGTGCATTCCCATTCAGTGCCCTAAACACTAATAATTATATTTTACACTCTATACTCTACCGAAGCCAGTGCAGGGAGGCAAAGACAAGTTGCACATGATCTCTTTTGTTTGGTGCCAGTTAAAACCCTTGTAGCTGGATTTAGAATTAACTGGTGGAAGGACACAGATGATTGACAGACACCAGCATAAAAAGAAATGCAGCAATCTAGGTGTGAGTAGACAAAAGCGTTAATAAGCATTTGCAGGTCATTACATGACACAAATGGCTTGACATTAGTAATAGCTCTAAATTAAAAAAAGCAGGTCTTTACCACAGCTATTATCAGCAAATTTAAATTCAGTATCAAAAATCACACCTAGATATCTGACATGAGACCTAATATATGGAGTCAAAGGTTCCGGATTATTTGCAATAATATTAGTTGATGCAGAAGGACTGTACAGAATGAACTCTGTCTTGATATTGGTCATCAGGACAAAGATAATCACACTTTTAGACATTAAGTACCAAGAAAGTCAGTAACATGCTCACATGTGACTTCAAGTTGACAAATTACTTTGGAAGGCATAATGATACATGAGAAAAACATGAGTACAAATTATATATAAAAATGTCTCACTGTGGTTATGATACAACACTGCATCAACACATGTCAAAAAGAAAAAGAGCAGAGGTCTGGAAAAGCTTTTGTTTGCACAGAAGAGTTTCAGCATGCAAGCGCATGAATCACATATGTTATTAAAAAACAAAAAAAAATAAAATACACACACACAGACTTGTATTATTGCCACTTTTACCCCATTATGGAATTTGTTTAGCAGCAGATTTGAGAGTGCTTTGAAAGCAAAATAATGATACAGATCAAATGAGGTGTAATTGTTTAACTTGTATTGTCACACATTTGTAAGAGAAGATGAAAAGATAACAAACTCAATTGCTTTTAATAGTGTCCTGTACAATCCTGATAAATGAATGATGGCCTTAAGTTCATTCTTTGAATATTATGAGCACTACAAATGTACATCAGTCCAAGCATCCATCAATTTTCAATACACTTCATTGTACTTTGTGATGTGGGAGGACTGGCAGCACTAACAACAGCTGCAGCAAGTAAACATCGAGACAAGATTCAAACAGAGTGGTCATTTGGCTTGTCTTCATAGGCAATGGCAAGAGTTGTTCCATTTGTTAATACCAAAATAAAATTTATTTAGTGTTTCAGTGCTTCGATGGACAAGGCACATCTTCCTATTAATATGACATATACAGTGTTAGCAAAAATGAGTATTCGCTAAATATGCAGTTAGGAGGACAAGAAAAACAGCATAATTCATTGCTAAATATGAATCGGCACACACCAAATTGGTGTCATTTGTTTGGCTTTTGAAGGCAAACAAAAGTTCATCAGTACAATCCAGAAAAAAATCACATATGTCATATATTTAAATAGGACAGTAGAATGTAATACCATCTCACATTTACTGTATACTGTAAATCTATTGAGTACAGGTAGCAACAGCCCAAGCAATTTTCTATTTCTAGGATTTGTACACAGATAAGAAACCTTGAAAACAGCAAAATTAAAGGCGGTTTAAGAGGAGTTCTGAAATAAAGGATTCATGTAAAACTGACAGGTTTGAATTCACACAGGAAGCTTTAAATTTCAGATAAATATTAAAAAAGGAAGGACTGGTTTGTAAAATGAATACACCAAGAGTTTTTGACATTGAGATATGAATTAATTTAATCGTCTGTTAAATATTACTCTTTAGTAATATTTTTAACCAGCTAATGATGCAAATATAACATCTTACAGTTGTAAATGTTACAAACTTGAGAGTGGATCATGTTATTACAAAAACAGCTTCAAAGAGTTGCTTAAATTTAAATATCCTGAATTACCATGAATATCAGTATCAGCAGTATTTTACAGTTACAGTACTAGAGAGAAAATGTAAAAGAATCAACTTCAAATGTGTTCAAGTTAAGATAAGTCTAGTAATGTATTATGATACAGTGCATCCAGAAAGTATTCACAGCACATTACTTTTGTTACAGCCTTATTCCAGAATGGATTCAATTAATTTTTTTCTTCAGAATTCTACATACAACACCCCATAATGACAACGTGAAAAAAGTTTACTTGAGGTTTTTGCAAATTTATTAAAAATAAAAAAATTGAGAAATCACATGTACATAAGTATTCACAGCCTTTGCTCAATACTTTGTCGATGCACCTTTGGTAGCAATTACAGCCTCAAGTCTTTTTGAATATGATGCCACAAGCCTGGCACACCTATCCTTGGCCAGTTTCGCCCATTCCTCTTTGCAGCACCTCTCAAGCTCCATCAGGTTGGATGGGAAGCGTCGGTGCACAGCCATTTTAAGAACTCTCCAAAGATGTTCAATCGGATTCAAGTCTGGTCTCTGGCTGGGCCACTCAAGGACATTCATAGAGCTGTCCTGAAGCCACTCTTTTGATATTTTGGCTGTGTGCTTAGGGTCGTTGTCCTGCTGAAAGATGAACCATTGCCCTAGTCTGAGGTCAAGAGCACTCTGGAGCAGGTTTTCATCCAGGATGTCTCTGTACATTGCTGCTGTCATCTTTCCCTTTATCCTGACTAGTCTCCCAGTTCCTGCAGCTGAAAAACATCCCCACCTGCCACCACCATGCTTCACTGTAGGGATGGTACTGGACTGGTGATGAGTGGTGCCTGGTTTCCTCCAAACATGATGCCCTGCATTCACACCAAAGAATTCAATATTTGTCTCATCCGACCAGAGACTTTTGTTTCTCATGGTCTGAGAGTCCTTTAGGTGCCTTTTGGCAAACTCTAGGCGGGCTGCCATGTGCCTTTTACTATGGAGTGGCTTCAGCCTGGCCACTCTACCATACAGGCCTGATTGGTGGATTGCTGCAGAGAAGGTTGTCCTTCTGGAAGGTTCTCCTCTCTCCACAGAGGACCTCTGGAGCTCTGACAGAGTGACCATCGGGTTCTTGGTCACCTCCATGACTAAGGCCCTTCTCCCCCGATCGCTCAGTTTAGATGGCCGGCCAGCTCTAGGAAGAGTCCTGATGGTTTCGAACTTCTTCCACTTACGGATGATGGAGGACACTGTGCTCATTGGGACCTTCAAAGCAGCAGAAATGTTTCTGTAACATTCCCCAGATTTGTGCCTCGAGACAATCCTGTCTCTGAGGTCTACAGGCAATTCCTTTGACTTCATGCTTGGTTTGTGCTCTGACATGAACTGTCAACTGTGGGACCTTATATAGACAGGTGTGTGCCTTTCCAAATCCTGTCCAATCAACTGAATTTACCACAGGTGGACTCCAATTAAGCTGCAGAAACATCTCAAGGATGATCAGGGGAAACAGGATGCACCTGAGCTCAATTTGGAGCTTCATGGCAAATACTTATGTGAATACTTATGTACATGTGTTTTCTCAGTTTTTTTATTTTTAATAAATTTCCAAAAACCTCAAGTAAACTTTTTTCACATTGTCATTATGGGGTGTTGTGTGTAGAATTCTGAGGGAAAAAAAGAATTTAATCCATTTTGGAATAAGGCTGTAACATAACAAAATGTGGAAAAAGTGATACGCTGTGAATACTTCCCGAATGCACTGTACCTTCCTTTAAAGAACCCTAAGATTAAATCTCCCCCAAGATTACAAACCCTCATTTGATGTTACACTGAGAGATTCTCCCTTTGCCACACATTAAAAAGCTCAAGCCCTGAATTGTACTTTGATATTTATTATTGCCAACAATTGTTTACTTACAATCATAGTTGGGTAACTGCTTAATGGATGTACCACTATTTTAAATCTATTGCTACAGTTTGTATTTATAAATTTAATACAACTACAGAAAAAACACAATATTGTTCATTTTGTAATGGAGGTGCATTAATAAAAGGCCAATGAATGGAATTTCTGCTTTTGCTGTTGTATCAAAAAAAGGTATCAAGTATGTCAAAATTTCACTCATATTGGTATTGAATACAAAAATTCTAGTATCACAACGTCCCCACTTACAATTAAGTATAAAAAACCAACCCAACAGTCATTAAGCCTATGGTGTTTTTTCAGGAATAACAAAAAAAGTGTACAATTAAAATAAAAAATGCTTCATACACATACCATTTTGAACACAGCAAGAGAGCTTTGTGCATGATTAAATAAATAGTAGGTGTAAATCACATGACCCCAAAAGCAATGGCCTAAGAAAGGGCATACCATTTAAAGTAGGCAATGCAGCCAAGCAGTTAAAGTTTTGAGCTTTAAAAAATAAGGCCGTCATTTCTATGCTCTTCATGTTTTGGGAAGGTGTTAATCACTTAATGTCACTAAATAAAGCTAAACTTGTATGTCTAATTGAATGAAGAGAAATTCTAGAAACAGAAATGATCACAATGAGGGGATCTTGGAAATTTGTAACACTGACAAACTACTGCTGACACCTGTGACATACTACAGATGATGAGAATGTTCAACATAATGAGCCATAAGTGAGATCTAAACCAGTGGCATACAAAATGGAGATGCACCCATGCTTTCATGAAATAAAATAATTGTTTGGAGATTAAAATAATTTTAATATCCTACTCCAACTCCCATATAAAGATCAATGTATCCATAGTTCTAGCATACAAAGAATTATAGATTAAAAAATGTTTTGAAACCTTGTAAATGGCAAAAATTACCTAAAGCTAAATAATTAACTCACTGTGCCAGGAACAAGGACATATTTACTTAATGCTTGTTTGTGCTATCTCCTTATACGACTTACTCTTGAGGTGGGTTCAAAATAAAGCACCATTTGCTAGTTTACCTCAAACCCTTAGCAAAATGTTTGCGGCACTCGGCTTACTAATTTGAATACCTTGTTTCTTTTTTTCAAACATGTACTAGTATGCCATGATTTCATATTTTTTCCGACTTAACTACAGCATTGACTATGCCAAATACTCAAAGTGTAGCCTATTTTCCCACTGCCTTGCAAACTATTTCATCTTAAAAAAGAGTCTTCTCACTCCAATCTTAATCTTAATAGTACATAGAAATGACATGCCAAATAGTTAATACAAAATAATTTATACATGATGCATTTTGCCTTGCATTACTATGTTTACTAAAACCATCAATAACTGCACAAAGAAATCAGTCCTAAAATTTTCTTTATGCTTGATGATGGACTACACTGAAATAAAAAAAACAGGTGGAAGTTCTGCTGGAAAGTTAACAAATAAGCTTAAAACTAAAATAAACAAAGAGCAGTATATTAGTTTTTATTAAAAAGAAAAACAAGGGCCAGCCAGGTCAAAAAAATCTCTCTCATTAAATTCATTGCTCGGTGCTCAGGTTCCTCGTCAGTGTCCTCAATAAGATCCATCCGTGCAAATGGAGCAAGTCACGCATCTAAGCTGTTTACAAGGCAAGCAATTTTAATCAGAACCAGATTCTCTGAGCTGCCTTTCATGCCACAGTAACAAAGTGGCTTTTTCAGCCAGACTTCAAGGAGGAGGCCTGGTATTTACAGCTGGTAAAACTGTTTACTTTAAAGGTTTTTATTTTCTCTTTTTTCTTAAAATTTATTTTGTTATACATTTAATGCATTTTCCAATGTCGGAGTGGGAAGGGGGGCACAAAAACAGGAAACACCTCCCTTAAACTGTCTGGAACACATATCTTCCAAACTGGTATGTTTTGTTTGGCACTAAGGAATCTATATATGAAACTCAAAAATCTTCAAAAAGCAATAATAATTTGGATGAAATCAGACAAGTTTATTTCTTTTTTTGTTTAATTACACTCAATTACTTGTCTCCTAAGCTACTTACTCTGAAGAACAATATTTCAAACATTAATACTTCGAATAGAAAAACAACATAACTGGGATAGGGAAGAACTGGCAAAAAGTGTTTCCTACTATTAACTGCTTTCCAAAGTTTGTTACTGGTCATTGCAAAAACCAAACTGCTAAATGACAAACTGAATGTCTCAGATGGCAGAGATGAAGCCATGCACACACACCAGTCACTTGTTCAATCTAGCTTCCTACCTGGCAAAAACAGGTCAGCCGGCCAATTCAATTTTATGATAACTAATTCAAGTTCCCTTCCAATGTTACACTCTTGAAATAATAGGTCTGAAAGACAAACTAAAATGCTTTAATTATAATGTAGTATGACAGAATGAAGACTGAGAAAAGCAGCAGCAGAAAAATAAAATAATCCTACTAGAAAAAGGGGAATTTAAAATGTTCTACATTATACAAATGGAGAGTACAGGTAGCAACAATAAAAACAGCAAAGCAGAGAGATAAAAGTATGCAGAACCTGAAGGAGTGTGCCGGCAGGAGAATTCTGCTTTTTCCATATACAGTGGACTTTAAGAAACATATTAAAAACTCTTTTTTATCCCACTGTACAATTTATTTCTGAAGGAGAAAGAACACCAGTGCACTCTACTAGGTAACCTCAATAGCCTTTTACCTATTTTTTTTTCTATCAAATAACAACCAAGCAGATGAAGATAGCTCTTTGATAAGAAAATTAGTTCAGGGTTATAATTTGTAATACAGGGACCCTTGATAGTCACAGAGTCTAGACAACAAAAGAGATTGTAGCTCAGACAGTAAACTGTGCAGTACAATTATTTTTAAAACTTGAAGGTAAAACACTCTCTAAAATGGACTATTAAGATTACAAACCACATAGAGTAGAGTACTTAGTTAAATCAGTTCAGAAAGATAAGGTTTAGACAAAATCTGACTGAACCTTTGTGTTAGTTCATGTAGCACGTTCAACCAAAATCTGGACTTGAATCCAGACCAAAAAGTTAAATTTAGTCAACAAAAAAAAAAAAACACTGTACAGTTTGTTCTGCAGATTTTAAAAAATATGTAGACCTTCACATTAAAAAAAAATGAAACAAGCTCTCAGCTTAGCCATCAAGGTACAGAGCTAAGGGAAAGAATCACTAGTTCATTGATTCATCACTATTGTCACCATAATCAAACTGCCTGAAGAAAAAAAAAACTGTAATAGATTATATGTATTTTAATGTGAACCACCATCATTATGGATTTCACAAATTACTGTACTACATAAAGATGCTGAAAGATCACAAATAAACCTCCTTTCCTATAATAATCAAAACCAGGCTGAAAGTCTGTCAGTGATCCTCTCTTTCTATAAAATTAAGACTGTCTTTCTTTGTTAAACGGAAAACAGCTGAATTATTAATATGTTTAAGGGAATTTCAGTTTAGATGAAACACTGCCCATAAAATTAGTGATAATGTGTTCGATAACTGAGGGTCAGGAATTCCCATTTGCTCAAAAAAAGCTATGCTGTGTGTGTCCTATGCAAATGTCTATGATCCCATCCTCCCAATCCAATTCACAATGGTGGGAAGTAGGAGCTTAATCATGTAGCAAACAGTAACAAATAAAATTCTATTCTAGCAATGTAAGCTCATACTGAGACAATTAAGAGGTGTCAATAAATTCTTCATATATAAGCTTTACATGTGCAAGGACAAAGCTTATATAAACTATGCACACTGTATTTTCTTTTTTTGGTCCTGTAATTTTCCTTGGCATTTACCTATGTATCTGTGGTCAGGGACAGTTATTTTATTAAATGGGTGCACTTTATTCAACTTGAGTTTCAGATAATCCAAGCTGAGCAGCCATCAGGCACAACTTATTTGCAAACCAGCTATTGCATGCTAGTACACAGCAGGGTATGATCAGTTACACCTTAACATATGTACCCTTAGCCACTAACATAGACTCACCAATGGCCCCAACATGGACACAGAGTATCTGGAAAGTGAAAGAGGGAAAAAAGCTAGTATTCCCTTGCTCAATGAAGAGAGAAAATGATAAGAAAAATCCACCCTACCACTATCTTTGTGCGAGTATAAAATGTTGGAATCATCTAAGTGTAGCATCATTCTTTAACATAATTGCAAAGAAGCTTGCCTTGTTCCACAACACAAACTTAAGTGTTAAGTACCAGTGATCAGTTTGCTTACCAGTATATCAATTAACAGAATGACAGTAATTAGCTTTGAAAAGGAACGGGGTGATGTTTCTAGCATAAAATGTATGCCGTTACAAACAGAAGTAATCATGTGTATGTCATCTTCTCCTACCCTTCAATGTCTATGTTTAATAGTTGAGGATTATTGCCAACATGAGTAGGCAAGAGACACTATTGGGAGCACTTAAAAGTTAGATCTGAATGCTTTAGCAGGACAGCTGGAGGATGAAGAGACAAACAGACAATAAAAAACAAGCAAAAACAGGATTCAAGGAGTAGGAGTGTACATGGTCAAGGTTGGGCCAAAGGGTTAATAGATGAAAACAGCATATGGCTGAATATTTCTCTCAAAAAGGTACAAAGTAAATAGTGCAAAAAACAATACAAACCACAACAAGGAAGTGGATTTGGGAGTATTCAAGAAGTAAGGAAAACCAATCCCATAACAAAATCTCAAACCAATCTTTCCACTTAAATATGACCGTATATATCAGCAATTAGACTTAAACAAACCTCAGGATGAGGATCAAGAAAATGCATCAATGCTGGACTATAAGGCATGTCTCAAAGCTTATAGTGTTTGATAGCAATAGCAAGAATCAGCTCCAATTAAGAAATTGTTTAGAATTATGTTAGTCAGCTACTACAGGTTTGCAGAATCTGGGAACTGCAATACTGCTTTTAGTGCAAGCATTTAAAACCTTTTATCCATGTTACCTTTACTGAAAGCGATCTTGGAAAAGTAAAGTGGTATACCCAAATTAAATTTTAGCAATTTAAAAAATTGATATTTTTATGTTATTCCTGTCAAGTTTTCTGAATTAATGGTGAGTTTAAATGGTGTGTACAGGAGCCATTTAGGGCAAATTAAGAACCAAAAGTAATAAGTTCCACAGCAAATCTAAAAAAGTCAGTAGTAGAAAGTAAGACAAGTGGAACTCAACAGTGAAAATGAAACAGACTTGGGGTGCCTGGGAATAATCTAGTGAGAGCTTAGTAATGGAATTGAAATTCGTAAAAACAGATGTTTATTAATGGTGGAGAGACTCCCCAAGTGGCCAAGGAGCCATGTATCATTTTTTCATTCAAGGTCTCCACACTAGAGTACCGCATATGCCATTACAAATTCTAAACATAATTCTAAAACAATTTATATACTGTATACTATAAACTGTACAAAGCAAGGACTTTCTAACATTATTATTATTTCTAAAACTAGAGTATAAGCATGTTAAGGGGCTGCCTATGATTATATAATAAATTACGAGACTGCACTTAAACAGGTCGCTTCCAGTAAAATCTCCATCCACTAGGTCACCATGCCTGCATTGTAAATGCTTTTTAATTACCTAGTCAAGGGCTCCAAAGAAAAATAAAGTGCTTGTTTCCTGACCATTGCTCCTTCTAATAGATATGTATTGAAGGGTGTTTTTTAGGATTCCTACTGTACTATTACTTTTTCATTTAAATTTCTAAGTGTACTGCCTGCCAAATGAGTGCACATCACTTACAATACTGCAACAGTATAAAGGTCCTAGTCTGCTTGTAAAGTAGACAGATAGATATTAATCACCAAGGCAAAGTTAAAACTTTTATGGCGGTGGAAACAAAAATTATATAACATATAACCATTACCAAACCAGTGCCATGAAATTTATAGTCATAGTAAGCTGGGCCCTTTTCCTGCAAGAAACAACCCTGGACAGGGTATCAGTTCATTGTAGGGCCCACTCACCTACACTTCCAAACTGATGCACTTTGGGACATCTAATTAACGTAACCTCAGTGTATATGGGGATATGGCAATAAAACTACAGTACCCACAATAAAATACATGCAGACCCCGGAAATATGTGCAAACTAAAATACAAACAGCATCCAGACAATGAATTCACAAGGCAGCACTGCTTACCTCTTTATCAGCATGAATTGGAATGGTAACAATAACTAATATGCTCACAAGCTTTTGGTGCTTTTTTGGGTACTCTGGCTACTGCATTTACTTCTTATATTGAGACAATTTTATCATTTTAATGCACCACATTACTTTACTCATGTTATAAATATAACACCCTCAACTATTTTGTGAAGTGTAGTGAAAGTAAAAGAGAATAAGACATCAAAATTAGAACCATAAATTTACGAGCTCAAACTCCAGAACGGCCTGCCTGTGTCATCCCATTCTGTCTGTCTGTTCAACTAAAAGGAACTCTGTTGTTAAAAATGATACCAATTTGTATTGGCAAACCATAAGGAACAAGAGCAGGACTAGCATATGTAGATAAGAAAAAGAAAGAAAATTCTTCTTAAGAGATATATTTAATAAAAGATAAGCCTGATAACCATCTCTGAAAACATCAAAGGACCACTAATGTTTCAAAGAGATAAACAAGAGAACTCACTTTTACTGTCTATTTCTGGGATGGTCAATCCATGATAATAAATGAATGAAATCCAGTGACCTTCTGACAGGTTCCAGTTTCCAGGCTTTTGCACTGGCTGTCAGACAAGAAACCAGGCTATTACGTGGGGGCTATTGTAAGAGAAGCAGATGCATTAATCCCAGACTAGACAACAGGCCACAAACCTAGAGGGTCTGATTAACAGACTGATCTAAAATGCAGAAACCCTGTCTAGTAACATCTCTTTTATATAATGTAGGCTACTGAGAAGGAAGAAACAATGGCTTGTGAAACAACAACTAAGAAATGTATTTAGTAATTAATTTACAAATTACTTAGTTACTTAAATTACTTACTTAAATTAATTAAAAATGTATTTAGTAATTAGGCTTATAATTCAGGGGAAGGACCTGACCCTTGGATCATGAGAGAGGTGGAACCTCAGCTACTGAGGTGTATGTAAACATAGGAGGGAGATCTAACCCCACCCAATAAGGCCACAATCAATGAGCCTAAATATGGCTCCTACTCTGGAAATCAAGCTGAGGAGGTCACAACTAAGAAAACCAAGCTAATGATGGAAACACAACTAAGGATAGCGTAAGGTCTGTAACTCAAACTATTTGATTATTCATATGGTACAAAGTCTAGAAATCCAAGCTATCAAAGATAAGAAGGTAATGATAACTGTGAGTAACTAGAGTTGATTCGGCTAGGGTGCTCCAGCTAGTGTGAAGCCACAACATTAAAATATGACTAACCAATTAACTAAATGAGCTTAAACATTTTGAGCGTACCAAATATTATAGACCAAGTTATTAGAGGGCATGTTGATTTTCCACACTAACAACACCAATAACTTAAAAAGTGGAAAAGCCAATAGAAATAAGCATTTTGCAGACTTTACAGTGTATGACTAGTATTCATGCCAGACGTCAATAGATGTCTAGTCACTTTTCCAGTTAAAACTTTTTTTGTTTTGTATGTTTCTATAACTGTTAAGTGTTGCTGCACATAGAAATACTTAACCTAACTTCTAATGAGTGAATTTAGGAGTAAAACTTTAGTATCGCTGAAAAGCAAAAAGACAATGGTTACATACAATGATAATGACTGAGTTAAACATCTATGTAAAATCATACAAACCCTAACTTCACTGGTAAACTGAAAGCTATTCTTAGGTACAAAGCTCCAGTCCCCAGTAAACTAAAATGACAGTTGAAAGTTGTCGGAGAGTAACAGTTGATTGTGAATCAAGTCAGAAAGGTCTGCTCTGCAGGGCAGAAACATTCCCAGCACCCGATACAATGTCGCGCCCCTCCTCCTCACCCAGTCATGAATCGGATTTGCCTAATTAGTATGGATGGTAGCTTTAGGTCGGGATCTTTCAAAACAAACAACCCAGCACGCCTGGATTCATAGAACCTCATTCCCAGTGATCAACACCCTTTAGACACAACAACTTAACACGAAACAACGGAAATATAATGAATGCTCAAAGTCTTGAAATTAATAAACACTTGGCAGCACATAAAGTGGTAAACGACAAAAACGGCAAATGATATCAAGTAGGTAAGAACGCATGTAAAACAAAGAAAATTACTAGAGAAAAAAATAGCAGGAAATACACAGTCTCATATTTAAAAGTAGAAGCTAAAAGCCCCATTAAATTATAAGAAAAAAACATTCCAATTTTTTTAACGGTAAAAATGAATCCAAGATGAGGAAAAGTGTCGTAAAGCAGTCAGGAACGAACGCAAGCACTTTCTAAAGTCGGAAAAATTGAAATCCATTTAAACAACGTACAAAACTTTAAAAACTGCCCAAGCCGAAAATGCTGACAGCGCTGCAATCGAGTAGCAGCACGCCTGTGTTATTGTCGAGCGCTGCTGGAGAACTTTAGATGAGTTAAATGCTTCGGTCTGTTGCCGGGCGTCCGCTCTTAATCGCCTAAGATGACAAGTTCACACGAAAGAGCCTGGCGCTGATCCCAGCTTCGTTTGTACGTCCGCGGAGGTCGCACACAGCACGGGTTCGATTTTGGGAAAACATACATACCATGTGTTGTGTCTCGATAGAGTCAGTTCCCTTTGAAAACATAGTCAGTACTGGTTGGGCAAATTCAAGCCAGGATGTCTTCACTCCTGCTGTGATGGAGTTGACATGTCATTGTCATATCACGATTAGCCCCTTTAATTGTGGGCAAATTAAGCTCCATTTGGTGACACACGAGTGAAGAGCCTGAGTCAGACAGCACTTGTGCTCGCCCACCACACAAACACACCCCTGTGCTTACTTACCAGCATGCCCATTACATCTGTCCACAGTTTGGAGAAGTTGTCGGGCAGGTCAGCATCCGATGAGGTGTCGGCGATTCCGACGGTCTGTTCGTCTTCCATCACTTTAAAGTCTCAGAGAACCTTCACAAAGCTAACATAAATGTTAATGCAGGGAGATCCAGTTCCACGGCGCCGATGCCCTGCTTTCTCGGCACACGACTGCGTTGTTTGACTCGCGCACAGCCTCACCATGCCTTGGCAAGCGCTAGCCACCGGATAGGGAATCCAGAAAGCCCGACTCCAATAGAAACGTCTCCTCCTTTTCCACTTCTTATTGATGGAAATAATTAAATAACATGGAAGTCAAAACAGGGTTACTAAATGTACACGTTTTATTCCGAATGACTGACCCTTGCCGCTTGGCACACGTAAAATACAAAGAAAGTTTTCAACATCCCACCGCTGACATTCCTGCACATAACTTTTTTTTAGCGCGGCTGTAAGAGCAACAACACACAGAGAGCCAGCGGGCCTGAACCAATTACTATTTGTAGGGGTTTTCAAAATTAAAACTATATTACCAGACAAAAAAAGTTATTTCTGTACTAAGTCCTCGTTGAAATAGCAGTTATACTTATACATCACTAACCTTCAAAGGGATAAAGTTATATGAACCGTAACTCTAATACTAAGCGTTATTACATATCGTCAAAACACCCCTCTCCCTTGACAAAGTGCGAAGTCCCAGCCGCACATGACTGCTTTTCCCCCTTCCCAACGAACCATCATTTAGCAACAAAAGGTGCGCGACGAGTCGCGGGGCCCAATTCTGCATGGGAACTCAGAGACCACTATGCTGAAGGGAGGGGCAGTGGGCAGATCAGCGCAGGACGCGTCTGGCTGGATTGTTCAGAACGATTTTCAGGCTCTTGAAAGCACGGCTGCGGGCAGCTGATGAAAATACTGTTTAACAAACACATGCTTATTTTTGCTACTACTTTAAGAAAATGGATGGATATTTAAAGAAAATCCATTTGTACTGAATGGGTTGTGGATAAAAACTAGTTCACCAAAAGATGAACAATACATACATAATATACGATTTAATTCGAAACATTCGTCCATTATGTCTGAAATGTACCATCGGTGGATGATTTTACTAATAAATTGTGTGATATCTCATCATCATTTATTCTGCCCAACATCTTAACACTGTTACAGCCAGAACTCGATTAAGTTACACCTCGTCATTATTTACCACCCGGTTTCCATTTAAACTTTATGTGTACAATTTTAGTTTCCAATACCCGAAACAATAGGTTACTAGGTTTATAATATTTCATCTGTCAATGTGTATTTTTAGGATTGAAATATAAAGCATCTAGTTGATTTTTTCAGTAACCTGTAACAAATACCAGTCAGACTGATAAATGTTTGTTTCTGAAAAATGTGTGTCAAGAGAAAATGCAAAATGATTACATCTGATCGTGCTGGGACAAGAGCAATAGTCTGTGTTTTGATCTCTCTTTAAGATTTTTGGTGAGATTCTGGTCAAAATGATAGTGATTGCCAGGCCAAAGGAAGAAGGATTACACACGGTTTATAAAAAATCCCCATCTACATTTAGATCTGCTAATTTAACTGGTGACTGTAAATTGGCTGGGTGGATGTGGGCATGAGACTGGTGCTTTATTCAAAGCTTGCTCCTGCCTTGCACAAAATGCTACAAGAATTAGCTCCGTTCTCACAACCGTATAACCAGATTAAGTGTATTTAGACATTGAACAGTCTTTGTGGCCAAAAAGGTGTGATTATAACAACTTTTTAAAGTGTGGATTATGCAGTTCTACTCTAACATCTCTAACCCATGTACAGTGTATTTTGTTATATTATTATTGTATATTGTTATTTTATTGACTGTTATCTGTGTGCATACTGTAACAGTTAACACTTGCAACATTTGTAAATAGAGGCTATATGCAAACAGTGACATGAATGCCTCCATTATAAGCTGGTACCTTGATGCAGAGTAATTCATAAAACACAATGACAGATAATTAACAGGTAAATTAAAACAGTCATTAGAAGTGTTATTTATTATAATTGTATACAGTATAATTACATGTAAAGCATAAAAAACGAAGAACCATTTGTCAATATGTTCAACTTTAAAACTATTTTAAACATTACAATGTATCACCTCTAAGAAGGGTGAGAAAAAGGTAATTTGCAAATAAAACCAGACATTAGTTATTTCAGTCAAATGTCAAGTAAAGCACTTGCAATGTGCTACCTTTAATAACAATTATATGCAAATGATTAAATGCCAACATATCATTACATGTTAAGATATATATGTAAATGTGTCAGTTGAACTGGTCACACTAACAAGGCTGTCCATAAGTGACTTTTGGTATGTGTGAAAAGAGGTGGTGGTGGTGGTTAGGTATCTTATGTAGAGTTGGTTCTTTTCCTGCACCTAATACCTCTAGTGTTAGCTCTTCCCCTCTGCAATTCTAACATTGGGTAATGTAGAGTGGAAAATAAAATGACAAAAGTTCAATTTGTCCTTATTTTGTCAGTACTCGTTTTTATTTTAGCAATCTGTTTGCAGCTAACTCAGTCTTCCTCAGTTCAGAACCTATGGCAACCTCATGAATACTGCTCGTCAGTCTTACCGAACTCTGAGTAACTAAATTCTCACTTTTTAAATCTTCCATTTTCCTGTTTTTTACTTTTATTTTTAAATCCAGAAATTTCTAACTTTTGTTTACTTTTCATTTTTATATTTAGCAAGGATTTTTTTTCTACAACAGTGTAGACTCACTCTATTAGGTTTAACAGGGAAATGTTTCCTTCCATATTATTTTATGAATAAAGCCTCATTTTTACTTTGGATTGTTTACTTACACCCCTGTTAAAATGTGGTTCACTTGCATTCAAATAATTCATTAAAACAAAGTACAGAGCAAAATCCTAACTATTAAATAAAATGGAAAATTAACATGAGTTAAGAGATAGACTCCAGAATGTGTTTAAAATGTGACAAACTACAAATCCCTCCATTGTTTAACCCGCTTACTCAGTTCAGAGTCACTGTAAACCTGCTGCATCTATTTGAGCAGCATGGGACATAAATCTAGAATCAGTCCCAGACTGGCCAGTTGAAAGGTAACCTAGTTTGGCTAAGCAAGGGATTTCATTAAAATCCAAAAAATGTCCTGAGTTAGAAAATGACTGTAAAAAGATTTAATATGGCCAGCCACAGTGTTCCCTAAGGAACAGGATTGAGAAACCCTTTTTCAAAAGGAAAGCACTTGCAATGTCTGCAACATTTGGAAACAATGTGTATATCTGAGTAGAAATATCACAGAATTTTCAACGAGGTCTGTGTGCCTCTATGCAGCATCACTTCCTAATACTTTTAACTGATGGTTATTCTTTTAATCAATTGTACTATTAACAACTGTAAAATATTCTTAAGATGTACATAGAATGAAACCTGTTTTGACTTGCAGAGCTGGTATGTGGATCTAAGGAATTAAAACAACAGAAGAACCTAAGAGTCCTCTGAAATAAAAACTATCGTGGTTTTGCACAAATCCAGTTAAGGGACTAACAAAATAAGCAGCTTCAACACACACTATATATATATATATATATATATATATATATATATATATATATATGTGTGTGTGTGTGTGTGTGTGTGTGTGCGTGTGCGTGTGTATATATATTTTTTTGTATTGCTGTGGCCTCAGTAATTGATTGTTAATACACCATTCACACCTGGGATCTGATTAACCACCACCAGCTTCAGTCCTCTTCAGCTGTGAGCTAAGAGCGAACACAATCCTTGCATCACCTCTAATTGTTTATTACTTCATTCAGCGGAGTGTGGGTTTACCCAGGGATAAGCAGAGACATGCTTAATAGACAGCTAAGTAGTTTTCAGGATTTGGTTGTAAGAGTTTTTTTCCTGAGGGTGTGCCTGAATTAAAATTGGAGCTCCTCACAACCAAATTATGTTTGTTAGGATTTGATTTTATAAACTATTTGCCACACACTACTAACACTATCACCAAAACACACACACATACATAGAGTTAAATAACAAGCAATACAAAAGGCAGACCTGAGGATTCTGGGTGGAGAGATCATCTCATACTGCTTTAGGCAAATTTTAAGTCTCCTTTTTCTCCAATTGAAAAACAAAGGCTCTGGGTGTACAGAAGGGAATGATACCCAGTCCAGATCTCTCATTTCAGATGACTGTTATTCTGTCAAGAAAGTAAGAATGAATTTTGAGGCGGCTTGGTGCCATTTGTAATCACTGTGGGATATTTTCAGTACAGTAAATCACTCTGAAAGTATTCATTTTTGAAAAATTACTCACAATTTACTTTAAAGTAAATATGTTTATTTTTAATACCTAATTATTTTATATAAAGCGAGCCATGGTGAAGTGCTTTGTTCATGTACTAAAATGTTTCAGAAGTGCCCAGGCTTTGAATATTCCTTGCAGTTAAACACGTTGATGGGCAGCTACAAGTTCTGTTCCATGTGTCAGCTACCAGTTAACTCAATTTTCGAGAACATACATTTTTCTTGCGAGTCTTGGTCAATAAGTAAATTAAAATAACACACTAATTTTACTTTGACATCAGGAACTAGTTCACCTGTTGAGGTCCAATTCTTTAGTAACAAGTCTGTATTGCCTGGTTATCTTATCTTACAGAAAGACAAGCTCTGTAACCATCTTTTGAAATTATCAATACTTTTGCCCATCCATCCAATTCGGAAACCAATTTTTTCCAGAAAGTCAACTGATGTTAGTAAACGGATTCTGCAACAAGGTGGCATACTGTCATGGACTACCACTCTGGCTTTTCCAGCATAGGGCAATGATTCAGTATCTTTGAAATATTAACAGAAATCAACTTTAACTCGGTAGAGCATTCAAGCTCAACACGGAAGGCATCCTTAAGGGGAGTGGACCCAATCCCACCAGTCTTTGAACCTCCAGCAGCGCCTTTGCAAGTGTAGAGAAGGCATCAGTGATGGTCTACAAGGCCGACTGAGTGACAGTCATCGACTGGAATACCTGCATCAATTTTGTAACTGGACATACCTCAATTTAAACAAGCAGAAACATGCGTGTAGTGAGCGGTGAGGGCAGGCAACTTTTTTTCTTTCACAGTCGCCTGCGTGTGGGGCGTGTCCTGTTTTTGTGACGTCATGTCCAGGAGGCACCGTATTTTCGTGCGTCTTGACCGGAGAGGAGGTGGTTATTTTCATCTCACGCTAGACGGACTGCTGCTACCCTTTTTCCTATTCTTGTTTTTCGGAACTACTGGAAGTCCCCGTCGCTTTGCTGAGAGACATGTCCTCCAGTTTCCTAGATACAGTGGGCACATAGTGAATGACGAGCAGCAATTGCGCAATTAAAAGATCTGTCTGCACGGGTTGTGCCTCGAGAACTGCCAAACACAGAGGAGTCCTCTTACGAGAGAACAGGATCCTCGTGGATACTTCACATAGTCTCAGGGCATCCTTCCTTTTCCAGCACATCCATCCGCGCACTTTTTATTTTTTTTTATTTATTCATTTTTATTGGGCAGTTAAAAACGATGGACGGAGCAGCAGGCTTACCTACATACACCGAACCCTTCGAAGTCTATTCGTATTGTTCGCATCCTAAACGTGCGACACATTGGTCTAATCATTTCAGTTATCGTTTTTATCAGTTTACTGCAATGTGTAACGGTTTCCATACAGTGATCAAGTTGTCTCTGGTTTATTTTGTTGGTAAGTTATTTAAAACTAATCATCCGGGACATGCCACCCCGTTAAAGTGGCTTCGCAGAATAGATGTAGAAAAGGCTCAACCCAAAGTACCGTATTACTGCATCAATTTTATAAGTTTACTTCATCCAATATGAGTATACATGTATACCAAAAGGCTGAAGGCACAGTGGATCACCAGCCCATGGCAGATGCACACGAGTTAAACCGCGCCATTCTGGAGGAGCCCGTTTTTCTGTGTCAATGTGCGAATTCTCCGAGTATAACCGTTGACCCGCATATCAAAGCCCTGTAGTATTGTCAACTGATGACTGTAAACGAATAAGACTGAATATGGTTATACATATGATCGTTCTGCCATTGACTGGGTTGCTCCTGTCCTGCACCCTTCATGCTAGGCTACACATTCTTAGAATGAAGCGGCATTTAAAATGGGCGGATGACAGTAAGATCTTACTAATTTTGCAGTTAAAATCCTAATTCTCACAGCAAGTTACACACGTAGTGTGTGACTGATTAGACACCAGCATACTGTGACAGAAGTAAATACACAGAAATGTCTAGCACTGGGTGTATTTGTCATCATTCACCCCAGTAGATGTACTGGGGGAAAAGTGGGTTCTTAAAATGTTTGGGTGATTGCAGATGATGATCACAAAGCTCATTTTTGAAATGACACATGCTCCTAATCATGGCAATAGGCAAGTCCAGAAAATTTGTTTATAGTAATTTTTAAATAAAGTCCATCCATAATATACATTCCATTCAGTTAATTTTATATACCATACTTCACATTTAGAGACTGTATATTTTCAAATAAATTTAAAACAAAACTAAATATTCAACACAAAAACACCATGCAACACAATCAATGACATATATCTATGCACATTTTTATATTAATAGTTACATTATTTTTTACTTATATGATTTAATATCATTTAAAATATGCAATGAAAATGTCTCTGCAAAAGACAAACTGAGGGTTCAAGACTTACATAGCAGAAAATGTAATAACCTTATTGGAAATTGACATACTGAATATATTTTAATGTGAAGACATAGAGTAAACTTGTGACTTTTACTAAAATGGTTCAGGCATTTGGAAATATCTGCTCACTATTTACAGTATTAGACTAGTTACAGTGGATAATGGATAACAAACATTCATTAATAATTTGAATTTATATCCATCCATTTACTGTCTGATTAGCTCAAAAATGAAATCAAATTTAGGAACATGGTAGACAGAGTATTCAGAGTAATAAGCCCTAACTGGCTCTGAATGAGATGCAAGTCTGGCACTGGGCACACACTGAATCACACATCCATATGAACTTTAACCTGGTAGATTTAGAGTTTTCTTTCAAAATAACCTGAACCTATGCATAATGAAGAAAATCTGGACATCTATACTCTTAAAAATAATGTTTCTTAATTGGTACTTTATGGTTCTTTTCTGGGTTATGTGGTTCCTCATAGGACTATTGCTCATCAAAGCACCATTTCATTCTGGGAATAATTCTTTGCTTATGAAGTTGGTTCTATGTGCTTTAGAAAAACTCTATAATAAGTAGAAACAAATCTGAACCTATAACATATGCTAGACTACCGAGCAGGACAATAACAGATCAAGAAAACCTGGACATAGTTTGTGTGATTGTATGCAGCAATAAAAAAAATGACCCATTATTATTTCAGTTGTCTTACCTTCTGTACATGACTATTTAATGTGTGGAGCCTGTTTTAGATCTAAATAACTATAGTAAAGGGTCTTTCTAGAACCTCCGTGTGGATGGGTCTTTTCTTTGAAGAACTACTCTGGCACCTTGATTTTTAAGAGTGTACATTTGTATCCAAATAATTCCACAAGCACAAGTTGGTTACAGATTAGGTTTATTGCATATATAATTTCATTAAAGAAATTCTCCTTTTTGTTAAATTCATCGCCCTTCATTTACTATATGCAGTATGTAAGTTGGCATACAGTTTCAGATTCCTGTTTTTTAATACTGGTCTAATCACTGTAAGTGAGAAGTATGCACATGTTCACCTTGGGTCCACATGGGTTTTCTTAAGGTTACTCAGATTTCCTCCCACATCCCAAAGACATGCACAGTAGGCTGACTGTTGCCTCTAAAGTTTTCCTGCTTTGTTTCTGTCTTCTGCCTGAAGCTGCTGTCTGAATGAAGTTTAACTGTAACCACATTATCTCACCTTGAATTTGGCTAAGTGGTTTGAATAAATGGAAAGACTGGGCTACACTATATATACTGAATATAAAAGTTACAGAAATTATGTAGCAGTCTGACTGAACCTAAGAAAATATGAGCACAACGTTACTTCACTCCGAAAAAAGATCAAAGAACTGTTACTTCTTTATATTGAAAAATAAAAAATGTACTTGTATTTTTTCCCTAAATATACACATGTACGTGTGTAATTTATCAATAACTGTGAGGAAATAAAATTTCAGATACATAATAAAGCAACAATATTTAAGGGACTGCCTTTAAAAAGCAGATTCAAAGACTTGGAAGTAACGTTAATCCTGATGCATCTACCCAGTTTTGACTTTGTTATAATAATAATAATAATACAAAATGCTGTAGTACTTGTTAATTATCACCACTTGCTTATTTAGGTTTTACTTGGAATGAAAATTAAGGAAAATCAATAATACGAATTCTTTCAGTTTCCTATGGTGCCTTCCAATATATTTATTTATAACTACGAAAGTAATGGAAACAAATGCAGATCTTTGAGTTTTTATAGCCCCAGCAGTGGGGTCCATTCCCTATTAAAAAAAAGTTTCTATAAATTAAATATATAGCCTGTTGCATACAAAATATTATGTTTATTTTGTAGAGAGTAACCAAAGAAAGAGAAAGGGATAAGAAATGGCTAAAAAAAGTTTCACAATTCTATTTTCCAAACCCATTTATTTGAGGTTTGTGGAACAGATTATGTTGAATGAACGTAATGCATTTCTCCATAATTCTCTGATACAATACAGTTACAAAAATAGCAATTAATGCTAAAGCAAAACCCAAGTTGTCTGCTTCCTCTAAATATACAATTATATGCAATTAAGGAGATAGGCCCACACTGCTTTAAGCTAAAGTGTAAGGGATTTCTCCACATTCTCAGTATAAAGTACTCACCATGTGACTCTAAAGGAATATACGCTCAGCTCCCTCCAATGAAAATGCTACTCCACAGAGTATTCTTCAGCTTATTCCGTCCATAAGGCTAAAATGCAGCCGATTAACTCAAAACCCAGCTGACAGAGCAAAAGCAGTCCCAACAAAGTTTACAAGCTCCCAAGCCATGGTAGAACACATTCCTCCACAAAACGGTAAGCAGCGTTCTCATTGAATCCAAAAACTAAGAGAGATTTTTCCAAGTGCCCTTTTCCTTTGCCTCACTTTAAATCATTCTGTCCCTACAGCTGGATGATTTTTTTCCTGGGCTAAAGAAACATTGCTCTTCCTTTCAATCCTTCTTTTTTCCTTTTTTCTGCTAGCCAGGCATGCCACTTCCCTCTTGCATTCGGCTGGCTTTTGCCCTGCTGGAGCCAAACAACAGGAAGCTGGAAGTGGGAGAGTGACACCCAGAGCTGTCGCTACTGCCGTGGCCCTTCCTCTTTCACCCCTCTCATCCCCCAAAGCATCAGGAGGTCTTTACATTGGGCTCTGAAGTGGCCTGTCCTGCTGGGAGAAAGGCTAATAACTGTAAACAGGCCTTTTTTTTTACTGACTTTTCGTTCCCACCTCAGCTCCTTGTTCCTTTTCATTTGAGGACAAAAAAGAAAGAATATGTAAGACCACCCCATCCCCCTTTTGTAATGAAACCAACACAGGAAACAAGCTAAACCATTGTTATCAATAAATGATTCATTGCTTTCTTGGAAGGACTGCCACCTAGTATTTAAATTATACATTTGCACTCTGCTTGAATCCTTTAAAATCTGCATATTATTTTGATGTTACAATGTATGTCTGTATAATAGTTTCCGACTTGAAGAGTTAATTCACTCAAAATGACGAAGGAGTAAAACAATCTGGCTACATATTTCAAAACCAAAGTATGAATATAGCCAAAATGAACACACTGACATCTGACTTCCCCAACATGATAACCAAAGCCAGACCCTTTCGAAAGGAAACATCAAACACGTTTTATTCTTTACGTTTAGGCAAACTATTTGAGTAATTTAAGTGTGATGAAGAAATCGGACATTTATCTAGAATTCCCAGACAGTTATCACTGCCAGAATACATTCCCTGAAAGTGGGGCCTGGAAAATAGCAACAGCTGCAGAGAACAAGCCTCCAGATGCCAGAGCGTCCTTGGGAAAAAAAAATCTTGAACATCCAGCGAACAGCAGTTCTAGTGATGTGAAGGACCAAGAGAAAGATGGTGATAGAAACAGCCCTCTAAAAATGCTGATAATTAGATTTTCACAGAAGAAAGCCAGTAGAAAAGTTTTACATTTCACGGTGAAAAAATTAGGGGTTGCTTTTTTGAATTTTCAATTTCAGAGCATGAAAAACTCCAAAAATATAGTATTAAGAAAAGTACTTCCTCCTCTGCTGATCTGCAAATTACTGGCATCCAGAGAGTTGGTTCCTGTTTTATGCCTAATGAAATGAGTTTCCTGTGAGCCTATAATCTGATACACAAAAATATCAATGTCCAATTTTGTCTACTGAGGAAGACATTTTTAGTAATCTTACAACAAATTAAAGAAAAAAACTAATTTATAAGCTGTTAATTTACACACATGCATAAAATGTAACTAGGTATTTGAACATTTAAGTGTGAAAAATGAGTTATTTTGAGAATTTTGGTTTCGTAAGCCTTCAGCAGTTTAAACAAAAAAGTTAGTGGAAATTTGTGGAAACCATACAGCATCTTCTATTAATGAAATGAGCAAATTGTGTGAAATTGTTATCCAATTTCAGGTTTTATGGTTCGTCAGCATAGTCTCATGTTTATTGAAAGAAAAAAGTAATATGATCAAGCAAATGGTGGTACATGTCGCTGCCTCACAGGTCCATGGTTGTGGGTTCTCATCTTATTTATAAAGCTTGCATACACACAAGCTCCTCACTCCTCAGGGAACTCGCTGACAGGTCAACAGTATCTCAGCCAAGCTTCAATCCATCATATCTGCTATGTTGGAAGCCATTAACCAATGCGTGAGGCACTAAATCCAGTTTTCATATGGTGTGGGTGTACAAACATAAAACATAACATGTCTCTGTCAGCATAAAAAGGCAATTTGAAGCTGTGTCCTGTTTTCCTAACATAATCAGAGTACTTTACTGCAATCAGATTCCAATAAGGACACGTAGCAAGAATAAAGCTGCTTTCGTTAACTGGTGGGCCGTGACATTCTGTTAATGCACAAGTCATCCGTGATGCTAAAACGAGACTGATAAATGTGGTGACTCAGTGGCCTGGGTCAATCTGTGATTCTGATACAAAACAACTTTGACCAGATGTACCAGATTTGATGGTGCTGTATGTGGTAAATGGCTTGTTGGTAAGGTGACTGTCTAAATCACCAAGTAATAGCGGCTACCCACTCAGACCCTGGTGCCATACACCTTTCTCTGACTCCCAGAACACAGAGTAGACACTATAATGCCACATATAATCTTGCACACTCAGTTGTGGAGCACAGCCAGATACGCTTGAATGTAGGTGGCAGGGTCTCAATGCATCAGGTGGGAGGATGCTCTACAGCATCATGATTGCATATATACTAGGTTGATTAGCATTCTTCATATGTGGATCTATCAGGACGGCATTTAAAGGTATGTTCACGTAATTCACATTTACAAGGTGATTGTGATTAATAAAGGTTAAATTGCATAAAAATGTGCTTACACCAGGCTTAGTAATTTTGATTTTTTTTTGGTGTTTTTGTTTTGGCTTGTATGCATGTTTTCATGCTCAAATCCACACATAGTTTTATAAATGAGGCCCCTAGTCTTGATGAGGAGTTTGCATGTTCTCCCCAAGTCTGAAGATTTTTCTGGGTGTTCCAGTTTTTCTCCTGTTTTCCAAATACGGTAGATGCAAGTTAGGTTATTTGGTAACTCTAAATAGGTCTGATATAAGTGATTGTGGGTGTATGAATGAGTGCGCTTACTAATGGATGTGCACCCCATTCACGTTTAGCTTCAGGCTACTTCAAACTTGAAAATGAACTGTCAAATGCAAAGTAATAGATTACGACCTGTTCTTTGAAAGTATTACAGTAAAACATCGTTAAAAATTTCTCGACCCACAATTCCCTGTTCACAGTTGCAGGAAGCCTGAGAAACAGACATAAATGTGGTGAACGCAGAAACTCTAGGTGTATGCTAGTACATCAGGGCACGAAACTGGTTCATGGTGTCTTCCCCATAGAGGTACGGATAAGCAGGCGTCTTAGTCTGTTAAGACAAAGGAGAATCTTGGGTAGTCTAATCTTTTCATTGCAGAAGTTGATGTCACTCAGACATGGTTACATTTTGTAATGGAGTTACATAAGCCTTTTCTCATCAGGCAGGAGCCAGCACTTTACAGAATACCAGTCCATCTTGGGGCTCACTTACACTACATCCATTGTGCCCTACTAATCTATCTAAAGAGTTTTCTTGGACTCTGCTTCTTGCCAAACAAGAATTTGACCATCAGGCATCTGCTTCCCTCTTCCTCCGGGCTAGTATCAGCAAACTCAGCTGTGTAAAGTATTTTTTTGTCTGTGCATATGAAAGAATTATCATCGTGAAAGCAAATTTGACTCCTTGAATTAGCATCATCATACAGTACCCCTGACTGGGCCATAACAATCTAATTGATGTGCATGGATCCCATCCCTGCCTGTATCCACTAAAGCCTTCCTTGATCCCTAGACTTTTTTTGACTTAGTTTTCTGATAGGCATAGTGCTTGTTGTCTGTACTACCACAAAGTTGCCTCATAGAAAATCAATCTGATTTTTTTTATTATTTTGTAACAGTGCATGACATTTTCTTTATTTGAAATGTATTATTAAATATTAGAAATGGAAGATACAGTGTGGTGTGCACATTATCTGCATTATTGCACACATTAATATTTATGTTCTCTTATGAAGTTATTCTTGTAGTATCATATTATACAATAGTTAATTAACTTCCCACATTCATTTTAGGACTGAGTTAAAATCATAGAATACTTTGCACAGCTATTAGGAAAAAATAACTGAGTCAAACAACATAGTGTGGCTCAGCAGATCAGAGCAAAGACAGCATTGTATAAAAAATTAGGCTGAGCCCCAAACAACATCCATCAATTTGAAGCAGAATATTATAAGACACCAGTCCAACATAACACAGACTAATTTACAGTCGGTTCTGGCAGCATAGCGAAATAGGCAGGAATCTGACCTAGAAGGGATGGCAGTCTATCACAAGATACCTTTATACACACATTAAATAACGGCCAATTTAGAGTCAGCAGTTAACGTAACCTACATGCCTTTGGGATGCAAGAGGAAAGCTGAAACTCTACAAAAAACTTGCACAAGCATGTTGACGTATAAACTGTATTTTACTGCCGTAACAAAGTTGTTTGGAATTAAAGGAAGCTCATACAAACTGTCCACAACATATGGAAAACAGTGATCTTCATTCTCTAAGACCCCACAAGCAGAGACACAGAAAACCTAACCAAAAACTCTACCCTGATAGTGACATGGCTGGGAATTGATCCTAAACTGATGGAATGGGGAAAAGAAGGACTAACCTCTATGCTGCTCAGCCCACCTTAATATAAATAATACATGTAATTTACAGACACTCACATCGTCACAGATGAGGTGAAGCTTAGCAAGTTCTGCCATCAAATAAACTTTTCTTTTTATTCGAGCTATTAATGTTTATTTAGAATTCAATTGTACAAATGGCACCAATTGCACTTAACTTAAATCAAATACAATACATCAAATATTTACTTTTCATTTTTTGATTTTTTTATTACAAATTTATAAAGTTCCACATAGTGCCATCGTCTATATCATTGGCTTTAATTAGTGCACACTTTTCACATCAGGTTAGTCTGTCCAAACATCCATTCACAGAACCTGTTTAAAATTTCACATAAAACCTTAGTACTAGGGTGTTGTACCATGTTAGCCATTATGAACGTAGAGAAAAGCCAAGTAAAATGACACCTTTTATTTGCATGCCTAAAGAAGGGGCCTGACTTGCCTCAAAAGCTTGCATATTGTAATCTTTTTAGTTAGCCAATAGGTGTCATTTTGCTTGGCTTTTCTCTACATAAAACCTTACAATTAGATTAAAATATTTTTTTTAAATGAGGCAGATAAAGTTATCAATCACTATGCTAAGCTGAGAATTTAACTAATACACATCTGACATCTTTCCATTTTCTAGCCATTTCCTAATTATTATTGAGGCTGGCAATGTGGCTTAGCAGGCCTTACTCCACTAATTCCCACCTCTGTAGGCCATTTTACCCGTATAAAACCAATGTAAACAACTGTAAAGTGTTTACATTTTTTAAGCTATATCAGATAAATATACAATAATAACTGACCCTGTACACCAAGTGTAGGACAGTCCTGAACTGACCTTGACATAGAAATGCACTAACAAAAATGAACCACAAGTGCAAATATTGCAGATTCTGCAAAGTATAATTAGTAATAGTCAATAAATTTCAATTCCTCCCTTCCTTCTCCTTGTCTTATAAATAATTTTCCCACTTGTTTTAATCTCAACAAGCCTCAGGTGCTTAAAGACAATACTTGTCGAATCTCATTAGCTGAAGCAAATGTCTATTGGCACTGATCTGAACCCTGCTGATGTTTATAGACATGCTACCTGCAGGACATCAAACCAGCCCCAATCAGCGTAAACAGAACCTCTGAGTCTTTGTTTTAATAAACATATTTAATTAAGAGACAATAGGAGGTTTGTTGATTGAGAGCCTGCTCGTCAAATATCCATTTCAATGAGCTGCCAGTTGTAATTCTAAGCCTCCCCTTTGTGCAGCCAGCAGATTTGCCAGACAGCACTAAAACACCTCAAGAAAAGCATGGCCCTCACACACATGTGAGACATAAATGGTGTATATAAACAAACAGATGAGCCCCAGGTCACATTGAAAGGTCATGATCCCAGGAAATAGAGCTTCTTTTAATGGCTACATGCTTGGTCAGTTCTTTATGCTACTTTCCATAATAACTGTATGTTTAATTAACGAGATTCATGAATGCTTTTGATTTTGTGACAATGTGGCACTGTGGTCAGAAATGCTGCCCAACAGCTCAGGAGGACTCACCTCTACTCGTACTGATTTTCCCACCATGCCCCAAAAATGTGTGAGCTATGTGGATTGCCCACTCTAAATCGACCTTGTATTAGTATTTGTCTTGTGATGGACAGCCAACACATCCAGAATAGGTGTGTGGCTTGCAACCAGTGCTGCCATGTTTGGCACTGACTGCTAAGGTATTCGATTAAGCAGGTACAGAAAATACATAGAAGGTTGGATGGATGACTACTGGAGTTTTCTCAGATAGCATAGTCACTTCACACTTTGTACCGTAAATACATTCCATCTGATGTGCCCGAACTGCTTTTTGGATTTTGTTTGACCTATTCTTTTGGTCTCTTAGCCAAAACAAGGGTATTGGCAGTCCTTGCAAAATGAAATTTATCAGGAAGCTCTCTTTTTTGGACTTGGTTTTCTTGGCTCACACAGTGCTAATCTACTCACTTAATTTTTAACTCTTTAGGTGAGGTCAGTGACCCACTGCTTCACTCGCATTGCTCTCGGCAAAGGCTGGACACAGAAAATCATTTGATGTTATTGTTCCCAGTAGCAGTACTACATGAAATACTGTGCTTCTAATCCATCTTAACCTTATCTGGACTAACGTCTGTGAATCCAACACAGGATAAATCATGTCTCCTAATCCTGCTGACAGAGACCCCTTATTAAATACTCCACTATATCAACAGCCTACTTACACTTTTGTCTTTACAGCAGAATGCTTGACGTCATCTAAATGTAACATAACATTCTCATGATGAGGAGCCTACCTGGCAGCACAAAGCACGGGTCAACTCTGAACAAGGCAGCAGTCCATCACAGTTGATGAAATATCCAAAAGAGAAACTATCCTGTAGCTGGGAGCAAAATACCTGCAAGCTTATTTCCTTCTGGTGCTGTCAAGCCATTGATTAAAATACATTTATTGTACATAGTGCCTTTCATAGTAAATATACAGTAATTATTATCATAAAATGATTTACATTCATCCATCTCTTAATCCGTTAAATCCAGGTCCTGGATGATGTGGAAGGAAATTATTCTGTAAACACTGGACAAACCTTGACATCAGTTATCTGCAGAGTATATTCACTTGTAGTAACAAACAGACAATCATTATTTTGAATAGTGTCCTCGGTTAGCTGATATCATCCCAAGGCACTTTACAAGTTACCACTGAAACAAAGGCAGGATAAGAGACTTGCCAAACCGAGAGAAGTAGTGGTGGAACTGGATCGGCACCCAAAAGTTCAAAATGCAGTTTTTAATTGTTGCTTCACATTGCTTACTTTTATAGGGATAACGTCAAGTTCCAGTTAATCTAACAGGAAGAGTTACTGAGATACAGAAACATAGAACATGCCAACTCCATGCCAATAGCGACAAGCTCAGGATTCAAACACAGTTTAATGGAACGGTGAGGCACAGCACTGTGTTACCCAAGTGATTTAAATGCACAGTTAAACAAAACACAATAGGCAATGCAACATGAGTGGCAGGTGAAATAATGGAGAGGTAGTGGTGGGGTCTAATCCTACAAAATTATGGTCTCAAGTCCCACTTCTTGGTTGCAAACATCAGGTCTTCCTGACTCTAAAATAAATACAGATGTTGTTTCTCTGTGTCTACATAAACCTTTCTGGACAAGGCCTCAGTTGTGCACAACCTTGTGAGATGAGACGTTCAGCACGGTGGGAGGTATTCAAGGAGAGAAACACGTGCCAGCCAGATCCTTCATTAGAGCACCCCCATCCCCAGACTTCTATTTAATTTGGACAGTGAGCAGAGCAGCAGACACCCAGAATGTTGCTGGGAAAGTCTATATAGTCTGAAAGACAGCATTCACTTTCTAAAAACTTTAATGACCATTGCCCACCACACTCTGCAGCTCCCTCAATTACCAGTTACACAAGCCTTTAACGTGCAGGCCAAAAAGCAAATATGTTGCAAAAAATAGCGTAACATGATCTCTGATTATGTCTGATAATTTAAAGCAACCAGTAAGTCAAAGTTGTATGACTGGATAAAAGACCCCCCAAGTCAAAAAATACATATATATTACACATGACTTGCTCTGAAGAAAAAAAAAATCGCTGGGGGCTCAATTCAAGAGCTTTCTTTAAATTCTTTCATGCAGCCACTGGTTGCTTGGCAGCCTCTTTAGGTCACTTTACACTCGAGCAGCCTTAACTCTTTAACTTATATGTTGTCTGACAAACACTAGGCTTTTAAGATAACAAAAAGAACAAAATGTTGCTGACAAATGGCCAGCCACTTCTCTATTAATGTGAACTCATGGCTAATACTGACCACCAATTAAACTTCTTCTTTTTTTTTAAATGCATTGCCTGCTGTCCCAGCCTTCCCAGCCCAATTCTACAGCACAAAGTTATGTCTTTGGCAGACATGCCACGTGACTAAGGCTTCCCTTCCTCTGCTGTAATTTTCTGCAATAAGAAGGATGAAAAATGTGGAATGTTTGTTATAAACTGATGTGACAGATGTTGAAGGCAGACTTGCCTGGTTTATCTGCCAGACCAATGCACTGGGTAGAGCCGAGGAAAATTAAAGGCCTTCCATGTGGTATCAAAGACCAGCACAGGTGCAGTACCCACAAAACAACTGAGAGAGACTACACAGCTGCAGGCTCGCGCTCTCTCTCATGGGAGGCTAGAAGTGTGGTTTGTGCCAAAGGCACAATTTCCACCAGACCTCTGACACCCCCGTCTCTGTGGCTTGTTCCTATTTTGTGACAAAAGAAGTTACCAACATGAAAGCAACTCAATGTTCCTGTTTGGGATGGATTAAAGTGCCTGAAGAATGCAAATCCAACTTCAGGCCTTCCTACATGCTTTAAACTCCTAGAAATACACGACATTAATTCATTTCTGACTCTTCACACAAGCTTCACTTCCTGCTGCCCCACTGCAACATTTTTGGTTGCTCAATCTGCTAAAAACTTTAGCATTGATTTCCATTGGTATCTGCCTGCTTCTTTTAAACAGCAACATAGGCAAGTATGATGGTGTTACTGCGTCATAAGCAAAGGAATTGTCAGGCTGGAAAGGACGGCATGGGAAAATCACACAAGACCCTAAGAGAGACAGAAATAGACAGACAAACAGTGATCTTCATGCCAGTGAAGTAAATCCGAAATTGTCATGGTGTGATATGCATGTACTAATTGTCCTGGAAAGTCAATAAACAGGAGCCCCCCAGGAAAGTAACACTCCTCCAAGAAACAGAAGATGACTCAGCAGTGTCAGACCCTTGTAAGGTTGGTAGAAGGTAGGGAACCTTTCTGGTTCACAGATGCAGCACATAAACCCAAGCCATCCATGTCACCCTATTGCCCTTTAAAAAAAAAACTTCAGATATGACAGGTGATCAGCTGTTTCTCCATAGCATTTTGTCCAGAACGGGAGGGTGAAAGTATTTCCAGCCCTGAGTCTGCCTAAGAGATATGTCCCTTTAAGGGTTTTGGAAGTCTTAGGGATGAAGTATTCTTAGTGGTCACTTGAGAGTAAGTACTGTGGCTTGATTATATCAGCCAAACCCCAGAAGTGATTCCAGGCTTTCTCAGAAGTGATGTCAACAAAAGCTTTAAAGCAGCCTCAGGCTTGTAGCTCTTTGTACTGAGAGGTTCACAGGCGAGAGATGGGAGTACTATGGTAATATTTTAAGATATGTATTTGGACCACCCTTTCAAGTAGACATGGCCTGTTTGTATTCTCCTCATTTCATCCATCCCTTGTGTTGTATGAATAAACTCTCTATTTTGTACTCTTTGGATTCTTTGGCATCCTTTAGGATGCCAAGCGTTACTACACGAGCATCTGTGTCTGTTACATAGTGCATCAGCATTCATTTAGGGTGGAGGCATAGGCATATCTAATAATGTTTTCATTCAGTGTTTTATTTTTCTATTTTGCAGAATACCAATATTTACACCTTACTCCTTTATTACCAGTCTTTTCAAATAATTTTCACTGTCAGATACTCTATTGGATGTTTATCCCGTCCTTATAATACACAAGGTGACAGAAATCATCCTGGGTAGATGTCCCTCTCAATTTTACACCAGTCTATTCCACTGTATTCTGACTATTTCCTTTCTGTTTATTATAAAAATAGTAAAAACCAAATGTAAACAAAAAAAGGGCAATGTGGTGGTCCTGCCTGAAATAAGAACACAAAACAACACTTTTATAAACTGTCTACGAACTTTTACCCGACAGAGAGGATGTTCACTAATTTATTAGTTTACTAAGAGAGTCTTGAGTAATGTGTGGCAACTGAATGTTGACAAGAACCTACATGTGCCAAGGGATGATTCTGGAAAACATATGCCGCTTGCATCTGTTATAAATGCTCATATACAGTATGTAGGAGCTGCAAATTACTGTTAGTCCAAGCCTCCTAAAAGCAAAATCACACTGCTAAAGAAGGATCTTACAGTTTAGAACAGGGGGAAGAACACAGACATGCAGGACTATCCTGACCCATATGGGCTGCAAGGGACATATTTTTTGTGCTTTTGAATCCTTTGTTCAACATATACAATTTCTTGTATTAGGAATTTGTCTTTTTTTACATATTCCAACTTACTCTCCAGAGACACACAGGGTTTTGGGGTCAGAGTGAAGGGTCAGCAATTGCAGGTTAAGGGCCTTGTTCAAGGGCCCAACAGAATAGCATTCCTTCTGTCATTGCCAGGATTCAAACTGGCAACCTTTCAGTTACCAGCCCAGACCCTTAAGCAACAGAGCCTCCACTCCACCCTAAATCCCACCCTTGATCCCATATCAGCCAGCAAAAAAAAAACAATGTGAAATGAGGTGAACAACCTCCTCCACTCCTGCTGTATATAAAAAGAAGATGGCAAAGGATGATGCTGCATTTTATTTTTTCAAGAAGGAGGCCTTCACTCAAAAGAATCTGTGTACACTGCTCTAAATCTTTTGACTTTCCTTGTAACCCACTATAGAGGAACCTTGGGGAAGTTGAGAGGAATTTTATATACTGTACAATGAAAACCAGAAGTACTTTAATATTCAAATATATTAATGAAGCAGACAACATGTTATTTTTATAAAATGAGTTATTGACTGGCTCAGACAACTTAACTGTATTAGCCAGAATAAGAAATGAATAATCTCTGGTTTTCATACTTTATGATTTTCATTTTAGTTTTAGTTACAATTTGACACTTTATAAAAACTATTTCCAACTTGTTTTTTTATTTGACAAGTATAATTTTCTGTCTTCTCAAGCTCTTCATTTCAGCTCTACTATGCTTAGCTTGCAGTTTTCTGTAATGATGACCTTGTGATTCATTTAACGGACATGAAACCCTGACTCATCCTCTGTGTGACCTGCAACAAATCACTTGACCTCTTTATGGAGTTTCCTTCAGATAAAACTAGGAAACCCACAGTTAAACTGGAATGCCCTTTGTTCTTTTGGTGTGCTTGACTCAAATACTATTTCTGGTTTGTGTCCATTGTCCAAAATGAGTATTTAAAAGCTAAGGTCATGAGAACACACAAGTAAACAAAAAAAAAAAAAAAGATCTATTTGAAACTGAGGTGTTTTGGAAAGCTGTTAAGAGTTTTACGAGTTGCATATAGCATTTTGTTGAGAGCTGTATACTGACAATCAAGGAAAATGAAAATCAGCAAACATTCCTTTTACAAATACTCAATGACAAAGGCTATATAGAACAGATAATGTTCTGGCTAAAGGATATTTGATAACGACCCTCTGTATTAATTGGTTTTGTGTCTGTCTTTTTTACTCATTCTTGTAGATTATGGGCAAAGTGACTACTGGCCATCAATAATATCACTTCAAAAGCAACTCAACTCATCAAAAGTCTTACACTGTCTCCCAAATAAACATGTTTCTTTAAGCATGGCAGACATGTGGCCATGTTAACTGGAGAGAGAGAGGTCGGGAGCATGCACCACACAATGAACTACCTACACTGGGACCCGAGTGCAGCAGGTGACACCTCAGCACCACACTGGTCAAATGGCACACTATAAAAACAACAGATGCAATACAATTGGCCCAGAGGTCCATGGATAAGACAGAATCACATGAGGTGCGTCGTCACATTCCTTATCTGCATCCCAATAAGAAACTAATTTGCAACCTCTATCAAAATTGGTAGCCCCTGGTGGTGTCAGCCAGTGTTGCATTATTTTTTTATTGTATTTTTTTTTGTTAATAATACATTTTATTTATTTGTAGGTGCTTTTATAAACACTCAAGGGCACCGAACAATACACAAAACACAGATTATAAACAAAAGTAAAATACAGAAGTTAAAATCAGACAGAGCATTCATCCATCCATTATCCAACCCGCTATATCCTAACTACAGGGTTGCGGGGGTCTGCCGGAGCCAATCCCAGGCAACACGGAGCACAAGGCAGGAAACAAAGCCAGGGCAAGGTGCCAGCCCACCACAGGGAGCGCACACACACGCGAAGCACACACTAGGGACAATTTAGGATCGCACTGTAATCAAAGAGAAAAAGCAGTCTTAATCAAATGAGTTTTAACTTTTGATTTGAATAGTGAAAATGATTCAATATTTCTAAGCTCAGATAGTAGTGAGTTCCAAAGCTGGGGAGCAGAGCAACTGAATGCTCTGTTCCCCATAGCGGTAAGACGGACGAAGGGGACAGTCAAGAGAATGGAGGAAGAGGATCTAAGGGTGCGGGAGGGAATGGCAACATGGAGGAGGTCAGACAGATATGGAGGGGCAAGGTTGTGGATAGCCTTAAAAGTTAGTAGGAGAATTTTGAATTGAATTCGGAAATGGACTGGAAGCCAATGAAGCTGCTGCAAAACAGGAGTGATATGGTGAATAGAGGGGGTTCTAGTAATGATGTGGCAGCTGAATTCTGGACCAGCTGAAGCTTATAAAGAGATCTGCGAGAAAGATCAAAGAAAAGGGAATTGCAATAATCCAGAAGAGAAGTGACAAGGCTATGAACAACGATAGCAGAGGTGTGGGGAGTGAGGGAGGGGCGAATACGATTAATGTTACACAAGTGAAAATATGCAGACCGGGAGATGTTATTGATGTGGGACTGAAAGGATAAAGTACTATCAAGGATGACACCCAGACTCTTAACCTATGGGGAAGGGGAGACAGAGGAATTATCAATGACAAATGAAAAATGATCAGTTTTGGATAATGTTGATTTTGTACCAATGAGGACAGCCTCAGTTTTGTCACTTTTTAATTTAAGAAAGTTTGAAGAAAACTAGGATTTAATTTCTGCTATGCAATCAATAAGTGAGGAGGGTGGAGAGGAAGCAGTAGGTCTGCTAGTGAGATAGAGCTGGGTGTCATCAGCATAGCAGTGGAAGCTAATGTTATATTTACGAAAGATATTGCCAAGGGGAAGGAGGTAAATAATGAAAACGAGGGGTCCCAGGACAGAGCCCTGGGGCACACCTGAAGTAACAGCGGTGGGTTGGGATATGAATGTTTTAAGCTGAACAAACTGAATGCGGCCTGAGAGGTAGGATCTGAACCAGTCTAGTGGTATGTATGTACTGCCAATCGAAGATAATCCATTGAGAAGAGTAGTGTGACAAATAGTGTCAAAGGCTGCATTCAGATCAAGGAGGATGAGAATAGTAATTAAACCAGAATAACCAGCCATAAGTTGGTCATTAGTAATTTTTATAAGTGCCGTTTCTGTACCGTGGAGGGGACGAAAACCAGGCTGGAACTGTTTACAGATTATTTAGAGATAAATGAGGATGAAGTTGAATAGCCACTATTTTTTCAAGAATTTTGGAAATGAAGGGAAGATTAGAAATAGGATGAAAATTACTGAAATTAGTCGGATCGGCACCAGGTTTTTTTCAGTACTGGGGTTATTGCAGCAGTTTTAAAAGATGGAGGAACAGTACCAGTAGTGAGAGAAGAGTGGATTATAGCAGAGATAAGGGGGGCCAGAGAGGAGGGCAGGCTTTGACTAGAACTGTAGGGAGGGGGTCCAGTTGACAGGTGGATAGTTTAGACTTACAGACAAGATCTGAGATTTCTGAGAAGGTAGGAAGCTGAAAAAGGAAAATGCGTGAGTTGGTGGGTGAAATTCAAATTAAGTACTGGAGGAATCCGTACAGAGAGACTGGTGAATCTTCTGGATTTTTTCATTAAAAAAGGACATAAGAGAATTGCAAAATTCAGTTGAGTAAAGGTGAGAAGGTAAAGAATCTGGGGGTTGTGTGATATCGTTAAGTAGTGAAAAGAATGACTTGGTGATTCCTTCATTGGAAGAAATAATGAGAGTATATTAGGTTTAGTTTGGGCAATACAGTCCTTGTAATAAAGTATATGTTTTTTGTACATCTCCTAGTGAACAGAGAGTCCAGTTTTTTTTATATAACCATTCAAGTTGCCAGCCTTTGGCTTTCAAAAGCCATAGTTCAGGCGTGAATCAGGGAGCAGAAAAGGAGAAAGAAACAGATCTAGTTTTTAATGAAGCAACAGAGTTAAGAATACCATTAAGTCCAGTGTTATAGTGGAGTGGATAAATTATCAATGTCCATAATGGAATCAATACTAGAGGAAAGAGAGTCTAAGTTAATATTCTTAATATTACGGAAAGACATGAGACGGAAACGCTTAGTGTTGGAAAGTGCAAGTTTAACATTGAATGAAATAAGAAAGTGATCAGTTATGGGGAGTTCATCCGCAGTACAATCAAGCGGGGTAACTCCAGAAGAGCAAATCAAGTCCAAGATATGTTCTTTGGAATGAGTGGGAACATCAGTATGCTGCTGGAATCCAAAACTCTCAAGGCAGGATGTAAAGTCTCTAGTAATAGGGGCATTGATATTATCCAGTAGATAAGTGTGTAAGGAAACAGCAAAGTCATTCAGAAAGTCATTATTTGGTTTAGGGGGCAGGTAAACAGTTGCAATAATAGTAGGAATAGGTCCATTTAATTGACATACAAGAGATTCAAAAGAACTGAAGGTAGAAACAGATAACAGCAAGACTTTCCATTTCTCATGATACATTAACGCGAGACCTCCACCACGGCCAGAGCCACAGGGTTGAGAGGTGTAAACAAACCCCGGGGGAGTGGAATCACTAAGTTGGGAAAAGTCATGGGGTTGTTGCCATGTCTCAGTTAGACAGAAAAAGTCAAACTTACGATCAGTGAGGAGGTCGTGGATGAGAGGCCCCTTGCTCATGAGTGAGTGGATGTTCAGCAGACCGAAGTTAACAATGGCGTTATAGCATTTAGCAACGGTGTTAGCTGGCTAACGCACTGTAGTCAGCAACTCTGCCTAAATTACGTTGAGGACGTCAAGAACTGGACCAGATGGAGTTTATTTATTTTCGAACTGTCAGCTTGGATACTCCGGTGGGACCCGCGGTGGATGCATCTCCGACGAGGGAGGAATACGATGTCTGGGTGGAGATAAGTCGGTCAAGTTAAAGAGTTACCAGAGAGCAGTGGCGAGCAGTCATGCCATTGTTCAGTCAGCCGGAAGATTGTTGTATCAGTCCTTTTACATAATTGATACAGCAATGTTATTAAATTATTAGTTTTGTGACTGTGCTATAAAGCAGTATTTGAACACTACATTGCATATCTTAAACATGCAATTGCCAAACACTTCTCATTCTGTGTTTATTTAGCACATTACCTTTCCTAAAGGGAGCTATGCTAACCATCTACTTGTTAACTGAGGCTGCTTAATCCAATTTTAGGGTCATGGAGGTCAAGGCCTACCCCACAGTATCAAGTAAAAGGCAAATACTAACTCTGAAAACAAGGGAAGTCTATGACAAGGCACATTGACTAAAGACTCCAATTAACTTAACCTGTATGTCCTTGACATGGGGGAAACAGACTGCCAAACGTCACATCGATAGTAATTTGGCTAGGATTGAAAGCCAGTCTCCTGATGATGCGCCAGCCACTCAGCAAAACATTACAAAAGTATTAAATAAATACAAGAAAAATGGGTACTCACAACCCCAAATCAGATGGGTTAGGCTAATGTAAGCCAACCTTTTACTGGATTAACTTAATGCAGTTTTAGGGTTCCAACAAGATAGAGCTTATCTGAACATTATGAAGCACAAAGCATGAACCAATATTGGATTGGTTCATAGCTCTTCAGAGGACAGTGTTAAGTTAATTTATGTGTCAAAACTGGATGTGTGCGACAGACTAGCACCCTATTCAGGAATGATATTTGCCTTGTTCTCAGTACTACTGTGTAAAGATTAAGCTTCATGTTAACCTCTAAGAGAGATAGCAACATGAAAATATGAATGTAAGCACAGGTGAATAGTGATGGTATTAAATGCATCACCGATATCTGTGTATCTAATAATCTTGTAATTCACATAAATTGTCTTTTTAGGAAATATTACTCTTTCATATGCTAGACACTGATTGGTTGAATGCACAGGGAGATTGTATTGGATGGGCCCCGAGTTATGATGTATTACTTATGTAATAATGAAGCAATAGAAAAAAAATGAATACAGTGCATACCTTGATAGATGTGTAACAATCCAGTCACATTTGATGTTGGAAATGGTCACCTTCTTGCAAAGCAGATCGATACTGTGCTCCATATTAGCAAAGGTATCCGCAAGAATTTTAAGGGTGATGGCAGCAATTTCCTGTTCAATATTTCACTGTAATTGTTCTACTGGCTGCCAACAGTCTCAACAGAAGAGCACCATGACTCACTTGTTCGTACATTTATCGAGGAATACTGTGATCTTTTTTTTTTTTTGGATTGCTTCATTATTAAGACTGTAATTTGTCATAACTTGGGGCCTTGTCCATTACAATCATCCTGTACTACAGCAAAATTATCCTGAAGTTTAGTGATTTGCTATACAAAAAAAAGGTTAATGGATTGGGTGGTAGTCTCTTTGCATACTGGTCCCCTCTCATTTGTCAAGTTTTTTGTTTTCTTATGTTCTTATGACCTGCTTAACGCTGAGGCTTCTGAAATGTGTCCCTCCATAACCTTAAACATCAAACCTCTGCACACTCTGCCAGCATCTGGAGAAGATAAAAACAGGAGCACAAAGAGATTCGCTACTAACTACTGCTTTCATCTTTGTAGACTTTTATCTTGCGTCTTCCTCCAGAGCCAGATTGTGGCTTTGTATTTTGAAAGATTATCAATAAATGCTAAGTATAAACTTATTATTTGTGTTGTTGTGTTCATTTTATCGAAATTGTGGCTTCGAGGAGACTTTCTAAGAGGAAGAGCCTATTGCTACCTTCTGGATACACTGGCCATTTGTCATTGCACTATGATATGAATTTCGGACAATTCAGCAAAGAATGTTTTTTTTTCTTATGGTTTTCATCTTTCTTCACTTGTGTGTGACATCATCACATGCTACCACTGTGGTTCAGGTTGCTGTGACATCATGCACTACTTAATGGAATAGGGGTGTTTCCATTTAGTCAAGGATGTCATCTTCTAAAAAGTAAGCCACTTGCTAAGCAAGCATCTTCCAGTTAATCCAAACTGCTGCTGCAAGAATTATTACAAGAACAAGAAAATACGAATTCACAACTCTAGTTCTTAAATCCATACACTGGCTCCCAGTTAAGTTTAGGGCAGATTTCAAAATCTTCCTTTTATTATATAAAGCCTTAAATGGCCAAGGTCCAGCTAACTTATCTGAGCTTATCATGACTTCCAAACCAGAGCGCATATTGAAAAGTCAAGATGCCAGTCTGCTTATGATTCCATGGATTAATAAAATAACAGTGGGAAGTTGTGCTTTTAGTTACAGGGCCCCTAAACTCTGGAAAGGTCTGCCTGCTACTATAAGGTCTAAGCTTTCAAATCCTGGCTGAAGATTTAGTACATTAGTTTAGCATATAACCGATTAAAATTGCTGATTAACTGTACATTCTGTATCTCTGTTGTTAGTCATTGGCACTTAAACATAAGTAACATGATAGTTATAATTGTAACTAACCCTCATCTATTCTGCTTCTCTTCTCGGTACTCAAATGTTGCACTTGGTGCCACTGCCCACCGGACAAGTTGTTTTGCCTGCCTAAGGTAAAGTCATCGCTGATGGAAGATCACAGGAATTGTTGGGTAGAGGGGTTCTTTCATCAAATTGGCTGGTCCAGTGCTGACTCAGTTGTGGAATAGCCAGTAGGGGAAGGCAATTTGATGGGGGAGGTCTCCAGGACTCTGAACAAATCCGAATCCTATTACGTGATCTACTGTTGAATTCTGCTCTGTACTTGCAATATTTCTATTGCACTGTTATAATGAGGTTTACTTGTGTTCTGTTCTATATATTGTATTGTATTCACCCCCTTTTTTGACACCTACTGCACACCCAACCTACTTGGAAAGGGGTCTCTCTTTAAACTGCCTTTCCCAACGGTTCTTCCATTCCCAATCCCCCACCAAAAGTTTTTTTTTTTGGGAGTTTTTTCTTTTCTTCTTAGAGAGTCAAGGCTGGGGTCTGCTAAAGCCCATTGAGGCACTCCTTGTGTGATTTTAGGCTATACAAAAATTTGTATTGTATTGCAAAATTGTTGCACTTGAAGTAATGTTACTGACCCAGCACACCACACTGGCGATCACAGAGTAGTAGGATAGAAAAAGCAAATCACCACCTATATTAAAGGAGCACAGCCTCTAAGAAAATAAGCAATCAGCTCCATCATTTCTTATACAGTAGTTCCTCTGCATTAATAGAAGTTGTCCAATATGTGATTTAGATACTTCTTAAAAGGTTTGCACTTTAATTTAATATCTTAGGACTTTGTTCCAGATATCCAAAACCCCCTTGTGTGAAGAAGTGCTTCCTAGCATCAGTGTTCAGTATACTTCCTCTTAATTTTCACTGATATCCTTGAGCACATCAAACAATTTTGCAATGCCTTGTGATCCTCTAAAGCACTTGTCTTTGGTCAGAGGGTAATATAGGTTATCTATTTTGTTTCTATTTATAAATCCTGGTACATCCTACATAAAATTTCAGACTGATTTGATGTTTAAAATGTGTCATTATATAATTTTCATATATTACCCCCTTTTTACTTGACACATTAGTCATCATCATTACAGTTTGACACTGGAAGAATTTCAGACCTTGTGCTTAACAGGTTTATAAGGACTAGATTGGCAACATATGGCAGAGTACATGACTCCACGTGACTACTGTTCATCACCATGGCAAGCATTAGACATACCTACAATCCTCTCAGATTTGAACTCGCTTTGCTTGCTGGTATATATTTTGATGGGTTAAGCTGATTAAATCCACTTGCACACACCTCTTTCTAATTACACAGCTCCTGAGCCTTTTATGTTTGCTATGGACACAAATGAGAGGCTCTATTTAAGAGGGAGGGCCTCTCCTTGTTGTTACTGCATATAAATCAGGGAGAAACTCTTTAAATAAATAAACAAATAGGTTCTTAAACAAAGACATATCTTAAATTATTAACTGAGTTCTGAGTCTTTTTCAGGAAAGGAAGACAGAAGTTTCAAGGTTAAAGTAAATGTGCTTACTAATCATGGTTCCAGATAGTGGTGATGTGTTGTATGCTGATTAGCACATGCAAGTAAGAATTAAACTGTACTCTGTACATGTGTCAGTAAAGACCTGACAAACCTAAACATCATCTTTAACTAGTGTAACCTCTGTAGCCTAAAATACTAAGGAGATGGACATTAAGCAATAGCCTGACTGATCAGTTTTTACCAGTGTGTTACCCAGACAGAAAATGCTGTGAAATGAAACATGAACACATTTGCATCAAGACTTTGATTTGTAAAAATACAAGTTAATTTGTGAATGCACTCCAATAAGCACCTGCAGATTACTGGCATTCACTTGAAACAGGCTGAGCTAAAGTGACTTGGAAGTTAACAGCCAATATGAAGAGATCCTGCTGCCATGCACAGGTGTGAAGGTGGTAACTGGCGCAAAAGAATCATTCATTCATTCATGCTAGTAGATGTGCCTGTCATCTTCTAAGGCAGATGAGCAGGAAGAAGCGATTTCTGTGTCAGTTAGCTATGTAAAGCAAAAGCAGTGAATTTGGGAGATTTTACAGAAACTGCCAGCTGGCCCTTGATGAACACATCCCAGCAGGGAGAGCCCCGATAAAGCAGTCTCAACTAAATCCTTTGAGAAAATGCTTGGCAAGCACAGAGTTTGCTGTGGAGATGATTCTTCATTCTTTAGGAAAACAGGACACTTCTCTCAGAAACACAAGCTCTGTGTTTAGTTAAAGGCTTGAAGGGCAAAACTTCTAGCACGTACTGCACCTTTTCTGCTGGGTCAGACCAAACAGTCACCTGTGCTGTGGAGATCCTGTAAAACACTCACATTGCCTCATGTCTAGAGGTAAAATGTCTGTGTGCAGAATACATCACTCCCAATAGCCTCTTTGAACTTTTAAGCCTAGTAAAACCTAGCTCCTGTTATGTCTGACTGAAACAGGACCTATGTGAGCTGAACTAAAGCTAAATTGCGACAAACTTTTCCCCTCTTGCACACTGAAAATCAATAAAAAAAAGCTCTGCATATCACAATAAAAAGAATAACCCCCTCAGTTTCAACACCTGCTTAGCATACATCCCCCTAAGGGACCGTAGCCTGTTCCAGGAACAGCAAGTGCAACTAAGCCACCAATCAAGCTTCGTTTCATATACCTCTACTGAAAAGGACCACAACATGCTTTAATCACTCATAAGTTGAAAGGAAATACAGGGATGATCTTATTTTGTGAACTAAGTTCTCAACTATGGGTATAAAAACTAAAAACTAGGGGAAAAAAACAATAAGTCACCTCAAAACAATAACATAGTTTCTTTGCTGGCCAAAATGTATACTGAGACAGTGAATCAGTCAAAACATCTTTATCTGTGAAACACCAGTTGGGTCTAGTAAGTAAGGTCAAGGCAAAGGAGTGACAAGACCAAATGTTGAAACCCCTGCCACTGCCTCATCCTTCTGGAGTAAGCAACCTAATCTGAGCTCCACACTGAAACAAAATGTGTTGCAATGTAAAGACCCTCGTGGTGGTCTTTAAAAAACATGGTGTTCTTAGGTCATTGAAAATCAATTAAACTTTTATTGAATACAGTAGCTTATAGTAGAAAATTACTCTTAAAGAAACTGATTAGTAACAGCACTACACAACAAAAAGGCACAAGGTCAAATGGTCACAGCTGGGGAATCAAAAAATCATAAGGAAATATTATTAATAATACCACCACCACCACCACCACCGTTAACAATCTTTTACTACCACTAATAATAATAATCATATACAGGACTGGTTCTTGTTTGTAATGCCACTAGGAAAGGGACTGAAAAAGTGACAATAAAACTGACTGTTAATAACTGAAATAGTGATAATAAAAACATAAATATTTAAATAATTCAAATAAACTCACCTCTCTGCCCAGCCACTTATTGTATAGAGGTTGTACTATCTGCTGATGTCCTCATGGGTAATTTCCACTACCTTAGTTTTCCTGCCATATCCCAAAAGCAGCACAATGTTAACTGTAAAATTACTGTGCTCTGAGTGAGCTGATGTGAGAGTATACCCTGCAATAAAGTGGCACAATGTCAGGCATCAGCTTGCTTTACACCAGTGCTGCCGGGCTGTGAACTGAACTGGTTTACATGCGTTTGTGGATGGATATGTAGTAGACAGGGCTGTATGTACTTTATATACATAGACATTACACATGCTTTCTTGCTATGGTCTATAGTGGATAGCACGGCTGCCTCAAAGCTCCAGGAGACAGAGTTGAAATCCCTGCACGGGCATTGTCTGTGAGAATTCTGCCTGTTCTCCCCATGTCTGTGTAAGGCTTTTTTCTGGTAATCCAGCACCCCTCACACATCCCACAGATGTACAAGTTAGGTTGAAGGGTGACTCTAAATTTGCAGATTTGTATGTCCTGTGTGATGGACAGTTGCTCCACTAAGAGCTGGTGCCTACCCCTGTACCTCATACTGGCAGGAGAGGCTCACAAATACTCACTTGCTTTAATGGTGAAAAGTTCAATTCCCTACTTAGCATGGATAGATGGCAACAATCTACAGAAAGCAGTTGTAAATTATCCTGAAGTGAGCTGGTAAAATGAAGTTAACGGATACTAGTTTCAGCTAGTCTTTTGCTGGCATCACCTTTGGAAATATAACTTTAACCAGCTTTCAAAACAGCCATGAGGCTAAAATCTGAGGTCAGAAGCCACAAAAAGACAACATGCATGTTGCACCCTAGCCACTGGCACATCTTCATGCCTTGTGTTTAGTTTAAAGTTGGAAAGAAACTTTAATGTTGGCATTAAAATGGGCCTGCTAAGGGGGAAAAGAAATGACTAATATCTAAGGCACAGACAAGCATCCAGCTGGTTGTTAAGAATGGCTGCCAGCCTCATTAAAAACAACATTTCTTGGCAAGTTAATGCTCACATTTGTTGAAGTCGATCACAACATGTCTCTGTCTTTACAGAGTCTGTGAAAGAAACTCATGTGACTCCTTTTCACGTGACAGGACACAAAAAACGTGCCCACCAGAAGAACCAAGTACCACCACAGCCAGAAATGCCATCTGCTGGCCAGCTGAAATATCACACAACACCTCCAATGAACAGTTCGGGGTGCCATACTTTTTTTTTCTTTTTAATAAAATTTTACTACAAATACAGTATAACTTATTACCGACACTAGCAGACCACAGTAAAGATGTGGACACTGTTCTAAATTCCTTCCTTGACAATTATTTGAACAGGATTTAATCAGCAGAATGCAATGTTTTTCAGCCTCAGTATTTCATTACTTCATTATTTAACTGGTACACAGGATATATTTATACAAACCATCCACAATAGAGAATAAAAAAAGAAGACAAGAAAATAAAGCATTATGGCCTCACTGCTGCGGTGGGCTGGCGCCATGCCCGGGAATTTGTTCCTGCCTTGCACCCTGTGTTGTTTGGGATTGGCTCCAGCAGACCCCCCGTGACCCTGTAGTTAGGATATAGCGGGTTGGATAATGGATGGATGGATGGCCTCACTGTTCAATTCAAATCCTGGCCCAATCACTTTCTATGTAGACTCTTCATATTCTGTCTGGACAGTTTTTCTTTGAGTATTGTGTTTTCATTCACACCCCAAAGATTTGGTATGAAGTTGGTTGATGATTTTCAGCAGGACCAGTGAGGGTGTATATGAGTGTAAGCATGTGCCCAACGGTGGACTGACGCCCCCTGTAGGATTTTCTTCTTTAACCTCATTTATTAACTTGCTTGTGTTAATTAAAACAATAAAAATCATACACAATACATGCATATCTGAATGTGCTACTCAGTAATCACTGCTGGCATTTGGGAGTGTAGCGATGCCTGACACACTCTGCTCTTCAGGATACACAGAGGCCAATAAAAATCACACCAAACTTTCTTTGTTTGCCAGACAGATGTCATTTCGGACACCTTTTAAACTTCAAGTCTAGGGCATCAATGTTCCCATGATAAAACCTAAAGCTTATTACAAAAGATCCGTGCCACCTTAACCATCCTGGATGGGTGTTCAAAAAACGGCTCTCCACTGCCTTTTCCACCCTGGCTTCAAAAATATCAACACTGATTATTATGGCACTTGCTATATGCTAAATACAATAATTTTGTAAATGCATTTCACAGCAGGAATTCTCGGCTAATGCTCTATCTCCATTATGAAGTTCAAAATTAAGTGTTTGGAGGCCTTCATTATAAAGCAGGCAGAGTCAAACTTAGTCCTGTCGAGCCACAGATTTTCATAGCACATTGGTGCCTTTTCATTTTAAATCTTTAAACCAATACTGCCCGGCAGATTTTGCTTTTCAATAATATATTAGGAAAGACTGGTGCAGATTATGAGACTGCAGGACCCTATTAAGGCAGTTCGATTTTGAGTCAATAATAACAAAAATCAACAACAAAGTAAGGCTTCATTTATAGGGCACAAATAAAAAAGAGGCATTAAATAACATTCATTCTATGCTGAAGTGAGTGGCTTTACAGCATTTTGACATCCTTTCTGGGTTATCTTCTGTGTGAAATCTGCATGTTCTCTCTGTCCATAACAGTTTCCTCCAGAAACTCCAATTTCACTCTAAAGGCCAAAGTTGTGCTGTTATGTAGGCTGGTTTTTCCGAGTTACACCAGCATCGGTGGATGCCCAAGTGTCTGTCCTCTGTGTTGTATTTGCATTCCTCCCAGGTGAATTCCAAATTTCCCACCACCCCTGTTGCTGAGAAGTGACCTGGCACTCAACAAGAAAGTACTAATATGTGTTCCATGACTGATATTGTATTGTAAATGCAGAAACGGGAAAAACAGCAGTTACATTATGTTAGTGCTTTGCTCATAGGCACAAACAAGCTGCTGACAGACAGACGAAAGGAAACCATTACGGCCCTTTTATTAATTCAAGTCTTCTACATTTCATTTGATTAGAGCTTAATTTGGTTTAATAATCTCATTAACTGAACTCCTTTCAAGTTTCATTGTTGTCTTGAATACACCACATCACTAAAATGGTCCACTTTTTCAGTACCTTCATCTCATCAAACGCAAAATTCAATATGTTTAAAAATTTTGTATAACTAAAAGTGTCTAACTTAATTTGATTTATTAATATTTAATTTTATTATTTTTTTAACTAAGTTATTTCTAATTTTGCAGCAGAATTTCTTGAACTAGGCTTTCCTCTTATCACAATCCTGCCCTCTGCTGGATTTTCAAATATTTTTTGTCAGCATTGCAGTATACTGGCCAAGTAGAGCTGCTGTCTATAATCTGTTAAAGAAACTGCACGTTTGGTGTCACAGTTGTGTCTTAAGAAAACCACATCTAATCACTCCAGGAAACATATTATAACACAAGACAGATAAGCCAGATTAAACACAGGCCAATTCTAAAAGGAAGGCTAGCATTCCAACTATAAACATTTCAAGCACTACAATTAAACATTTTTTACATAGCAATTGGAAGGGGACATATTCACTGAAAATTCCCTGCACTTCTCATATCAGATTGTAGATCAGCTCACTTCTTGCCTCATTATCAATTATTTCAGCCTCATGGTATATAGCATCTTGGCGGCACTATGGTGTAGTGTTACTGCTACTGCCTTGCAGTAAGAAGTCCAGAGTTTGCATCCTGGGTGTTCTCTGTATAGAGTAAGCATGTACTTCCTGTGTCACTTGGGTTTCCTCTGGATGTTCCAGGGGGCTCCCACAGGCCAAAGACATGCAAGTTAGGTGAACTGGCATTGCTAAATTGGCCCTGCTATGTGTGTGTGTTTGTGTGTGTGTGTGTGTATGGCCAGTTTCCCCATGACCCTGCTCAGGTCATCTTGGGTTTGAAAAATGGATGGATGTGTGTATATGTATATGTGTGTGTGTGTGTGTGTGTATGTTCTCCCTGTGACAAACTGGCACCCAGTGTTTCAGCCATGTACTCAATTTTGCTGGGATAGGGTCCAGCTGCCCTGCAGCTCTGCCCTGGATACATGGCTTAGGAAAAAGAATGGAGGAATGGTATATGGCACCTTTCCACTATAGAAAAACAATTTTTCATTTAAATTTCTTTTATGATCCTAATAATTAGAATATATATTTTTTACCTGATATTGTTTGGCCTTATATTTCGAACAGTCTTAGTAACTTCATCATAATTTTCAATATTTTTCACATTTGACCTACAAATATAACCAAAAGCAAATTTGGCCTGGCTACAGCTTTGCTCCAAGGCATCCAGTCTCTATGATGGATGAGGATTAGAGTATTTCCATGAAAAGAAACAAAAGAAAATAGGATATCTTACAGCTGAGATATTTTACAGAATTCAATGATGACTAAACACTGCATTTATCTGCTTAAGCATACATCGTTATGTCCATTAATTATCAAGCGCAATTAATCCAGTTCAGGGTCTTGGGGGCTGGAACATGTCCTGGCAGAATCATGCACAAGCCTGGAACCTGGTGCTCTGTTAGTCCAGGACAGAAAACCAGTCTAATGCTGAGTAGCTTCACCAATCAGTCGAATGGGAGCAAATTAGAGTCACCAACTAGCCTAATATGTGGGTGTCTAGGAATTAATTAGCATTCAGTGTTCTGGAGCAGTGAGACAGCTCATATACTGTCCCATCATACTGCTGCATTGATAAATGGCTTAACAAAATAGTTTTGATTAAATATTCTAATAGCCATCTATAAACCTCTCTCTCCATCACTCTTCCAAATTGCTAGACTACATTAACTTTATTTCAGTTGAGCCTTTACCTTACCTCATCATTTGACACCATCTAGAACTACTTGCACGATGAAGAAATCCCTCTAAATATTCTGACAGCTTCTGGGACCCTCAGGCATCCCTACACTCCTGAGTTCCCTTGTGTGATTACCAAATAAGATACCCTTGGTGGATCAAAGGAGACCTGTCTGCACAGCAAAACCACAGTCTTATCATTTTTATGTATGAACCCTTTTGCTACTACCCCTTTAACTCTGGAGGAGGGGGATCTAGTGAAGGACCTTCTAAAAAGAATTACCTCTCAGCGGCTTCAGTTGACTAGTGCTGGATTCTGGGTGAGGCGATTAGTCAAATCCTGTTTCATGCGGCATCTGTGTGTCTGCTCAAACTTCCACTCTTCCTGTGTGTGTGTGTGTGTATGCAGCTACATTATGCTACTTGTGAGAAAGCACGGTCTTGACAAGGCATGGTCGTTTTGGTGGAGGGAAGGTGGAGAAGAACACAAAAAAAAAGGAAACTTGTTAGAGCCATTGGGAGGACCCACAATGATAAAAATATGGGTTAGCATCTGTTAAAGGGCATAATAGACAACCATTAGATCCCCAAATACAAAGAAGTGATAAATTCAATGTATTAAAGGAATTGATTTAAGTTTTAAGAGAGCATCAGAAATGATTATTCTGGAAACACTTGATTATGAGGAAAGTTGTTTATACCAAAAAGGAAGTTAGAAATGTTTCCCTAAACCACAGGGTGGCAAATACAAGGAATCCTGTATTTTCCATTAAATAGCTGAGGAAGGAGAGGAAGAGGGAGCCTGCCCTATTAACAAATTGCAGTGTTCAGAAATCAAGGCAAACTTAAAGCTGTCGGAGGACTTTATGGAAGCCATTCCTGGCCCTTGAATTGGTTCCAGAAACTGACTGAGAAATGGCCTCAGTAGAAAGCATCTACCAATGAGCGTGAAATTTGCAGGTGTGACGGTGCCAAGGCCTCAATCTGGCAGGCTGTAACCAGTGATTTAAGAAGAAGAATAGCATGAGAGTTCAAATGGAGGCAAATAAACAGACCATTTGGGTGCTTGAGCACTGTGATCTTGAATGGTCGAGGAGTCTTCCAACCTTGTAGACAGGGTCCAAAATCCTTTAGAAAGGTTTAATGAAAACACGAGCTTTCTTATTCTTAATATTTTTTGTCTTCTCCTACGTATGCCTCACTATACACTGATTGGTTTTATTTTTGGTATGTTTTATATATATTAATGTAACACAAAAATCACCAAAAAAGGGACAACAAAAACAGAAGGCTTTACACCAGTGAATGTCACTGATGCCTGTCAGCTGATTCCAGTTTGGATGGCAACATCTACTACTCCAGTATGAACCAGCATGAACCACCCAACAACAGACTAACACTGATCATTAAGACTCATTTCCAAACCTTTCAGACAGACTCTACTGCAGCTTCAGAAGCATTTACGGTACCACAAGTTTTTTGCTATTGATAATACAGGATTTATATACCTGTCTGCTTGCAAGTTCTTTCAAATTAAAACACTAAAGCGACCTAAGCGAAGCTCTGCATTGATCCCTTTATGTCTAGAAGAAACTGAAGCAGAATGTTTGATTGAACTTGTATTCATTATTTATTTCAAGCTTTAGCTCATATCATTCCCTCTATAATGCCCCTCCCATCATGTCCATCTTCACACCAGCTGATCATAGTAAACACAATAACATATTAATATAAAGAAAAAATATATCTATGTAATTATTATTATTATCCATCCATCCATCCATTATCCAACCCGCTAAATCCTAACTACAGGGTCACTGGGGTCTGCTGGAGACAATCTCAGCTAACACAGAGTTCCAACACAGGGCGCAAGGCAGGAAACAAACCCCGGGCAGGGCACCAGCCCACCGCAGTATTAATATTATAGTGTCTGCAAAGTTCTGCAAAGTCTATTAGGTGTACCAAGAAAAGACGTTTTCACTTGAAAAAGAGAGGCAGTAATATTATATACTTGATAATAAGTAGTCTATAAATACATTCTAGCCAGAATTAAGCAAGTTCATTTAATGTTGAGAAATGCTTTTCACAGACCATGCCATCTACGAACAGTCCTTCCATCAGCAGTTGCATAAACAGATGCATACTACACTAAACATCAGCACACTGGGAGACTAAAGATTTAGCCAGGATCATGTGGGCATGAACTTGGCCATACAGTCTAACCTCTGAATACCGTAATTCATATTACTGAAATTAGCTTCTCTAAACATCTCTATTGTTTAAAATCTTATAGCTGCCATCACTGAAGGTGCTTTTACACTAATACTTTAACCCTGGTCGTAGGCTGCTCTTTAGACTGAGTAATAAACACATGCCAGTCTCCAAAGACACACAAGCTAAGGTAATGCTGTTTCCTTCAAATAACAGAGGCAGGATCAAATCCTCAAACATCACAAACATTAGCTGATACAGCAGAATGGACAGGGAGAAGACAGCGAGCTAGTTGGCCTAAGTCAAATAGGCTTTGAGTTTCTTTACCCTAACAGGTTTTGCTTCCCTCACCACCATCATCTGGTTTTAAAATAATGGCACAATTATTACTTACTATAGACTATTACTGTAATGTCATGTAAAAGACCTGATTAAAAAATAATATAATATATATGCAGAATGTGAATGTGAGTGTGAATAATTATGCACATGCACTGCATATCATGTTTATGCTATTAGTGAGAAAGTTATTTTCTGTGTGACTTTACCTATTGTGTTTGTAAATGTGTGCAGTGCTCTGAGCTTGTTAATGGGAAGTGAAGAATACAAAAATAAACTGAGGTAAATTAAATTCATGTTATTTGTCAGAACCTTCTATTTCCCACATGTGATGTGGTCATTTTCAACTTTCTGTTCAAGTTATTTTTGGTTAGAATTAACAACAACATGAATATCAGCACATGCGCATCTTTTTTTTTTAGCTTCATGAGGCTTACAAAACATATTTGCAAAGATGCACTCGCTTAAGAATGAGTAGAAAAGAAAATGCAAATACGATCCCACAATTCAGGTCATCAAATTATCTTTCACTTTCCAATTTTTATGGTCATTTATATGTATTAAAAACTTGTAACACACTAAATTCCAAGTCAGCATAAATGCTAGGGTATGAGTGTGATGGATTTATTAAATAAAAAGACCTAAGGTTTTAATATAAATGCTGCTTGGTTCATTGATAACCAGCCTGCATGATGCATTTTGTGGTATATAGCAGAAGAACACCATCTACCCCAGCGTACACTCTGGTTAACCACTTCGAAATCCAAGTAGCCATTTTCACACTAAATGGAGTGACAGCATAAGCTGGAAAAGGGGTACAAATCTAGACAGGAGTACTATCATGTCCTTGAAGTGAATATCAATTCAACATTAATAAAAAAACAATGTCAGTCTGAACTATCCATCCATCTGTTCATAGTCAAATACAGAAAAAATGGGAAGCCCTATCCTATCAGGACTGGTAGCTAACGCTGGACACACTCACACATTTATAGATGAAAATCAAGGTAAGCTATACACTTTTGGGATGTAGCAGCAAAGATGAATATCCACATATAATGAAAAATGTTTAAATTCTACGCAGGATGTGACTAAGCTGGAATTTGCACACAAGTGTCTGGAGGTCTGGGAAAGCAGTGTAAGTTATTGTGACTTCCCATTTTGTATGTATGCTCCTGAATACCCCAGAATATAACATTGCTGGATTACTTTAAAACAAATCAAACATCAATTTCTGTTTTTTCAAAGAACAGACATTACTTAGTCAGGATAGAATGTCCTATACAAGCAAGGGAACACATGTCTTGTCGAAAAACCTCACAGGCAAACCTGTTGGGCAAACTGTGCAAGACTGTGGTGTGGGGTGAAGTTGTAAGAAAAAAAAAGGACGAGCTTAAGATGTCACCAGTGAGGTCACATTGGACAAGTCACTTGGTGAAATGTGGCCACACAATGAGCAATAGTTTAGATGGGTATAATATGAAAACTGAAATAGAGAGTGAGATAAAGCCTCCGGATGGCATCAATCAAGGGTGTTTGTAGGAGTATAAAATTAGAGGGACAGGCATGAAAACAAACAACTTCAGCTTTCCACTTTTGAGGGGTAATGGAGCTAAAGCAGATGTGTTGGCTGCCAGAGTATGTGTGAATATCTAATACATCTTCAGCAGTCAGATTTGACCTAGAACAAACAGCAGAAAAAATGTACAATTCTTTAACCTATTGTGAATGTTGAGGTAACACACAGCCATTTTCTTTCTTGGCAGGCTTGGATTTTCCAGATGGTTGATATATTTTTTCACATTCCCATAAGTCAAAGAAAGGAACTCACCCCAAAGCCGGAGGAGCACATCCCAATGGATCAGCACTTCCTTCTACATTTAAGAACAGCAGTGTAATGAAAATGAAAGAGAAAAAACAGGCTGTAAAAATAAAAAAATTACTTCTTAACTGGTATTGTCATTTTGGATTGTTTATTGATTTTCTTCTGATTTTGCTAAAAGATGTTACTTAGCTTTAGCAAGAGAACATCAGGTGAGCAAACTGAGTATGTTGGCATTATGTTGTTTTATCTTTTAGTAATGACCATCAAGGATTAAACCTGATGGTTATGATCAAAGTCAGTAAAATAATTACTGTGCTTCTTTTTCTATAATCAATACAGTGATAATCATTAGGATTAAAAAGAAAAAAGTTAAGGGGCATATATATGGTGGATCCCTGTGGACTCTGTTATGTCTGTCTATCCATCAATTTTCAGACCCAATTATACTCCTCCAAATCCAAATCCCTAAAGCATCAGATGCAAATCAGGACCCTGAAAAGGGCACATTTGGTCACAAGGACCACTTGTGCACCCCAAACCAAATTAGCTCTGCCAATCACCCTAACATTCAGTTCGCTGGGACAAAAACTACATAGACCTCGAGAGAATATGCAAACACCATTCAGACAGGCAACAGGGTGAGAAAAGAAGACCTGATTCCTGGAAATGTAAGGCAGTAGTGCTAACTACGGGAATAGCATGCTGTCCATCCCGTGGAACACAGTAAGAAATTGCATAGTTTAAAACTTATTTTAAGTGGCACCTTTCTTTAATGAACACCATCCCAAGATGTGTTACACATACAAAAGTACATTACAGTTGCTTCCAAGCTGTACAGTTAGGTGATTTACTCAAGGAAACACAAAGAGTCAGGTGAGCAGTGGACTGGTAACTTTGAATTTTAGGTCCGGCACCTTAGCCGTTATAGTTAAACTGCCAGTTTGTCATCAGCAGTGAGAACAGAGTAGCAGACTCCCAAATGGTGTATCAAATGTGTTTATTCTCTAATCTCTGTTGTGGCAATGTGAACTCATGTCACCTGCCAGCACTGGAATCCATCCTTGTCCTATCATTTAGTGACTGATATTGGGCAGGACTTTACCTGATAAAGAGAGATTAAACCTGCTAATGGCAACATTTCGAAGAGGATTTTTGAAAGCAAACAAGATTGTCAAGTTGATTAATGCTCAGTAGGTTGATCAGGTAAAAAGATCAAAGAAACATACAAGCATGTTGAGTAAAACTAGGCAAGAGGCAGAAATAGGAAAAATAAATACTTGTGCCAAAAATTGAAACTTACATTACAGATGAGTCAAAGTGAGCAAAAGCTGAGATAAGAGACACGACTGAAGAGCATTTTGAAGCAAAAAGTTGTGATTGTGTCTGAATAAGGAAGGCAGATTGATTTAAATGAGCTTCAGAAGACTTGCCACTTAAGACAGAACCTTTGCCAAAGACGAAGAGCACTGCAGAGGTGAGGCCAAAGCCAAACCACACAGGGGAGGCGGAACATGACAGCTTTCATGATGATGACTAAAATGCAAAGGAAAATAGATATGGGGGGGGGTTAATCATTTTAAATGAGATTGAAAATATTATGTTAGTAATAAAAAGAGTTTGGAATGGAGTGAAATAAATTCAGACCATATCTCTTAAATGGCAAATTTATTCAAGCATCAATTTTCTAGATCGACATGGTCACAGGGAACCTTTCCTGGCAACACTGAGTGTACAAATTTCAGCCTAACAGTATATCTTTAGACCGTGTGAGGAAACTGAAATTATCAGAGAATGATCACATAGATGGGCCAACAAAATGAAGATGGTATGTTAGAAGAAAACCAACGGGTTTCAACCTCTGCAAGGAGGCATCATGGTATGGACTGGTACAAACAATAACTCTGTTCATATTCTGAAATACTCAGTCATAATTGTGATTATGCCATGGGGCAAACGTCAATATCATAAATGTATCAGTAAATTGTCTCAATTTCAGATAATGGTCTCTTTTATATGCTGGTACCCTGGTCAGAGTGCTGTCTTGGCTACCCCCACTGGAGAGCTGGGTGTGATGCACATGTTCAGATTGCATAATAAATGTTGTTTTACCTGCATCCTTTTATCAGTGGTATTCTGCGAACAGCTTTGCCTGCTTAGCGTGCCCCACCCTGTGTAAAGTGTAGCCATACGTTTAGGATTCTTATGTTAATCCACCTTCAGGAATGAGCTCTGAACTGTCAACAAAAACCAGTTCTTCATACTACTTGTTTTCCTTTTTTTTTTCTAACCCATAACCTGTTATATGACAGAAAGCGAATAGCCCGTTGAGACTTAGTTAATCATCTTATTCACATTTCTAATAAAACAAACTCCAGATGCTAGGGGGAGAGAAAAAGCTGTGCAGCTATAAAAACAAGAATGCAGAAGTGGCCAGAGAGAGTGAAAGTGCAATAAAAAATACCATAGCGAACATGGTTTGTGATGAAAATGAACTGTTACCAGGGCTGTGAGTTGCCCATCTGAAGCTAACATTCGGCTTAACAAATTGATCTCCCCATTTTCTTTGCACATACCTCCATAGATAATCTATGCGACATTACCACCATTACAAAAGTCAAGTACAAGTGCAAGTTGTACCATCATATCTGCAATGGGTTCCCTGTCAAGGAAGCCATGACAATGTTTTACACCTCCACTCAGAGCTGTCGACAGTCAGTCATTTAAACGCTACTACCACTATCATGACTGGCAGTTTCCATCACTCACATGATCACTTGAAGATGCCAGTTATTCATTTAGACAGCAGTTTGGCATGACAGTGCTCTATCATTCCTCTGTTTTCTCTGAGCACTGTCAGTGCTCATTACCAGACAGTTGTCCACATGCCACTATCATGACTGTTGGCTGCCTTCACAATCTTCTGAATGTGCCTCTACAGTGATTGACCTCCTGCAGGAGTTAGTGGGCAGCCTTACTTGTAAACTGGCACATTCCCTTCTGCAGATTCCAATGAATCTGAAATGTGACTAACAGGGGTAGGGTTTACAAAATTTAAACGGATGAAACCACAAAGTGCTTAGTTCCACACCCTTAGGAAACTACAGTCAACTTCTCTTACACTTGAAGTGAATGTTCAAGTAAAATTTGCTTCTGCTCTACATTTGTCACTATAAAGAGTATAGACAATCAAAAGCATAACATGAGTTGGGGTCTGGGAATGGGTGTCTGTCTATGCTTACTGTAATTAAGAAGACATAACTCAGAAAACCCTCTTTAATATCTACAGGGGGATGAATCTGTGCTCAGCCACAAATGACCAAAGCCAAAATGGATTAGAAGAGCCTGATTGAGTCTAAACCCCCTGGCAAGCCAAGATCAGAGCAGGAGAAAAAAATAATGAGCCAAGGGACTGAATTGCTTTACTTTGTGTAACTAACGGGGGGTCATTGAGGAGGCTTACATCACAAATCTTCTTTTAATGAACTGTCATTTATAATCATTGTAAAATTGCATGGCCCTCCGTCCCTTGGGGCAACAGAGTACAGTGCCTGTTCTGTTTTCCTCCTGTTTATGGACATGCTGGCTTTGTGGCTAAAAAAGAAAGTCAAAGCATCCCCATTTTAAGTGTAAAATTCTGAAAGATCTCATCAGACATCAGACTAATTCAGACCTCAAGCCTACAACGCTGCATCAAGTACCGAGTTAAACGAACATTTAACAGAATTCATGACATTCTGGTTTGCTTACTTATGATGAGTGCAAACACACAGTCACAGGCACACACAAGAGCACCGATTCAAACACAGTCTTCTCTGTGCACACTGACAATTGATGCCTACTAAATCTGAGTAGTGCTAATCGGCTTTTTCCGGTCACTCTATAGTAATCACACCCCAGAGGACTTAAAAAGGCCCAGCACAATAATGCTCATGCCTTCTTATTCTGGAATTTAATTATAGGGGCAGAACAAAAGAAAAGAATAGTTTAGCAATTGAGATGAAAAAAAATTACAAACTCCATAGAGGCTCAGAAATGTCCCATAGTAAATAATATAAACAACAACAATGGCTCCATCAATCTCTATTTTATACACAACCTTCCAGGTTAAGCATGTCAATAAACCAACATGTCAGAAAGAAACACTGATTTCAAATACCCAATGAATGTAATAAATATATATATATATATATAAAGCTTCAATATTCTAACAAAGTTATCCAGTTCAGCATCATGTGGTGAGAGGGTAATGTCTACCTTTGCAATACTGAGCACAAGGCAGGAACCAACCCCGGGTGGTGCGAGTCAAATTTTATGGTACACTGACAACACATTCTCACTCAAACTGGGCCGTTTTAGTGTCACCAATAAATCTGACATATTTTCTTTGTAATATGGGAGACAGACTTTGTAAACAGGATGACCTTGAGAAAAACACATGCAGATATGGAGATTACATACCTGTACAAACTCCACACCGATAGAATCTGTGCTGAGATCGGAACACAGGACTTTGGAAGTCTAAGACAGCAGTGCTAACCACAATGTCACCATGCAACTCAATATACAAAAAATCAATGGGAATAATTAATACATGAAGTTTTTACATGAATAAATACATTGTTAGGCATGTTAATCCATCACGAATAACAGACATTTATTTTCAAAATGTTTGCTGAAGAATTCTTTCCTCAAAAGTATGCCTTTCCGATTCTCATGTTTAGCAATAAATTTGGCTCTGCCTATGTTATCATCATTTATTCTGCAAGCTGTTTTCAGCTTTCAGTCTATTTGATGATGCTCATTTTCTAACGTACTTAAGTGACAGAGAATATGAAAGACACTATATTAAAAAAGAGGAAACATTTATGGAAACATCCATCACTTCATTATTTTAACCTGCTTGTCTGCACTTTAAGGTAGCAGAGAGTTGGGGCCAATCCATACAGTATAGGGTACACAATAGAAACAATCATAAATAAAACACCTGTCCACCAGAGAAAAGACTCATTTATAAACGTTAAATTTGCAGAGAGGCTTTATTTAATGCTTTTCTTTTGCTATCCTCGCCAAGTTAGACAGGTTCCAGTCTAGTGTTTGCATTGGAGAGCATCTCTGTCTGGCGGGCTAGAGAGACCAAGGCTGGAGGGGGATATGGTTTATTTTGAGAAGCCAGTGTTGACTTGCAACAGTAACCTGATGGCTCATTCACATTCTGGCAGCTGTAAGAAAAGTCTTTAAACAGGAACACTGCTGATGACAACTAAGCTCTACGACTGTAGGCGTTGTCATGATGGTGCATGCAAAAGTCAAAAGGAAGTGGTAGAAATATTATGAGGTACAGCAAACTTTAACTTCTTTCAGCACCACTGCAACTCAAGTTCTTAGATAAAGGACAGATTGTTGCCAACATAAAAATGGGAGATGAGGGTCCTGAAACCTCTGGCAAATGTTCAAACTACAACAAATTCAAACACTGTGACTTTTTGCCCCAAATGTAAAAACATGTAGGCTACCTGGCAGCCATAAATAATTATTTAATTGCCTACAATAATGAACTTCATATTATTTTGCATGCTTCCTGGAGATCACCACCCCAAATCATTTTATACGAGCCATGAGCCTATTTAAAAGCTTCACAACAGGACCTCAGCACTTGAAATTATTTACTTAAGATAAAGCAAGAATGCACATGCAGACTTGTGTTTTGCAGCCTAACCAAGCTCTTCATGCTCTTCAACCACTAGGATGTACATTTAAGGGTCCTTGTGACTTCCTTTTTTTGTTCATTGCTCACCTTTCTTCATTAAAGTGTGATTTTTACTGTGTCCGCAATGATACAAAAATACTTACTAAACCACGGTGAATAAATATAGAAATATAAGCGCAGTGCATAGCACTTAAATAAGGAAATACAAAAGTAACACTTGATACATGACATCTTTAACCGTGTTTTAATCTGTTCAGCATGAAATAAGCTCTTACCAGTTTTTCACATGAAGCACAAAGAACAACAGAAAGGAGCAGATGAAATTTTACTGGAATTGTGTTTTAAGGGCAAAATGCCATGAACATTTAAGAGTATGAGGACCAAATCCTGCCAGTTCCAGTTGTCTCAAACATGTATGTATTCAATGTAAGCATAGCAGGCTAGTTTGATTTTTTTTTGCCGTTTGTAATCCCCGTAGAAGATATTTAAAGAAATATAACAACTTAGGCTAAGTCATCCAAAGGGCCCTGAGATTTTAGAAGTGTCTGCTGCATCAAGTCATTAACATTTATTCCAAAAAGAGAAACACGAATCAAACTTCAAACTATTAATGGTGTGATGAACAGCACTGGAATGTAAGGAAAATACTGAAACTTTCTATTGCTTGCTATCATAGTTCACTCCAAAATGTCATTTAAGAGGTTCATCCTTGTCACAGGCAGAAGCAACTATGAATGGATGACTGCCTTTGATGCTGTGCACCTTATACAGGATACAGTGTTTTAATACTCAGCTGACTCTTGTTTTGTAAATCATGCTCTGGGGATTTCCACAAAGGGTGCTATTTTAAATAAAATCTTGAGAAATTTACCCTAAACACTGAAAGCTGTAAGATCAAAACATGTTTAACTTTCCAGCATTCCCAGCTGCATAAGATTACTTGACGTCTTGCTGAGCCGTCAGCTGGCATCACTTTGCTTCTGCAGCTCACGGGCAATAAGATGTAGAAGGCAGGCTGGCAGCAGAGAGAGCCAAACAAGTGGGAAGTTGATCCCAGATGAAACGGTATAATCCTGCTGGATAACTTGAAAATCAGAAAGCCAAACTCCCCTACCCACTCCTTGGCACAAAGGTCCCCTGAGCAGCCACAGCCTAAAACGAGGGTGCATGCCACAATTGAAAACCAAACTGATGTGGCTCTTTAACACTGAGGAAATGTTGAAGGAACAAAAAAAAAAAACATAACTCTTTGGCTTTAGCAAAGGTTTCTGGTACTCCCTCCAACGAACAAAGTGGGTCCTCCTCACCCTGAAGGGATTAATCATGAAATAACAAAGCACCAAGCTTTTGTGAAAAGGAAAGCTGCTTACTCTGCAATTATCATCACTTTGAGGTTTCATGATAAAATAAAGAGTCCTCAGAGAAAAAGTGAAGAATGTCACACCTTACTCAGAAAATTATACGTCTAATGTTTTTTATGTTGAAACCTTGTAAATTGTAACTTTAAACCACCATGGTGACTACAAAGGATAACAGTCAGAATTAACAAGTATACTCTACAGAGCCAATAAACAAAGTGTAATGTGTTGTGCTGCCTTTAATTATTTAATTAAAGTAATTTAATTATTTTAATTCATTCTTCTATAATCCAGGTATTCTTAATGAGCATGGTTCTACCTGGCACATTAAATAAAGACATAAGATATGAAAATATAATTCCTTCAGGGAAATCCAAGCACATATTTATAGAGTAATGATACAGTATAAAGCTTGTAGTACTAGTCTGGGGAGTCACAAATGTGAATAAATATTAACTCTGTGATTGATTTTTTCAAAGTTTATATTGCTTTACATTCTCTTCTTTCAGTTACTTTGTATATTTAATGCTAATCAGTCACATTTGTTCTCTTTGCTATCATTTTTAAGTTGCACTGTTACTGCTGCTTAACATTGCTTTCTGAAAACATGGTAGACTATGGATGAAGGATGACCTGCATGGATTTTAAACTTGTACTCAATGTCTACACATGGTTTTCTCCTCCCACCCTAAAGATGTGCATGTTACTTTGACTGGAGACAGTAAATAGTCCCTGCATTATTAAATCAGTACTGCAATAGACTGGAACTTGGTCAATTGGTAGTTCTGGAGATATTTCTGAAACTGCTTAAATAGGCTACTGACCCCTGCAGTCATAAAACTGGATAAAACAGGCTGAGTACATAAACCAAAGTATTTCTGGGGATGCAAATTGTTAAACTAAAGGCAGCAGGGACTGAAGCTGTGGTGTGCAGATGTGTACTTAATCGACTTTAATGCAGAAAACAATAGGCTATAGTGTGAGGGGTGCTCTTCTAGATTAAGAGTTGAGAAATATTGACCTATTGGACCATGCTAATGATAAAGAGATAAAACATTCCAGTAATAGCTGTGCATAGTTTACTTATAGGAGCTCCTCATTTGTTGCCTAAGCTTTCAGTCTTGATAGAATAACGGTGTGGTGCAGTGGCAAAGACTTTCAGGGACTTCAAACCACAAGGTTGATGGCCTACAACCTGCTTTGGAACCCTGATCAACTTATTGACCTGTCTGTGCACCAAATGTAAAAAAATATACTGTATGTGAACAATTGTACTTTGGTCTGGTCCTATAACTTGCCTTGATTAAAGGCTTTAGCCAAAAATATTAATGTACTGGATTATATATGAATGTTTTGGATGTTGCAATTAACTGCCTTAGAAATGAAAAGTTTAGAATTTTTTGCAGCTTTGCTAAATTATCCTTTTTTATGTCGTAATTTTATTAAACCTAACATGGTTTGTTTTTATAAACAAAAGTTTATGGCTTAACTATTGCCTGTGTCAAGAGCAGTGTCATCATGCTACAACATACAATAAAGGTTTGTGTCAGTCTAGGAATACTTCTGAAAAGGTTCATTATGAAAGGCAGCCCTGCATGAAAGTGATTCTAATTTCTTTGAATTATGTTGGCCACTTTTGACCCTAATAATACTATAATGCAAGTGTACTGGCTGCATATGACGACAGTAGTTTGAAGCAAGATTGAATATGAAGATGACTCATACCTATAATAACTAGAAAATGTTGTAAACAGGAGAACAACAATTAAATAAACAAAGGCCAAGATGGGAGGTAAAATTGAACTTCGAGAAATGTAGCCAAAACCAAAAAGCAGATGTGAAGGTAGGGAAAGTGATAAGAGAGAGCTTAAAATAATAATAATGCAAGTGATTTATTTATCTTTGATTTATCCACAAACTTGGAAAGTCAGGAAGGGTACGGCATTGCCCTTTAAACCAATGGGGTATTGACAACATGCATTGCACACTCTTGGTCGTCCTGTCTGGAAACAGCCTGGCTTCCTTACATCACGAACAACAAGAAATGATGGGCCTGTAATAACAAAATGGCATTGTGGCAAGAGGGTTTTAAAATATAATGTCTTCAAAAACACTAAATTTCCTGGCCCCTGAAATTATATGTACATTATTGTTAGTGAACAAATAAAAGCTGAAGAAATATAAAGCAAAGTCCAGATCATGAAAGCATGATAATTCATCCAAGTGTAAATTCTCTTCTTTCATATCCAAACATTCCATAAAGTTTTTTTAAAGCACCATATGTTGTATTGTTATGCATTACTGAGAAATATGTATTATAATAAAAAAAAACTAACATTATGGCCAGCTTTTGTGCATTTTATGAAAAATCTCACCATCAAGTGAACTGGAAATTCCACTTTTTTCCAAGGCAATTTAGAGAATTGATATTCAAGCACCAAGCTCTTCAGTGGGAGCTAGTTTGTCAGCTTTCAAACCTAAGATAATCAGAAAGATGACTCATATTATATTTGCCCCCCAGGGAGCGCTGCTGGAAGACATGCGAGATGAGTGTGGGATCAAAGAGTGCGGACCTGCTCAGATACTATCACTGCACACACTTTGATAATACCCCAAGGCAACATTTAACAAGCATCAGGCTTATAAAATGCTGAACTCAGCCGCTGAGCTGGACAGTGTGGGAATACAGCTAATCCATCTGTTACATTTAAGGTCACCCCCTTCATCGTATTTGCAAAGAGTAAGTGTAGAACTGCAGGCAACCCAAAAAAAGGCTGGCTTTATAGCACCCAATCCTCTAGGCTCTCTGAGACAAGACAAAGAAAAAAGAAATAGAAGCAGAAAATGCCAAAGTGTAAACTGGACAGCCAGAGTTGCAAATAAATATAATGACTTAACTGCAGTGCCAGCATTAGAGTTGTCTGTGAGATGCAAATGTAAAGAGAATTCAAGCACGTAATGCACAATGGCAACTAGTAGAGAAGATCAAACAGAGATTAGTTAATTATGTCATCAAACTTAAATAAGGTAACATCTTCCATTTTTGCACACTTTTGTGTTTGTTTTATACATTTTGCTTGCACTAAGCTAGTGCATTTCATCAGTGGGAAGTCAAGAAAAATCAGGAGGATGCTGCGAGGACATCTGCTGGGAACTACAGAAAAATGCATGCAACCAAAAAAATGTACTTCTTCACATAGAGTATGAGTTAAACACGAAATGTGCAGCCAAACTGCTCTCTTGGATACATCATTTGCCAAGTTTTATCAAGAACTGAATGAACAGGATGATTTGGCTACCTGCTAAAATAATGATTTCAGACTGGAGTCATCAGTCATTTGTAAACTTTTACAGATGCATGTGATGACTCTAACATGAAAAGCTAATCAGTTGTTATCATTACTGTCCTAAAATGAAAAATCACTTCCTGCTATCTTACAATGGCAGTGAGCACTTCATGTTCCAATTCAGGATCTCTGAAGGAAGTACAGTATTGTACAAAAATGGCTGGTTGCAGCAAGTAAGAATTTACTACAAAATCAAGTTACACGGCTACCTAACAGATGCACTGAGGTAAAGTTACAAAAAAAGCTCTTTACAAAATGAGCTATAATAAACAAGCAGGAGGAAATGTACATAAATTGCACAGTGTTGCCTTTGTAGGTGTAAATGCACAACACAACACAGTACACAGCACTTGCATACATTACAAATTAGACACATTGCTTTCACAGGGATTTGAAGATGTAGACAATACACCACCGGGTGGTGACCTGGCCTCAAAATACCCTATCATCCACAAACTCTGCAGCATGCAATATTTTCCTTATTTGGTGGTTAATTTAAAATTTCCAAATTACTACTACTGCATCACAAATTGGGCCTCAAAATGGCATCATGATGTGTGTTTTAAACAAGGTGTCTCTGTATTTCTTGTGGTGGATAAGGAATCATTCACAGAGCTGTATTTCCAATGCTTTGAGGCCCAGAGAGATAAAATCATTGGGAAAAGATTTGGGACTAATGACAAGATTACAGATGAAGATAAGGAATGGCTGTGAATGCAGAATTTAGACTGGTACAAAAAAGGGGTACATGCTTTTGTTTCTCACTGGCATAGGATTGAGGAGTGTATTTAATACATCTAATTATTCTACATGTATATTTGGGACCAAATGGTGATGAATGATTAAGCATGTTAATTCCTTGTAAATGTTGAGGAATGCCAACTAACAAATAAACTCTCCCATCAAATATTACTCGCAGAGATCTTGCTGCAAGCCTTGGCATTTCCTCAGTGGTAGCAGATGGAAAACAAAGACAAGTGTCTGATACTCTAAAACTGGAACCTATTGGCAAAATCAGTAAACTTTAAGGTCTTCCAGTGCAGAGAGACTGGTTGGATATGAGGTTAAAAACTCTATCCTGTAAAAACTGTCCTGCTATGGAACTTATACAGTAGCTTTGGATAGATGGTAAAATTTATGGAAAACAACCTTGGGAATGATAGGCAATAATGATTTGATAGTAGGAATAGGGAATGTTCAGACAATGCTAAGACCTGTAGAAATGAGGCAAGTGGTAAGCAAAGTACTGAAGTTTATTTCTAATCTGGCTGGTCTGCAAGAGATGGTAGAGAATGGATTGATAAACCAGAAATGTTTATGTTTCACAGCGTGCTGGAAAGGAGGACATATAAAGACTGCAGAAAATATGGAAAAGTTTTCTACAGTCGATAGGAATGAATAAAAGGCTCTATAGAGTTCATAAATGTAATTATAACTACTACCCATATGACTATAGAAGAAACAGTTCAGATGGGGAAGGAACAATTTGAACTGGATATGGTGTGTATCGAGTTTCAAAGATATGACGTTATAAATGGTGATTGGTGGTTTTAGTGCAAAGGTATGTTAAGAAAAAAAAAATCAGCACACAATAACAGTCATAAATTAGACATATATAAATGAAAGTCCTCTGTGTGCGTTTGTGTGTAAAGCAATCCATTCTGCTCACGCTCAACCACAGCCACAGAAATTGGTGTAAATTCTACTGAAGATGCAGAAGCTTATACAAGTGTGACTTGCACTCGATGAGATGGCACATGCATGAGCATTTAATTTTTTTCTGCTCTTGCATGCACCTTACTTCTCATGCAACCCAAGAAGACAAACTCAGCTTTGTGGTACATATATGTTGTTTGTTTACAAAACAATCTATCATACATTCAGACATGTTCCAGTTGTCCTGCTCAGTTTGTGCCACAGCTGCACTCGACTACACGTCTGCTTTGGACAAGATATGACCTGTCCCAGCCCACTTAGCTGATGCAGCATAAAGTTCACCAATATAGTAAAACTGCTAGGGAGTCTTTGGGTTGTTTTTTATCCAGACGACCACACACAACTTGGTCAGTTTGCTAACAGAATATTTACTCTGACCACAAAATGTACTTGGGAACATGGATATCTCCTAAACATAAAACAATGAACAGAGCTGTAGAGGTCAGAACGGTAATTATGATCATGGCCTGTTAAGTGTAATAAACAGAGTGAGGCTGGCCACAGTACAGTGAAAAAAAAAGTTACGAGAAGAAGAAACTGTAAAGAATGAAAGCAGTTCAGGAGTAAAAGTCTAAAATTGAGAATAAACTGGAAGAAAATGAAGAGGAGAGAGATGCAGAGGTGAAATGAAAAATGAATGGTGAATGTATTGAAGTGTGCAGCAAAGGGTGGTTTAGAAGAGAAAAGGCCATACAGCAAAAGAATTCAGCCAGGCAGAATATGTTTCTGAGAGAAACCCAGGGCAACTTTGAAATATACCAACACTTAAAAAGGAATGTATAAAAGGTACTGTATATATGAAGACGACAATAGAACTGTGTAAAAAAATAGCTAAAATAAAAGAATAAAATCATCAAACTGAAACTAAAATTTATGGTCTCTTCCAGATAGGGTTAATGATTTTAAGAACAATCATGGAGAAGAGATTGGAGAATAATCAAAAGATAGAAAAGAGACTGACTAATTTGTATTTTAGGGGCCTTCTTAACAGGGATATAGACTCAGAAGTAGGAGACAGTAACATGAGGAATCTGAGGATGGAAGTGAAAAAACTGCGGTAAAATGCTTTTTGTTTCAGGAAGTGGAGGTGGTTGGATGGAAAATGAATACCAATCGAGCACCTGTGGAGAATAATATGGTGGCAGAATTTACAAAGTTTTAGAGATTGTATGCGACACACTACCTCATACAAACAGTATGGGAATCTGAAACCATGCTAGAAAACAGGAACATGGAATAATGAGTCCTTTCTTCTACATTGTATAACACAGGCGTTAAAATGGAATGTGAAAATGATAGAGACATCACTTGTAAGCGCTACTTACAAGATCCTATCTGGCATGATAAATGAGAGATTGAAAAGGCACACTGAGGATATTCTAAAAGAGTATCAGTATAGGCTGAATCCTAACAGACAAAAAGGTTTCAGACATGATATACTGTAGATCTATACTTATTGGCCACGGACTGCAAGCAAGCCTTTAACAGAGTGAATCGAGTGTTGGGAAGGCTAGGGATCTCTCCAGAGCTGCTAAGATTACTGAGAAAGACCAAAAGCAGATGTGAAGATAGGGAATGTGATAGGTGAACCCTTTGAATTTAATGCTGGAGTCAAGCAGGAGACAGAACATACTGCAATTCTATGCCACTTCACTCTACACAGTGATATAAAGAAAATTAATCAGAGAGGTATGATATTTAGGAAAACCAGACACCTTTTCACATATGTCAAAGATAAAGCAAACGTTGCATTGTAATGGCCACCTTTAAAGTAATACATGAGAAAATGAAAGAAAAATACAAAAAATTGGCTTGTGGTCATTAAAAGGAAGATCAGATACACAGTATGAAGATGTTTATCTCAGACACTCAATGAGTGCCGAGAGTGTTTTAAGTGAGTGTCCAGCTTTTTCTATCTGGGTGCTTTAGTATGCAGTAACAAAGACTGAATGTATTAGGGAAGGATTACATTACATTATAATAAAAGAGTATATACAACAGATTAGCGATTGTTTTCAAGAATCAACTCATTAAAAGAACTATGGAACTTAAAATACATAAAACACTGGTGTGTTCAGCTGTCAGAATCTTTGAAAACTTCTATAATAAGTTGCTAGCATTAAAAAAAAAAGTGGTGCAAAACTTTGTGGTCAACCCTGCAAATAAATTCATACACACACACACAAACATATACAGTACATATAAACACAAACATATGAATATAGCAAGGTCAAAGTTTTGAGTTTGAATTTTCAATAGGTTTAAATATTTTGGGCAAGTCTGAACATAATAAGATATCCTTCAGAGTGATGTATGTATGTGTCGGGATGTAAATGCGTGAACATTATTACTCATAAGTTAAACACTCGATATTGATACCACTTGCCACAGCTATTAGCACTATTGATTTTGCTTTACAGAAATAAACATATATACAGTAGATACATACTTAAATATAAATATGCAGTATATAAAACAAAAATTAGGGAAATATTATAATGGAGTCAATATTTTGAAATCACAGCATCATTTAGTAATGTGCTAATCACATCATATTTTTTATTACAGGGTTGTGGGAAGTGAGAATCTACCCATGTAACACCAGGCACAAAGAAGGAACTAAACTCATAAAGCCATTGCAGGGCTCACTCACTCACATAGGACCTTTTTGGAAATACCTGGCAGACTAAACCCTATGTCTTTGTGATATGGAATGAAAACTGCGTATCCAATAAAAATCAATGCAGATTTAAGGTGAATGCCAGGCTGATACTTGCGCTCAGGTTCAAGAAACTGTTGTTAGGTGTTTCACCTCATAATTTATACAATAAAAAGCTGTGTTTTTCTTCCCAATTCAATTTATTCTTCTGTAGGATCCTTTGTTATGTGCAAGCACAGAACCCTCATACATATTTACAGCTAGTGTGATAAAAATAAATTACCAAACCAAACAACATGTACATGCATAAAGAGACAAATTGAGTTAAACAAATCATTATACACAAATAAATCTCACTGATTAACATACATAAGTCATGGTGAGATAAAGTTCAATTAAAATTATAATGGAGATATGGCCAGTTAACAACAAAGCAGAGGAAAATATAAACTGTAGTCAAAAGCAGCCCTGGGAAAAATAAACCTCTGGGGGTCCAAGTTCAGTTATGCTTGTCTCCTTTCCCCTGGGCATTCCACATTATAATAAGTAAATACTGCAGTCCACAACTGAATAAGCTGAAGTGTAATGAGAAGCAAATTGTATGCCATTGAATGTATGTGTCTCACATGAGCAGCACACTAAAAGGAAATTAAACATTTGCATGCCTCAGGGCTATCTTCAATAGAAAATAGCCAACCCCAAACTATTCAAGAGGGTAGCTGACCTACTTTACCCTCATCACACCCTCTTTACCAAAGACAGTCCCCTCTAGCTAACAGCTTGTATTTACTATACAAGTCTTTCTCAAAAGTTGTACAGTCACAGGCACTCTATGCCATCATACGCTGCTGATTTTGGTTAGTTAAGGGTCACTGTACCATTGCTACAAAATAACACACCTTAGGATGTACCTAAGCTACAGTTTTACGTCAAATATATCAATCCAAGCAGACCCACTTATACTTTTCCTTGGAAGGTCCAGGAAAGAAGACGACGGTAGTCATTCTGAAAGTTAGTTACAGACATCACTTACACCCTATTGTTTCCCATTTCCAGATGCTACACATGAGAAACCCAGGGCTTGAGGCCCTGTTGACTTGCATGGCCTCAATGTCATGGAATTGGACCAACTACTAGAGCTTTCTAAGTACCCTGCAATTTGCCATTGTTTAGGAGCCTTCAAATACTCCAGTTATACTAACTACAATCAATTCTGAATCAGATTTGTCTTAGGAACCGTGTGTTAGTGCTATGAGAAGATTGTGCAGTTTTTGACAAGCATGAAGTATTTCAAATGAAGCATGCTTTGACCATCACACCGATGAACAGCACAGTTTCACTCTTAAAATAGAACACTGCTACTTTCCTTTTGTGTGAATATACTTATCTAAAAAGCACATATCCTGTAGGACATTTCTATTCAAAGCACCTTTATTTGTGCTGTGACAAAGTTAGTCTTTCCTGCTCAAATCTGTGCTCCTTATCACAGAGTGAGACCCAAGAGAAAATACACAGCAAAAAAATTTGGGGTCCAATAGTGTTGCAATACATTCACTGACCCTTAAGGTTTGAGTGTGTGTGGTTTCTTTTTTAACAAAAAACACAATTTTCTACCTAAATATCCTGCTTCTAAAAGTTAAAGTCACCCAAAACACTAGGTATGCCTTTTTCTGTACTCACCTATTATAAAAGAATGTAATTTAAATATCAAGCAAAACAGAGTTGAAATGAATGAGCCTATAAACAATGGTATTTCTATTTAAAGTTGTCAATGCCAAAGAAGCAGTGGCTATCATTTTACTTCCAACACAGGCACCACCCATGATACTGGGTGGTTTAAACTAAACCACTTTAGTTTCAAATATAAATAATGAAACACACACCTCCGACATTTGGGCGCCACAGCAGCTTGCTGACTTGATTATATGCACTTTTGTTCTACTTTCCTCCGATTCCAAGCTTTTAGGCTACTGACATGAGCGTTCATTTATATCCTGTATTGGGGTCATTTCCACACAAGGCTAAAGTAGGCTAAACTTGTTGTCTAGAGACCATGATGCATCATTGAGAATGTCCCTATTTAAAGTCTGAAATTTTGTTTTGAAAAACAAGCGATATGTAAGCTGCTACCCTTGTGATTCTTTGTTTCCAACCCTGGCATCCCTCTAGCCTGTGTGGCACAACTTAAAGGTTCTGCATTCTAGGGCAACATCAAGTGCTCTTGTTGGGATTGTTAAAAAACTGCTGAACACACATTACTTTAACATGGCTTTCTCCTAACTTCACTTTAACTTAATACTGATACTCTGTATGTTCAATTCATCATAATAACTATTCATAGTGGCTCTAAAATCCGTACTGACCCCTACTCTCTCTTCTGTTTCTTTTTCCGGTTTCTTTGTGGTGGTGGCCTGCGCCACCACCTACTCAAAGCATCATGATGCTCCAACATTGATGGACTGAAAGCCAGAAGTCTACGTGACCATCATCATCAAGTCCTTCCGTGAGAACCCTAAATCCAAAGAGGACTGTTTCATTTATGTTAGGTAGATTGCCCAGAGGGGACTGGGCGGTCTCATGGTCTGGAATCCCTGCAGATTTTATTTTTTTTCTCCAGCCATCTGGAGTTTTTTTTGTTTTTTCTGTCCACCCTGGCCATCGGACCTTACTTATTCTATGTTAATTAATGTTGACTTATTTTTATTTTTTATTGTGTCTTCTATTTTTCTATTCTTCATGTTGTAAAGCACTTTGAGCTACATTTTTTTGTATGAAAATGTGCTATATAAATAAATGTTGTTGTTGTTTAAAGAACTCTCTGACTTACAGTAATGTTTTTTTTTTAACTGTTATTATATAAGGTAGGGAATCACTCTAAACTACACAAATTTTATATTTTGTGTTCCAGACATCATTGTAGTGTAAACTTAGAGCATCAGTCTTTAATTTTATAATATTAATATTTCACATGTAGCAACCCATAGATATGCCCAGCCTTCCCAATTATAACACTCAAACGTCAACTGCCACTTTCCTTAAAAAAAAAAAGAAGAAAAAGAAAGACATCTCCAGGAAATTAATTTAATTAATTAATTATTAATTCATAATAGCATGGGCTTTTGCCAAGAATCCTGAAACCAATGAAAATGAGGATGAAATTAACCAAATTGCACTCATTAGTGTGAAAGTCTGAAAGATATAGTGGAATATTGAGTGTCTGGGCTCTCTTACTGAAATATACATGTACATACTGTAATACTGAAGCACTTTAAAAGACGGCATGCTAGGGAAGATGTGAGGTACCATTATCTCCAAGAGGAACGTAGACCAGGTTAGTTATGTGTGACCTAATAACTTTTGCATATTCTGTAATTTACACTCATTTAGTTGCCCACACTATCTGCAAATCCAGACTTTAGATGACATTTGACAAAGTGAAGATGGTTATCATACCAAACAAGTTCTTTCTTGTCAAATGGTGGGCCACAGTTGGAAGCTACTGCCTAAATATACATTTTTACTGTAGACTAAAAAAAGCTGAAAAAGCTTGCCTAACACTCATTTTTTATGAATATGAGAGTGGCAATTTTGGAATAGCTTAACAAAGGTTTCCTGTTCTGCGGTTGAATAAGGCCTTATTGGCAAAATATATCCAAAAACACACAAAAAGAACATTCTGATAATGAAACTTTATTGATTACTTAAGACAGTCCCTCGGAATCAACTTCTTATGTAATGACTAATGATGGGTGTGGGATATCGATAACTCAATCTATCAATTAATGGTATCCTCTTTGAATTCTAAGTAGAGAATTAGATGTGTTGGACTTATTGATAAACCGACAAGTCTCTTGAAACGCATTGCCTTTTCATCTGCTACCAGGTAGTTAATGGGTTTTAGGAGGAAGCTCGACTTGTGAGCCCACCTTTCACATACTGCTTAATCCTAGCTTTATTCACCTGGCTGTGTGGGAACCATAATAATACAGTAGTCATGTGCTGGAAGAGAAATATCTATTGCTTATCTTTACCCATTCTATATAATTCAGGGTGGCAGGGCCAGACTCTGTAGTGACAGCACAGCAGAGCAGCACAAAGCTTGAATAGGGCTCATTCACACATGCACCTGCACTCACATTAGGGAAAAGCACAAATAAAAGTGGAGTGTTGGCTTTCATCAGTACTATGGTATTGTGCTACGTTAGCCTTAGCAGAAGCCTCTTTTAGTTCTGTCTAGTGTTTGGGCTCCTTGTCAAATGTTCCAAAGTCTTTTGCATGTGTTTGGCCTGCAATTTATTGTGACCTTGTTTGTATTACAAAAATCTTTTTTTTTTCACTTCAAACTGTTACGATGTAGACATTGTTAAACATGTTATTAGGCCATTAATAAATTTATCCTGAGATTTCTGTATGCATTTTTTGTGGTTTTGGATATTAAGAAGTAATTTGGTATCATTATGTGATTCCTTTCAAGTCAATTATATTAACTATATGTTAATTTATTTATTTATTTTTTGTTTTATGACACACCATTTTAAGGGTCACGTTGTCAAGACAATAACCTTGGTTGCTTAGGTTCTGGTCCAGGACATTGTGCCGATTTATAAACTGATCCCTCAGATCCATCTTCATCTGAGACTGTGAAAATTAAAGAGAGTTTGTGAGTGATTTGTATGCTTCCATTATGAAAAAAATAGTGATTTCCTTTTAACTTTGGTTTTGGC